>NC_067146.1:16068896-16392230 GCF_903995435.1 Acomys russatus | reverse complement strand
ATTTTTAAAGATTATTATTGTTGTTATTATTATTATTATTAATTATGGGTATGTGTTTGTGTGTTTGTGTGTGTGTGTGTGTGTGTGTGTGTGTGTGTGTGTGCGTGCGCGCGCGCAAGAGTACAGGTGTCGTGGGGCCAGAAACATTTTATCACCTGGACCCGTAGTTACAGCTAGTATGAGGCACCCGACAAGGGACTCACAGGTGAACTTTGGTCCTCTAGAAGAGCAGCAAATGCTCTTAAGCACTGAGAAGTCTTCTAATCACATTTGATCCTTTATTGGTTGTTAGTAAAGTATCAGCAACAAAAATATATCACAGTGACAGGGGGTGGGTGGCAGTTAAGGAGATACAATGAGGACACCAATGTGTGTGGACAGGCAGAGAAGCCACAGGAACATCTTAACTTCCTTTGATAGTAAGAATAAATAACCCAATAACCCTGGCCTTAAAGAGATGAGAAGAGAAAAGGGATTATTTTGATGAATTCTGGAAGTCTTTGTCCAGGGAGGCTGTCTTACAGGAGTTACTGCAGTTTTTTATTCTTCTTTTTCTTCTTGGATTATAGCAACTTTCTTCCAGGTGACTGGAAATGCATGGTTCATACAACATTTTCAAATTATTTGCACTGATTTTCATGTTTTAAAATGGGTTGGAATGTCCTAGGGCAGCTGCAGTTTTTAAACCGTTTCATCTGTATCTGCAATCCAACCTAGAAGAGGAGATTCAAGTTTTCTGTGGTTAGTTTTCTTTCTTTCCTCGTTGACTACTGCTGTGAAGTCATGAAAGAGTCTCCCTGAACAGCGAAGGTGCTATTCAGAGTAGCAGCTCTACTAAATTAATATATAAAAAATCAAATTGGAAAGATGAGTGTAAGACAGGAATGCTGTCTGAGAACTATTGACAAAATGAGGTCAGGCAACTGAAAGCAATGGAGCAGAATAAAATCAATGACAAGAACACCATGAAAGACTTTGCCACTTGATTCTGAGTGACATTTCTGTTTTTCCCCCTAAGGAGTCAGAAATAGGTGAATTACTACCAGATTCCTTTAAACAAATGTAACATAAAGCCCATGTACAACAATACAGAAGCCAGATAGATTATTTTAGCCTTACTTATGCAATATGAAGTACTTCTGCTGATAACAGTAACATAAGTATGGTGCCAAAGATGAAGAATAGAATATTATAATATGCTTCATGTAAAATGAGAAATAAAATTTAGAAAGAAAGCAGGTGGCTCTACAGGATATTTTGAATAGTTCAATTTCCCCTGTTTGACTCAAATGTTAAGTGGAAGCAAATATGGAATTTATCCTCATATAAGTTGAAATTATAAATCAACTTTTGAAAAATTTGAGGCAAATATAGACTTAACAGTAGCAAGAAATAGTTGAGGGGGCTTGGGAGATGACTAAGTTGTTAAAAGTTCTCAGTACTCTCCCAGAGAATTCACGTTCAACTCCCAGCAACCACATGCAGTCTTTAGTTCCAGTCTCAAAGGAGTAAATGTTCTTTTGTTGCCTCCACTGGCACCAGCCAAACATGTAGTGCACAGACAAACATGTAGGCAAACCACTGACACACTGCTATGGTCTGAATGTGGCTTCCTTGATATCTACTACCCAAGAATTTATAAACCAAAACTTCCTAGTATGGTATTAAGAAATTTGTCTTGGGGATGGAGTAATGTCATGATAACTTGCTGTTATGAATGGGATTGGTTTGCAATAAAGGCATGGTCTTTAAGGCAAAAGATGAGTCATCACCAGAAAAAAATGACTTGCACTTTGATCTTGCACTTAAAGAACTTTTAACACTAAGTTTTTCTTAATGTCTGTAAGTTACTCAGTCTAAAGCAAGGTTTTAGAATTGAAACCTGAAGTTCAAACACTGAATTTGGTACTGAAGTTCTGTAATAATACCAGAAAATGTGGGGATTACTTTGCAGTTGGCTTCGGAAACTGCTGAACCAGTGGTGCTGAAAGGAGCTGTGGAAGCCATCTTAGTGGGAGCCCAGAAGAGCAGGAACATTGTAAGGAAAGCTTCTGCTACTGCGGAGATTGTGCAAGGTCACAGATAGGATGCTGGTGGAAATGTGAAGGGTAAAGGTCATGTCTATGGCATCTCAGATGAGAATGAGTAGCATTCTTGAAACTAGAGGAAGCACAACACTTGTAACACAGCAAGGAGCACATGAGTGATGAAGTAAAGAGTTTGCTACAATGGAATCCCTCACAAAGGTTTAAAGGAACAACATCTCTTCTCAGGATTGCTTGTGATATAAATCCAAGAAGATGATGCTCCAATGTTTTTGAGAGTGATGGGTGACTCTCCAGGCAGAAAACTATCTCTGTCATTTTACTTTTTAATTTGGAGGCTGCTAAACTGCATTTCCTGTTTACTTAAGTAATTGATTTTTACTCCTTCTCAAGTCTCTGATGGGGCTGAAGATCAAATAGTTTAGTTTCACAATTAAGGTTAGTTGGTTAGATGTTTTTGGGTCTAGATAGATGTTTTAAGTTGATACAGATGAGATATTACAGATATTGAGTTACATTCAGAATTTTAGACTCACCAAGATAGGGAAATGTTTTCTTCAAGGTTGCCAAAAACAAACAGTCAAAACACTATGAATGTAACATGGCTATAATTCCCGATTGTTCTGCAGTTCTTCTTGAATATGTAGTTTATTTTACATATGTGTCAAAATATAAATGTACATGTGAAAAAAAGAAAGAAATAAAAACTAAGTAACTTATTTAGAGGAAAAATATAAGCCAAAAGCAAACAGAACTTAAAGATCTAATCTAGAAAAATACTGAATCTACTTTGCCCATCTTATAACACATGAAATAGTGTATTTGAGAAGAAACATCCAGGGTAGTCATCAAAAAGGCCCACATGGATCCCTCCTGTGCTTTTTAAGAAGATGAAAAAGGGTTATTTCTAGATTGTTTGTTCTGAAACCCCCTTCCCAGGATTCTAAGGCCATAGTGTAAGCGGTTTCAATTAAGGGGCCAAGGATGTTCAGATAAATTTGGGACTGGCTGCTATGTACCATCCAAACTTTCTCTGCCTGTATATTAATAATACACTCATCATTTGTCCTACATCATCCCAGTATGTTGAAGTGTAGATGTCAGTGACTGTACCTTTTGAGGGCCTAGGCTGTAAACTATGCTTTTGTCTACACATGACAACTGTTTAGGATCCCAGAGTAAAGCAGATGTAGGATATTGGTTCTCCCCCACTTATTACTTCAAGTGCGAGGCAAAGGTCTTTTACATGGTAGAGACAACACTGAAACAGTGGTTGGGGGTCATTTGCAGCAGAGCTGTTAGTGAGATCTCTAAATCATAGAGTTATCAGCTTGGACTTCTACGCAAAGAGATCTGTAGGCACCTATCACCAAACTGACAAAGGCACAGAGTGAGCCTAGGATGTTGGGGATCCGACCACTGCCCCAGTGAGTCAGGAGGATGACTCACAGAGTCAGATAAGAGTGTTTTCAAGTCTGAAGATGCAGTGCTTGACCTGTTGGGCTTTTGGACTTAGTAATTTTCTCATTTCTCCTCCTTGCAATGGAGAAGTCTGTTCTAGGTGCTTGTCTCACGGTTGTATTTTGGAAACCTATAACTCAGCTGACCTTATAGACTCACATTTGGGGAATAATTTGCCTCAGGAGGAATGGTGCCTTGCGTCTCACTTAAATGTGCTTGCTATTATTTTGAGACAAGACTGTGGACTTGAAAATTTGGAGTTGATGCCAGGTAATCAAAGATTTGGGAGAAAGTGGTATGGAACATTTGTATCTTACTTTAGAGAAACAAGAATCAGAAGATGAATTACTATGGTGGGAATATGTCTCCCGACTGCCTGATTTGCATTTTGAATATAGACCTCAATATAGGATTACGTAGTGGGGCTTTTTGGAGATCACTGTGTCATGAGAGATCTTCCATTATGAATGAGATTACTGTTGTTATATAAGATGCCCAGGGGGACATTGGTAACTTCTAATGAGTAAACATGAAGACATCTATCTAGGACATTATATAAATGTGAAACACTCTATCTAGGAATAAACATGACACATAATCTGAAACTAGAGCTTGGTGTTTTGTAGCTTTCTGTAGTAATATACTTCTTTTATTTATGAATTCTCTGGTCTTCTATAGACCAGAGATAAACACCAAGGACAAGAACTTGCTTTTCTTTTACCCCACTGTATCTACTCATTCTAGAATAATGATGGGCACACACTGACCAGGTGGATGAGTAAATATCAGTATCCTTTGCAAAAAGGTTTGGCGCAGTAGCTTGCATAATTTTGTAGGCTGTAGGATATTTCAAGTTTAAATATTAAAAAATGATTTTTTTGTATTTTGAAAAATGTATATTTTTGTATTTTGAAAAAGGATCTTATCATGTAGCTCTTGCTGTCCTGGAACTTGTGATGTAGACCAAGCTGGCCTGAAAGTCATAGGAGTCTACCTACCTCTGTCTCCCTAGCGCAAAGATCAAAAGTATGCAACAACAAAACCAACCTTATTTTTTTAAAAATATTATTAAATGGTTATAAAGTTTTTAAGGATATTTATTTAGGAGTGTGTGTGTGTGTGTGTGTGTGTGTGTGTGTTTGGCTGCATATATGCATGTACACCGTATGAATGGTGGGTACTTGTGGAAACCAGAAGATGACATCAGACTCATTTGAACTGAAGGTATATAGCCTGATATGAGCTGTCTTGAGGGTGCTGAGAACTGAAGCTGAGACTTATACAACAGTGGCAGCTGCTCTTAACCACAGAGCCATCTCTTTAACTATAAGTAACTTTAGTTGATTGTTTTCTACTCATGCCATACACCATTAATTATTGTGCTAGGAAAACATACACCTTGTAGCCTATATGTTTTTTTGTTTCAAGACTATAATACATATTTTATGGCATTGTAATATTAAAGAAGGTTGGAGAGATGACTCAACTAGTAAAGGCACTAATTCTTCTATTGTACATGAGATTGTTAAGATTACTCTAGACAAAAGAATTCTTTACCTAGGAAACTGTGTGCCAACCAGCTAAACTTACTCTTTTTAGGGCCTTTTCTTCTGTATAATTTTTATCCAGTGTTTACTAAAAACCAACAATGCATAGAAATTAAACAACAAATCTGAATTTTTTCCTTTGTTATAAAAATTGATCCTTATCACCTTTCCATTTTGTTTTAGGGGCTTTTTTGTTTGTACTTTGAAAGTGAAAAACTCAGTACAAGATGAAGAAGCTTAATAGAAATTGGAAAAAGGGACTAGAACATTTCCTAGGTTGAGTGACTTTATTGCTTTAATATGTAATAATTTTTGTAGGAATGTACACATTTTGGTACCGAGGAGAGGCAGAGAGGAACGCTGTGACTCATGCATATTGCTCCTAATCTCTGTCTCTAACAAATGGCTCTGTGTATTTGTTTGATGACCTTTGCTAGGAGTCTTTGATAATAAGGCTCAGAATTAAGACATCAGCAGACAGTGTGCACAGATGGGCTTCAGCTGATATTCCAGAAAAATAATATCTTTATCCTCTAGCTATTTCTCTGCAAGCCCAGGCCACTTTATTGTTTCACAAATAACTTACTTTTAAATGCTGCTGCTATTTTTGCCATGATTAAAAAATATCTTACAATTTCAGTCCTCTGGAAAAATTGTGTAACTAAAAAATGCAAGGTAGAAACCACTTATGCCTCCTAAGAAGGGCAATGCATTTTTTTTTCCTGATCAAAAACACTGAGTTTCATGAGGGTCGCTTTCAGCTTCTGGAAAGCTTCTTTATGTTGCACTACTGCAGGTCTGAAAACGAATTAGCCACCGCCTTGAGTCACCTTTGGAAATTAAGTTTCTGTGTTTCTTCTATCTCTGGGACTTGAGCAATAGGTTTCATTTTAGCTAGAGGGAAGTTGCACTTCCAGAAATAAGTTCTCCCAAGCAGTCTCCCCCCAGACCTACCTCATGTGATCAAAAATAACTAATAACCAAGAAAATCAAACTACATGAATTGCTTGAGGCCATAAAGAAATTAGAGGGAGTCACAGAAATTTGGTGAGTGGGACTTTAAACAAATGCTTGGGCCCTATTTGCTTGTGTGTGTGTGTGTGTGTGTGTGTGTGTGTGTGTGTGTGTGTGTGTCTGTGTGTCTGTGTGTATTTGTATGTACCTGTGGAAATGAGGACTTCAAAGGAAGAAATCTGATTATCTCTAGCACACATACAAATCCAGTATTGCACAAAAAGTAAACCAATGATCATTTCCTGTAAGCAGCATTTCTCCCTACCTTCTACATTGTCCTTAACACCTGGCTCCTAGCCTCACTTCACTCAGTAAAGACTGTGCCCTGCAAGTATAAGCCAAATCAGCATCCTTTCCCCCAACTGACAGGTCTTTAGTTACTGAAGAAGTTTAAATGTTGTTATATGCACATTATAATATAATATATACCATATATTCTAATTGTATGTCATAATTAGAATTATCTGGAAACATTTACACTATTTATACCTGTATATTGAAATGATGTGAAGATGAAATACTCAAGATGGAGAGATTAAAAAAATATCCTCTGGGACTTTACACAGTGGGCAAAACTAAAGATGGACAAGAAGCATGAGGAGGATGAGGATGAGGACAAGGATGATGATGAGCATGGAGAAGAGGATGAAGACAAGGATGACAATGAGGATGAGGATGGGGATAAGGATGAGGACAAGGATGAGGATGAGGATGAGGACAAGGATGAGGATGAGGACAAGGATGAGGATGAGGACAAGGATGAGGATGAGGACAAGGATGAGGATGAGGATGAGGACAAGGACGAGGATGGGGATGAGGATGAGGACAAGGATGAGGATGAGGATGAGGACAAGGATGAGGATGAGGACAAGGATGAGGATGAAGACAAGGATGAGGATGAGGACAAGGATGAGGATGAGGATGAGGACAAGGACGAGGATGGGGATGAGGATGAGGATGAGGAGAAGGATGAGGATGAGGACAAGGATGAGGATGAGGATGAGGATGAGGATGAGGATGAGGAGAAGGATGAGGATGAGGACAAGGATGAGGATGAGGATGAGGACAAGGATGAGGATGAGGGCAAGGATGAGGATGAGGATGAGGACAAGGATGAGGATGAGGACAAGGATGAGGATGAGGATGGGGATGAGGATGGGGATGAGGAAAAGGATGAGGATGAGGATGGGGAAGGGGATGAGGACAAGGATGAAGGTGAGGATGAGGACAAGGATGAAGGTGAGGATGAGGACAAAGATGAGGATGAGTATGAGTACAAAGATGAGAAGGAGATCAAGAAAGAATAGGACCTGTGCCTATGTGTCCCAGGCTCTTCCCCACTTTTTCCTCTAACTGAATTAATGTCTCTGGTTTTAAGTTGAGGTCTTTAATCCACTTGGACTTGAGTTTTGTGCATGGTGACAAATAAGGGTCTAATTGTATTTTTCTACATGTAGACATCCAGTTAGACCAGCACCATTTGTTGAAGATGCTATCATTTTTCCATTGAATAGATTTGGCTTCTTTGTCAAAAATCAAGTGAGCAAATGTGTGTGGGTTCATCTCTGGGTCTTCAATTCGATTCCATTGATCCACCAGTCTATTGCTTTGCCAGTACCATGCTGTTTTAATTACTGCTGCTCTGTAGTACAGCTTGAGATCAGGTATGGAGATTCCTCCGGAGGATTTTTTGTTGTATAGGATTGTTTTTGCTATTCTGGGTTTTTTATTTCTCCACATGAATTTGAGAATTGATCTTTCAATATCTTCAAAGTATTTTGTAGGTATTTTGATAGAGATTGCATTGAATCTGTAAATTGCTTTTGGTAAGATGGCCATTTTTACTATGTTGATTCTCCCGATCCATGAACAAGGTAAATCCCTCCATCTTCTCATGTCATCTTCAATCTCTTTCTTCAGAGGTTTGAAGCTTTTTTCGAATAAGTCCTTCACTTGCTTGGTTAAAGTTACTCCTAGATATTTTATATTGTTTGTGGCTATCATGAAGGGAGTAGTTTTCCTAGGACAACCACTTTGGAAAGCTATCTGGTGCTTTCTCAGAAAAATGGGAATAGGGCCTCCTCAAGACCCAGCCATCCCACTCCTTGGAATATACCCAGAAAAGGCCCTACCACATAACAGGGACATATGCTCAACTATGTTCATAGCTCCTCTATACATAATAGCCAGAACATGGAAACAGCCTAAGCGTCCCTCAGTAGAAGAATGGACTAAGAAACTGTGGTATATTTACACGATGGAATACTACTCAGCTATTAAAAACGAGGAATTGCCGAAATTTGTGGACAAATGGATTGATCTAGAAATTATCATAATGAGTGAGTTCACCCAGAAGCAAAAAGAGACAAACGGTATATACTCACTTATATCAAAACACTAGTTCAAGGGATACGTACTATGAAAATCTTTACTTACCAAGAAAGTGGGTCAGAGGAGAGGATATCCGATTGAGACTTTAGGCAAGAGTAGCATGGAAGAAAGAGGAAATAGTAGGACCCACAGGGTCCTGGAAACCTACAAGAAGAACCTTATGACAGGCAGATCTAGATCCTGGGGTCCTCCCCAAACTAAGGCACCAGCCAAGGAGAATATAGGCAGTAAGCTTCGAACCCCTACCAAGAGCTAGCCAACGAACATGATATTCTCCACCGTTGAGTGGAGAGTGAGATCTGACTCTCACACGAACTCTGATGCCCCTTTTCTGACCATGTCCCCTGGATGGGGAGACCTGTGGCACTCAGAGGAAGGATAGCTAGTTACCAAGAAGAGACTTGATATTCTGAGAGCATATATAGGGGGAGGAGGTCTCCCTCAGTCACAGACATAGGGGAGGGGAGAAGGGGAGAAATGGGAGGGAGGGAAGAATGGGAGGAAACAGGGGAAGGGCTAACAATCGAGATGCAATATGAATAAATAAATAAAAAGAAAAATATTTCGAGAAATAAAGTCACATTCCAGCCAAAAAAAAAAAAAAAAAAAAAAAAGAATAGGACACAAGTTTTCACAAACTCTCAAAAGGAAATTTGACATAAAAGAGAGTATTAGGCTAGATTATGGGCAGTTGTTTGCATCAAGTCCATGTTTCTGATAATCAAAATTCTATTTGAAGCCTGTGGTTGTGCTTTATAACTACAGTGGTTTGCAATAACTTTTGGTGGGGGAAGTTACCAGTATTTTACAGTCCATAGTTCTCCTTGGTTTCTTCTATTATTTCTTTTCCTCACTGACTTGGAGACTGAGCCTAGAGTCTCAAATATGGTCAGAAACATTGCCACTGAGCTACAATCCCAGCCGCAGGTCATGGTTCTCCTTGAAAACTATGTCCACTTTTATTTTGTATACTGATTGGGTATACACTGGCCTACATATTCCTGTTGAGTTTTGTATCTTTGTTGTCCTATTCCTATGTCTGGGCATAAGGGAAAACAATTTGACAACAGCACATTGTGGTGGCTTCTTATCCACCTCTGGAATCATTATGTTCAAAACAGTCCAGTTATTTCACTGCCTTCTTCAGACAAATACAGATTTAATTCATTAACACTTCAGGAATTTCATCATTTGGAAAGGATGCCCAGACAAAAAGCATCACAATTTTAAACAAATTTCTATTGTTGCTATATCTTGTGGCCAATTCTTTTTGCAGAAATGTGCTCCACTTCTCTTAGGCAGGTTTTGTTTTTATGTTTTTTGCTTGCTTGTTTGTTTGTTTTGTTTTCCTATGTTTGTTTGTTTCTAATGGAAATTAGTATTCTGGGGTATTTTGATTTTGATTAGGCTTATACACTTACACTTTGGAAGTTGTGATTGCTTGGGTTTTCAATATTTGAATTATGATATGCTTGCATTGACAGACTAGTTTATACCTCAGTACTAGCTTGTGCCTCATCTAGTACTTGGATTATGATATTGTGAATGATTGACAGACTAGTTTATACCTCAGTACTAGCTTGTGCCTCATCTAGTACTTGGATTATGATATTGTGAATGATCAATAGTTTACTTGATATTTACAACAATTTTTATTCATATACTGTATACATTTGAACATATTTTAATTAGTAATGTTTCATGAAGAGTGCGTCTCTGCACTGATAAGGCAGAATTGGATGTCAGAGACCATGTACTACCCTTCTCTTTCATGTTTCCATACTCAATTGCAATTTCCCTATGTGATTCTGAACAAACATAATATATACATATATGTGTATTGTATGTATATATATGCATATACATATATATATATTTAAAAAGAATAATCAATGAAAATGTAACAGCTTGAGAGTAGGGAAATGTGAGTGGCTTGGGGGAAAGTAGATGGGAGGTTCTGGGGGCAGGAAAAGAAGAAGGTAAAGTAATATATTTCATTTAAAAATATTAAAAAGTAAAAATCACATTCTACTCTTATTATTAATAGCACCGCTGTTATATTTTATCTATTTCTTTTCTGTTTGATTAAAGAAAAACTAAAGTACCTTCCAACTTAATAACTGACATCTTACAAATAATTTTCATTTTCCTCAACTTTTGGAAAGAATATCAGAAATTATCAAAAAAATACCCTAATATCAATACCTCAATTATGCATTTTAGTTGATGACAAAAAGGCAGTGCTCTTAACATGTTGTACACAAGAAAGTTTGAAAGAATTAAAACACTGATAAGTCATTCTCATAATATTGAATTTGCTCCATGTTTAATGGCAAATATCTACAACTAATTTTTAAGTGTCCAGACCTCATTATTTAGGACTTGCTGCATTGAAAAAAAAACTAATTAATTGTTGTCATTATTATATAACCTTTGTTTTATTTTCATTTTCCTGTTTTTTCATTTTATCTTGTTGTTTTATATTTTATAAAATGAAGTATTTGCCATTTAGCCTGGTCTACATGTCATTTTATAGCCCAGGTAGCATTCAGTTTACATCAGTCCTCCTATTTCTGCCTTCCAGCCTGGAGCTACAGGTGTGAGCCATCAGCTGGGACCTTCCTGTAACTTGATTATGCATTTCTTGGTTATACAAAGTCATATATTGAGGTAAAAACCTTGATCTAATGCCAAAACTCAGTTGCTTAAGTATCGCTGCACTGTGGCTTATGAGAGGCACGACTGGAATTAACGAGTCCTCTGGAGCAAGCTTGAGTAAGGTTTGAAATAATTCTCTTCTGCTTCTCTCCATCTTTTCTTCTCTCACCTCCCTTCCTACCTCTCTTCTTGCCTACCTTTCTTTATCCTTCCTTCCTTTCTTCTATCTTTTCTTCTTCCTAGTTGTCTTCCTCTTATGCTTTTCTTTCTGGACTTTTCCTTACTTGTTAATTGAGATATTATAAAGTAGACCTAAAAAGCAAATGTGGCATGAGAGCTAGTTGCACGGCGTTTAAAAGGCGTTACATTGTAGTGGATGTAAGCATGTCTTTGTTTGGATCCCAAGAGGAGTGTGAAACTGCCTCCTCTGATTGGCCACTGAAAACAGACTCATGGGAGGATGCATGATGCTTGCTAGAAAGGGACCTGCCTTGTATGGGGGCACGGTCTTTGCCATTTGGAAATCATTCTGGTATGGACTCTGAGAGGAGACAAATAGAAACCCCCCTAAAACAGGCTCCACATTGCACACTTTGCACCACGTCACACCCCTTAGCTGTTCGTCATTCCCGCTTTGAGAAGTTCATAAAGAGAAACAATCCAGAGAACTCTTGGAGGGTCCAGCTGCCGGAGTAGGGGTTGCTTTTGCTGGTTTGCTGGTTTGCTGTTTAATGAGTCTGCAGGAGTTTTGATGCCAAAGGGTGGAATTGTCCCCAAGGATCTCAGTCTAAAAAGTTCAACCTCTCCTGTCCCTACTAACTTTGTTTATCCTATCTAGGGTAAATAGGTTAGAAGTGAGGTAGAAGCATTACAGAACACCAAATAATAGGTTTTTAAAAGATCAAAGCCTACATTAAGTTCAAGAAACGGCATCTGAGATTCTTTCCGTTTATTTGATTTTTACACTTTTGGTTACCAAACACAACTGCGTTTCCTGTGAGCTGTATCCATAGCCCAGCATCAAAATTTAAAGTTTTTATATGAACAATGCTGCTACAAACATTTATTTTTAAAAAGAAGCAAGAAGTGAAAGCCATTAGAGTTTTCTATTTCTTTGTGTATCAACTGCAGTCTTACATATCTAGGCTGGTGCAACTGAATTGGATCTCTGAGGAGCCACTCATCACCTTGGGATGGCAGGTATACTTTAACAGAGGGAGCTGAAATGGTAATCAAGAGGAAGATAACTCATAGTAATTATATGATCACGCCATGATGGCCAGAAATATCAGGGGCACAGCCAGAGAAGGAGACATTTATTAGGTTGCACAGTTGTGTCTTGGAAACCAGCACAAATGTGCTGAGCATAAGCACCATAACCTTAGTTTTTGTAATATTAGGAAGAGAAGTTTTGCAGCCTATCCAGTGTCCACCGGAAGTCTCTCTTTTATTCTAATTTTAAGCAAAATGAACTCAAGGGGAAAAGATAAAAAAATTTTAACTAAGAAAAAATGAAAAATAACCGTGTCTTTAATAATTACATTTATTTTATTTAATTTTTTCTTTTTCTTTTATTTATTTCTTTTATTAAATAGTTTATAATTTTTACATATACATTTATATTATTACACATATATAAAAAACTACCTATAGCAAGAAGAACCATGACACAATCAGAAATTATACAAATCTTACATTCATAGTGTTTTGGATATTTGTATTTGGCAGCTTTGTAGAAAATATCTTTTCTATCTTGGAGCATCTAAAATTCTGGATATCCATCAATATCTATCTATCTCATCTCTATCAACTTAAAACATCTATCTAGACCTAAAAACATCTTAACCCCTGAACAATTAAGCTTAATTGTAAAACTAAAATATCTGGTTTTCTATCCCATCAGATACTTGAGAAGGACTAAAATTAATTACCTGAGTATGCTGGGAGTGCAGGTTAGCAGCTTCCCAAATTAAGATGATAACAGAGACAGTTTGCTGCCTGAAAACTCTATAACATTGGTGCATAATCTTCAGCCTTCTGTCCCAATATATCAGACAGACATATTTGTGAGGGAGGAACTATTGAGGACTTGCTTACCCTGTCTTGCCAGAGTTTGGCCATTGAAGCTTGCCCTTTTTTTAGGCAGAATTCTGTCTGTGGTTTAAAGGAGGACATTTTTTCCCCAGTGGCTTGTTTGTCACATTTGAAACCATCTGCGCGAGGAGGTTCTTTGATGCTCATCATCTTTTTTGAGGTAGGCTGAGTGTTGCCAAGAGTTAACTTGTCTCATTGTCAATGAATCTTTAAAAGAATAAAAACATCTTTAAATGCCATATTCTGTCTGTCATAAAGTTTTTGAAGACCTTATGTATTTTATCTTCTTTCTATAGAATTATATCTATCTGTTACACCTAGGATGTATATTCTTGTGATAAAATAGACTAGTAAGTGATATGACTATGATTTGATAAACTAACAATTAACTTGTGTAACAGTTATCCTAAGCAGACTGCAATATCACTTTCAAGGTATTGGAAGTAAACTTTCTATTATAATTGAGTTGTATGGGTACAATACTGCATATCAGAGTAGACACACACACACACACACATATATATGTATATATATATTGTGTGTGATAAGGGGGGTTGGGTAGGTTTTTGGTTGCTTTCTTGGGCAATAGATGTTTATTTTCAATGCGAGTTGGTTATAAGTTATTATTGGTCTTATTTAGAGAGAAAACTAGGTTGGAGTCACAGATGTCTCTCTTTTCCTTTATCTTTCTTTCTTAGGTCTGGAAATAGGGGTTGAAAAGAAAGAAAGGGGAATATAGAATTATATAGGGATAATAGGACAAAGAGTAAATCAGTGAATCTACTCCTCCATTTAATGCCTAAATTGTTACTCACAAAGTTATTTTTAATTCACTGGTATAGAATTTTGTATATAGATGCAAAATAAGTTTAATTTTTAGATACATTGGTATAGAATTTAAATTTATTTTATTTTATAACGTTCATTAAATTTGTCTTTTGACAATTTAACACATGTATAAACTGCCTTCTGATTATCTCTCTTTTTTAAAATTTTTATTTATTTATTTATTTTTAATTTTTTATTATTAATTTATTCTTGTTACATCTCAATGGTTATCCCATCCCTTGTGTCCTCCCATTCTTCCCTCCCTCCCCTGTTCCCCTTATTCCCCTCCCCTATGACTGTTCCTGAGGGGGATTATCTCCCCCTGTATATGCTCATAGGATTATCTCTTAATTAACTCTTAACTGTAACTCTTACCCTCTTAATTTCCCTTCCTTCCAGACTACCTGCTCCTACGAAATCCTTTCCTATGTTTATAGCTTTACATATATATGTATACTTAAATATACATATTTCATTTAAATGTGTATATAAATGTGTAAATATATATATTTAAAGACCAACTAATTTCAACCAGAATCATCGAAATGAACCTGGAATTGGAACTAGACACTGGGCTTCTCAGTGGACTATGACTGAAAATAATCCCTGCCTCTCTTACAGAGCGTGTTAGTAGCTAGGAGTTCAGTGTGAAGGGGTGGGGAGCAATGATTGTCTGTTGATAAGACTTGTGTAGCTTATTTCAGGGACTCAGAGCTTCTATGAAGCCACAATTGCACTGGTTGTGTTATGCTCAGAAAACAACACTTCACAGCTACATTCTGACATGTTCTGTGTGCTTTTCAACCACTTTCTATATGTGTCTCTGCAGTCAGAGAGGCCAAAGGGGCAGCTTCTCTGATTTTTGTTGGAAGTAATATTTTCTTTATGGGTATATAGACATAAGTATCTACCTACCTATCTACCTATCTATCTATCTACCTATCTATCTATCTATCTATCTATCTATCTATCTATCTATCTATCTATCATCACCATCTATTTATCTCCTATCTACTTATTTATTTACTGCCAGTATCATACTATATTTATTACTGTAGCTCTATAATAGAACTTGAACTCTTAGATGCTCTACCCCACAGCTTCCCTCCCATTACTGAAAGAGACTCTTCTCTCACGCAATGTATCTTCACTACAGTTTCCTCATCTTCTGCTTCTCCCAGTTCCTCTCCACCTCCCTTCGTATCCAGATCCACTCCCTTTCTGTATCTCATTAGAAAAAAGGAGAGGCTTTAAGAGACAACAATATTTATTCACACACTCAGGGGCAGCATATAAATACACTAAGAGATATAATAAACACACCAAGGATCTGGTGTGGACGTGCTCAAGTTCTCTATGAGTTCACATGAAGTTTTCGCTGTTGATTTTGAGAGAGTTGTTTTCCTACTGTTGAAAGGCAGCTTGATGCCATGACAACTTAGGTAGACAGTATTGAGTTTGCCCCTAAGTCCTAAAACCTCCTACACAAAGGGATTTTGACTGAGCATACAGTACTTTAAGACATTAATTCCCTCTTGTGCAGCAGGCTTTATATTCAATCAGATGGTGATTGGCTACCCTTGTAACAGCTGTTCCAGTGTTTCACCAGTGGATCATCTTGAATATTACCCTGGTATTATAGATCATTATTCAAACTGTAGTATGATTGCTGATGCTTTTTGCCCATTGATAGTTTGCCCACTGATAACCCTCCAGAACTATGAAAACTAGCTATAAGGGAGGAAAGCCCAGCTTAGTTCCACATCATACCCAAGGTGCATTGTGTTTTCAGTAATAATAGGTTCTTATCAACTAATTTTAATGGGTAACCAAGAAAAGCACGAAGAATAATGTGTTGGTGGGCCTTATGGACCACAGCTATCTGGATCTTATAAGGCACTATTTATTACATAACTGGCACCACAGTGTTGATTGTTTAGTCACCCTTGACGTTAAGGAACAGCATAAAGAAAGAAGCAGGAGGTCTCTTTTTATATCTTTCTCAAATATCTTATTTTTAACATAGAGTGCATTTTACATAAGGTAAAGTGAAAAAGGCCATTAGGGATGGGGGTTCTTAAGAGAGGGTATAGCAGAGCAGACGTGATATAAAAAAACTGGGCAACTTATGGGGCTTATCAGGGAGACGAAGTTGAGAAGGGTGTAACTACTAATGATGTGTGAAAATTTTATATACAATATTAGTACTGTAAACAAATTAAAAATCTTTAATCAATTTTGTGTTCTTAAAGTTGGAAATCATGTTTCTCCTACAATATGGTTTTATACATGTACACACATATACACAATTTATGATGTATATGGTATATATAATTTATGCCGGAAAATACATACACACACACACACACACACACATTACATTTTTATATCAGTAATCATTTGGATGTATTCAGGGGACTATTTTTGTGCAGGCTCTCCTATACTATTTTCCCTCTAAACATGAAACATAGAAATAAGAAACAATAGTTTTATGTTTTTCAGAACATAAATGGACTGAGATGACCATCTTGAGGCCCACAAAGCCCCACATAATATTTTTCTACCCATTTCCCAAAAGTTGCCCTTTTTCAGAATTCCTTGCAAAATGTAGGCAAATAACCAGTCACATAAAAGAACAGGCAGTGTAAGAATCCCTGTAATTTTCTTTATATCCTTTGACACTGGTGTGGCTTTGGCAAGTCTCCAAATGAAATGACAGTAATAATGACCTTAAGAGGAGGGTGTGCTCATGATCCTGGAGCACGCAGTCTAGCTTGTGTCTCTTCTTACTTACAGACGCCTGGTCAGAATGGTATGAGATTATCACCCATTTTATTTCTTTTAATGGACAGCCAGAAGCACAGCTAACAAAAGAATTTATCTGAACACGACTCTTGGGTTCACTAATTCAGAAGAAAAGGTAAGCTGGGAAATGGAATAGGAAAATAATCCATAATTTAGTGGGCTGACCCCAGTGAGACCCTGCCATTAAAACTTTAGTGTTGAGCCTGCAAACCTCTGTTCCTTTGATTAGGCAATTTACTCCCTTTCTATCCTTCTGTTTGCTAGAGCATTCAATTGCAAAATACATTCTAATTCTCCAGACACATAAAAGATTGTTCTGAGGAAAAGCATAATAGAACGGATGTTCTTTCAGCTATGCACCTTAATGTAATCAGAAATCATTAGGACTTTACCAATAATATGATAAAGAAACAAAGGTAGAAAATTTTGTTTAGATGCGCAAAAGGGTACAGACTCCTGATGTCAAAGCCCAGGCACACATCTTTGTTTTCTAAAACATGCAGTTCAAAGCGCTGAGACCCTGAGAAACAGTATAGGGACGAACAGGGAGTGCATTTTTACGAAGTCCCCTGGTGGAGATTATGAAGTGATTGGGCAGAGGTTCAGCTTGACATCTTGTTTTTATAGAAAATAAACCTTTCCATTATCTTACAACTTATGTTTTGATACAATATTTAAAAAGGCAGTGTTGCTAAATATTTTGCATGAATGCTTGATAACTCATAGATTGTCTAAGATTTTGCAACTTAGACATCGCTATATTATGAGTTACTTAAACATAGTCACTTAGGAATTACTGGTTTAGACAATAATTAAATGAAAAAAAACTTTCTACCCTTTTCTTTCAAGAAAATTCCTAGAGGCTCCATTATAATTGCATTAGAATTAAGAGAGTGTCTATCCAACAGTCTCCCAAGGCCATCCTCTGATTTGTGTGTCATAACTGTTCTAGGTTGACTCTACTGCTGTAATAAACACCATGACTAAAAGTGTCTTGGGAAGAAAGGAGTTTTTAAATATATCTTGCAATGCTCAGCTTGCAGAGGATTATTCAGGAAAGTCAAAGTAGGAACTCAATGGGGGAAGCTGTAGGCAGGAACTGAAGCAGAGACTAAGCAGAAATGCTAGTTGCTACCTTGTTCATCATGGTATGCAAATCTTGCTTTCTTACACAAACCGTGATTTCCTGCCCACATGGGGCACTGCCTACAGTGTCTGGGTTCTCCCATACCAATCATTAATCAAGAAATTGCCCCAAAGACTTAGCTATAGGCTAATCTGAAAAAGTTATTTACTCAACTTTTCTCTCCCCACATGACCATAGCTTGTGTCAAGATGACAAAAACTAACCAGCACAGATGCTTATTAAAATTGCTCATAATTCTATTGTTAAGTAGCTTATTAATTTCATAAATGTACTAATGTGGTGAAAATAAAACATATAACCATTGGACTTACCAATATGATTAGCCTCTTAGAGCCATCTTACTGATGCTGAAGAGTGACTAGCCAAGGAGATATACATTTGTTTTTGTAGTAAAAACAAAACATAAATAATGAGCATAGAAGAAATACATTGGAGAGAGATGACAAAAGCATCAGTGTGTGAAACAAAATTTCCTTTCCTTAGATGAGGACATTCAGAACTGTTTATAGAAGCTTTAAACATTCTTGCAAACACATCATGAAAAGTAAGTGGTAATTTTGACTCTCATTCACAATGATCTTATCAATCAAGACAATGCCTATTATACTATCCCATTTGAAATGCTATATCTGCTTAGGAATGATGCGTAGTAGAATTCATTTTCCATAAAATAATTTGTTCATATTTAATCTGGCTTTAGAGACATGCATTTTAAAAATTGAGAAGCTTAATCAGTATCAGCTATGCTATTTTGAAAAATACAGTGTATGTTTAATGTATTGTACCTGGTTCCTTCAACATTGTCCAGATTTCTTCTTTATAACATAAGACACCAATATTGCTAAAACATAAACAGTATAAAATGTTTACCGAAAATTATCATGTCCAATTATTGAATGAGATTGTTGTTCAGGAAATAATAGATTATCTAATATAAATACATAAATGATAAAAAAGAATTCATAGGCAGCTGTAAAAAAGAAGAAGTAAAACTAGTTTGGAGAAAAAAAGACTTCTACAATTATTTTATGCAACACTGAAATAGGAAAGAAAAGACAAAGTCATAAAATCCCTAACTGGGGCCTCTAGAAAAGAGATTATACAAGTTTCCATACAACACATGAAACATGTCATGTCTCTACTTATGTTATAGTGTTCCTAATTGTGAAACCTAACAACAGTTGACCATTCTTTAATTTACTAGACTACCAGCTATTTACCAAGTCTCTGCTGTCAGGCCTTTCTATGCTGTTGAACACCGGCATTGTGTCTGGTGATAAACAACCAAAACGCTCACACGTATTTCATAGATGGGATTGCCTTGAGATAGAAGTAAAACGTCTAATATAGAATCTAAGATAGCTGCCATCAGTCTTCCTCCTGTTGGGCTGTACATATGGGGAGCAATGGTCCATGTCATCTTGGGGCTTTGAGGTAAGTGGTAAGACTAGAATGCGAGTCTATGTTTACACTGACGACAGCCCCCAGATCTTCATTGATTTCTGCTGCACTTTTGTATGTAGGAGAAAAGCAAGCACAAACTGTACTGGTAAGGAAGGAGGGTTTCTGCTTCCCTAACTACTGAATGCAGTTTCTGGATAATAGGCTTTCTGTATACTTTGAGATATTTAAATATTTAAATCAATTATCAATTATGCTTTCCTCAAAATGATTGTTTCTCCTTTCTCTACTTTCAATCTTTTTTATTTTTATTTTTTGTCTTTTCAAGACAGGGTTTCTCTGTGTAGGCTTGGAAGATCAGACTGGCTTTAAACTCACAGTGATCTGCCTATGTCTCCCTGAGGGTTGGGATTAAAGGTATGCACCACCACACCTGGCAGTCCTTCTTTAAATCTTTTTAAAATGTATTTTTAAGTATATTTTATTTGTTTTAATTTATTCACATCACACCCCAATTGTTATGGCATTGCTCTTAACTTTTTGTTTCCATCCTCCCTCCCTCTTCGGCGCTATTCCGTCCCCTAGACCTCTAATGGGGGGGGGGGGGGCGCTCCTCCCCTACTGTCTGTTAGATCTCATCAGGATAGCCTGCATTACCTTCCTCAGTGTTCACGAAGACTGTCTTACCAAGGGGCAATGACCAAATTGTGGAAATCAGGGTTCATGTCAGAGGTTCAGCAGAAGTCACCCCCCCACACACAACATGGAGAATCAACTGTCTAGCGGCTACATCTGAACTGAGGGTATTGGTTCTCCGTGTCCTTGGTAGGTGCATCAGTTGGTGCAGGAGACCATGTGTCCAGATCCACAGGCCTTGATGGTTCTCAGTGCATCTCTTGCTCCTTCCAGGAGCTTCCATCCTCTACTCTTCCGTACAACTCTCAGCACTCTGTCCAGAGTTCAGCTTCAAGTCCCAGCATCTGTCCAGATCCCCTGGTGGGTAGGGCTCCTTCAGAGGAGATCTATTTGGGCTAATATCCACTGCCTGTCTCTCTGGTTGTGTGTTAGCTCACTCAGGATGATCATTTCTAGTTCCATCCATTTGCTGAAACTTTCTAGAGTTTCTTGTTTTTAATAGATGAATAGTATTCTAGTGAGTAAATGTACTACCGTTTCTTTATCCATTTTTTGCTTGAGGGACATCTAGGTTGTTTCCAGATTCTGGCTGTTATGAATAATGCTGCTATGAACATACCTGAGCAAATGTCCTTGTTGTATGGTGGAGCATCTTTCAGGTATATGCCCAGAAGTGGTATAGGTGGGTCTTGAGGTAGCACTATTCCCAATTTTCTGAGAAAGGGCCAAATTGATTTCCAAAATGGTTGTATAAGTCTGCAATCCCACAAGAAATAAAGGAGTCATCCCCTTTCTCTATATCCTTGTCAGCATGTGCTGTCACTTGAGTTTTTAACCTTAGCCATTCTGGTAGATATAAGATGGATTCTCAGAATCATTTTAATTGTATTTCCCTGATGACTAAGGGCATTGAGCATTTCTTTAAATGTTTCTCAGTCATTTGATGTTCCTCTGTTGAGAATTCTCTTTTTAGTTCTGTACCCCAGTTTTTAATTGGATTATTTGGCTTGTTGATGTTTAATTCCCTGAGTTCTTTATAAATGTTGGATATTAGCACTTTGTCAGATGTAGGGTTATTCAAGATCTTTTCCCAACCTCCTGGCTTTCACTTTGTTCTGTTGACAATGTCCTTTGCTTTACAGATGCTTTTCAGTTTCATGAGGTCCCATTTATTAATTGTTGATCTTGGAGCCTGAGCTATTGGTGTTCTGTTCAGGAAATTGTGTCCTGGGCCAATGAGTTCAAGGCTCTTCCCCACTTTTTCTTCTAACAGATTTAGTGTGTCTGGTTTTATGTTGAGGTCTTTAATGCATTTGGACTTTAGTTTTGTGCAGGGTGATAAATTTGGATCTATTTGCATTTTTCTTCAAGTAGATATCCAGTTGGACCAGCACCAATTTGTGAAGATGCTATCCATTTTTCCACTGTATGGTTTTGGATTCTTTACCAAAAATCAAGTTTCAATAGGTGCATGGATTTATTTCTGAGTCTTCAATTCAGTTCTATTGATCGACCAGATTATTTATATGTGAATACCATGACGCTTTTATTACTGTTGCTCTGCAGTACAACTTGAGATCAGGGATGGATATTTTTAAGGAAGATCTTTTATTGTAATGAATTGTCTTAGATCTTCTGCTTTTTGTTTGTTTGCTTGTTTTTTCATATGAAGTTCAGAATTGATCTTTCTAGGTCTGTAAAAATGTGTAGGTACATTGATAGGGATTGCATTCTATCTGTAGATTGCTTTTGGTAAGATTGCCATTTTTATTATTTTGATTCTCTGGATCCATGAGCACAGGAGATCTTTCCATCTTCTGATATCTTCTTCAGTTTCCTTCTTCAGAGACTTTAAGCTCTTTTAAAATACATCTTTCACTTGCTTGGTTAGAGTTAAACAAAGATTCTTACGGGTTTTTTGTTTGTTTTTTTTGTTGTTTTGTGGCTGTTGTGAAGGGTGTAGTTTCCCTAATTTCATTCTCATCACATTTCACATTTGTATACAGGAGGGATACTGACTTTTTCGAGTTGATTTTGTATCCAACCACTTTGCTGAAAGTGTTTATCAGCTGTAGGAGTTCCTTGGTAGAATTTTTTGGGTCACTTATATATACCATTACATCATTCATAAATAGTGATACCTTGACTTGTCCCTTTCCAATTTGTATCCCCTTGATCTCCTATAGTTGCCTTTTTTCTCTAGCTAGGACTTCAAGTATTAAGTTGAAGAGATTTGGAGAGAGTGGACAGCCTTGTCTTATTGCTATTTCAGTGGAATTGATTTAAGTTTCTCTACATTTAATTTGATGTTGTCTATACGCATGATGTATGTTGCCTTTATTATGTTTAAGTGTGCGTCTTGTATCCTTGATCTACGACTTAACTTGAAAGGGTGTTACATTGTGTCAAACGCTTTTTCGGCATCTAAGGAGATGATCATCTAGTATGTTTCCTTCAGTTTGTTTAAAAGGTAGATTACATTGGTGTATTTCTGTATATTGAACCACTACTGCATGCCTGGGATGTAGCCTAATTGGTCATGGTCGATGATATTTTTGATGTGTTCTTAGGTTCTGTTTGTGAGTATTTTATTAAATATTTTTGAATTAATGTTATTAAGGGAAATTGGTCTGAAATTACTTTTCTTTGTTGGGTCTTGTGTGGCTTAGGAAATAAGGTGGCTGTGGCCTCATAGAATGGGTTTTATAGTAATCATTCTGTTACTATTGTCTGGAATATTTAGAGGAGTATTGGCATTAGTTCTTCTTTGAATATCTGGGTAGAATTCTGCACTGAATCTATCTGGCCCTGGGCTATTTTTGGTTGGGAGACTTTTGGCAACTGCTCCTATTTCCTTAGAGGGTGTAGGGTAAAAAATTCTGTGGGTATCTGTTAGATCAGTAACCTCAGTTAATTTTATTGTCTGTCTATTTAGTTTCTGACTTGAGGATCTGTCCATTGGTGAGTGTGGGTTTTGAAGTCTCCCACTATTATTGTGTCGGGGTTCAAGTATGACTTAAACTTTAAAAGTGTTTCTTTTACAAATGTGGGTGCCCTTGTATTTTGGGGCATAGATATTCAGGACTATAATGTCTTCTTGGTGGATTTTTCCTTTGATGAGAATGAAATGTCCTTCCCTATCTTTCTTGATTAATTTCAGTTGAAAGTATATTTTATTAGCTATTAGAATGTGTACTCCAGCTTCCTCGTTGGTTAAGTTTGCTTGGAAAAACTTTTTCTAGCTCTTTACTCTCATGTAATATCTATCTTTGTTGCTGAGATGTGTTTCTTGAATGCAACAGAATGTTTGGTCATTTTTTCCCCAGCCATTCTATTAGTTTTGTCTTTTTATTGAGGAGTTGAGGCCATTGAGGTTGAGAGATGTTTTCTAATGACTGTTATTCCTTTTATTGTGGAGTTGCTGGTGATAGTGTGTAGCTGCACCTGTTTTCTTTTGGTTTTGCTGTTGTGAGATTATCTGTATCCTGTATTTTCTTGGGTGGATTTGATCTTATTGGGTTGGATTTTTCTTTCTATTATCTTTTGTAGGGCTGGGTTAGTGAATAAATACTGTTTGAATTTGGTTTTGTCATAGAATATCTTGTTTTTTCCATCTATAGTGATTGAAAGTTATGCTGGATATAGTAGTCTGGATTGGCAGCTGTGGTCTTTTAGGGTCCACATGACATCAGCCCAGACCCTTCTGCCATTCGTGGTCTCTGTTGAGAAGGCAGGTGTGATTCTGATGGCTTTGCGTTTATATGTTACTTGGCCTTTTCCCCTTGCTGCTTTTACTATCCTATTTTTGTTCTGTGGATTTAATGTTTTGATTATTATGTGGTGGGAGGAATTTTTTTCTGGTATAGTCTATTTGGTTTTCTGTAGGCCTCTTTTATGTTTAAGGACATCCCTTTCATTAGGTTGGGGAAATTTTCTTCTCAGACTTTCGGGAAAATATTTTCTGGTCCTTGGAACCTGGCATCTTCTTTTTCGTCTATTCCTATTATTCTGAAGTAAAGTTTTTTCATGATATCCTTGATTTCATCGATGTTTTGTGTCATGAATTTTTCTGTTTTAATATTTTCTTTGAGAGATTTATCAATTTCTTCAATTGTATTTTCAGCCCCCGAGATTCTTTGCTCCATTTCTTGAATTCTGTTGGTGATATTTATCTCTATGGTTCCTGATCTCTTCTCCAATTTTTCCATTTCCAGGGTTTTCTCAGTTTGTGTTTTCTTAATTCTGTTATCATGTCTGAAGGGCTTTAATCATTTCATTAATCTATTTGTGGTTTCATGTTTGATCTCAATTGCCTCTATTCATTTATTTGTATTTTGCTGTAATTCTTGAAATGATTTGTTCATTTCTTCTTGATATCTCCCAAATAACTGCACAACCACAGCTTTAAAGTCATTTTCCTGAGAATTGGCTACATTAGAGTGTCTGTTGTTTGGGATTTCAGCAGGAGCCACATTGTCCTGGTTTTTGTTGATTGTGTTCTCACCAGTTTCTTTGGACATCTGCTGAGGGGACTCAGATTTTCTAAACTGGCAGTCAAGGGGATGAGTCCCTTCAGAAGGCAGATGCTTGGTTTATTGGCTTAGGGGACACTGTCCTTCTGCAACTTGGTCTGAGGTCTGCACCCTCGGATCTGGGATTCCTCAGGATTCCTCAGACTACTTGGTCTTCTTAGAGGCATCAGCAGCAGACTAGGACAGTGGCTTGGAGGCCAGAACACTGTGTCTGGGATCCAGATGCTGTTCTAGAGGGTTCTCTCTCTCTCTCTCTCTCTCTCTCTCTCTCTCTCTCTCTCTCTCTCTCTCTCTCTCCCTCTCTCTCTCCATTTCTCTGTTCCCCAGGGGTCCTGCACTTACTCCAGTATTTAAAAGAGTGCAGGGTGCTTCAAATTTGTAATTGCCAAACCAGGGCATGGAGGGGACAGAGAGGAGATGGAAGATATGGCTGTGATGGATAGGGTGGGGTTGGTCCAGATCCTCCCCAACCATTCAGATTAAGAAGCCCTGATTCAGTGTATTGGATTCAGCACCCTGTTTGCTCACTGGATTTGCTGTGCCAATCTTCTGTTCCCCAGGGAGCCTGCACTCCCTTTAGTATTCAGAAGAGTGCAGGGTACTTGGAGCTTATGACTCCCACACCCAGGATACTTCCAGCTGTGATGGGGGAACTGGTGGCCCTCTGTTGTTCTCTTTAGTCTTTTTCATAGTCCCTGATCCTCTGCTTCCTAAACAAGGTACATACTGTGTCCTGCCATCTTGGATTATCCCCTTTCTTTAAATTTTAATGATAAAATTTCCAACAGTCACAATTTGGAGTCTTGTGCTCAGAAACCATATGATTTTTCATCTCTGAAGACTGCTTTTAAAAATAGGGAGATTATAAGAATAAATTAATAAAATTAAATTAAAAAATAAGGAGATACCCTAAATATTTTATTATCTTCTTAAAATTTTGTTCTCATTATTGTGTATATTTTATGTTTATGTATAGGCATACAGCCCTATAGGATTGCATATGGAAGTCAGAGGAAAACTTTCATGGAGCAAGTCCTCTCCTTCCACTGTAAGTTTGGAGGATTGGACTCAAGTTGTCAGGCTTGTGTGGCAAGCTCCTTCATCCACTCAGCCACCTCACTGTCCAGACAGTATTTTACATGGGGAAGAAATGAGGATCATTACAATTGCTGTGATGTGGCTAGTTCATTTATTTGCAAGGAATAAATATTTCATGGATATAGAAAACATTGTGCAATCCTTAGACCGTGGAAAAACACTAATATCACAGTTTTGCAAGTAACAGAACCAACAGTAATGGCACAATTACAGTAAATTTATATTAAGTTCTGCAGACTAAAATGAGCTTTATGAATTTGGCTCCTACATAAAAAATCCTCATAATATTTCCTTTTGGTGGAAGATCAGAATTTGAGCCAGATGTTCTTAAATATCTGTCCTCACTGAGCATTCAAACAGATTTTTCATGTGTAGATTTTGCTGTTGTTCTAGTTGAAAGTTAATTATATTTTTTTCAAAAACCAGAATGTAATAAAACTACATTATGGAAAATACAAAATAAATTTTTCCATTAATTTAGTCTAGCCAGTTCATGGATTTCTTGGCACTTAAAATATTTTATAAAAATATCCTAGTGGGTTTTATACAAATTATAAAAGATAAAAAATAAAATATAGAAGAATCATAGTTAGATAAAAATTTTTTCAAAGCACTTGAGATAATAAAAATGCATTTAAAATGATAATTTAATCAAAGGCAATTCCTACCCCAAATTAGATTTTCTTTGTAAAGATCAAGCTACAATTTATTGGATCATTAAAGAGTTAATGAAATCTGATAATGATTTGGTGATTTTAACAAGAATGACATAGTTCTATTTCTATGAATGGTTAGACTTTGTTATTTGCATATTAAACATGCCCTGATATCCCATTCTGTCATTTGGTGTAGGTCGTTTAGGCTTAATCTTTCAAATCCAAGACTATTCCTAGAAAATTCCTTCCCAACTTGCCTCAGCAATCATTTCATTCAAGCTTTACTCTTTTTTCTTGGTGGGCAGTCTTGAGGATTTCAGCAGTCTTGTGGAAACAATTCTTATTTTGCTGATATTTGTTATTTAAAATCTTTGGAAGAGAATCAAAAGTTCATTACACAAGAGTTGAAACTGAAATAAAGGATGTTAGGGAGCTGTTTCAGGAGTCCTGGGCAACAGTAGCGATACGTCTTCTTAAAGAACTAAGTGTGTTTTCTTGCTCCTTGGTTTTATTTCTAATTCTCAAATGTAGAAACTCTGTGCCTTCCAATTGCAAATACTTGTCTTATAAGCCTTCAGAACTCTAGTCCAAGGTGCAAAGCTGTAATGTTTAGTGTTTGTTTTAATAGCTTCGACTTCACACACCAGGGTAGGCACTTTAGCCATTTTTCTTTAGTCTTTCAGCATCCTGCCATGACTTGAGCATTTCCATAAAGAGTAGCTAATAGCAGAAGTTGCTTTTCTTCAATTTTCCTACAGCCATCTTCCTTGTTTTAAGAGCAATACAGCCTGTCAAATACACATCTGTGTTAAAAGGTGGAGACAAACATAGAAATGACACTAAAGTGCTTATCTTGGAGATGATGTTTTAATTGTGCTTAAAAAGAATGGATGTGACTCTGAGGTTAATGGATAAACATGGCATTCTAGCAAATAAATACAACTAGCTTCCTTTTTCTTCCTCTGTCTTAAGTGACAGGAGCATCAGTGAAGTGCTTGGAAGTTGGAACTCAGGGACCTGGATTAAAGTTCCAGTGCTGAGTCCACTTTTATTTTATCACAGTGAGCCATTCAAAAACTCTATTATTATAACTGCCTCATCAATAGTAATAGTGACTGTAATAACCATTTCATCTGATTGCTGAAACAATAATTACAATAAATTATTGCATTTTCATAATAGTTCTTTTGTGGCCGACTTTGGGGTAAAAAAAAAAAAAAACCCTGCACTGAGTAAAGGAGCGCTGCTTAGTTACTACAACCTCTTGGATAAGCGTGGGGACCTTCCTTCTCTAGGCACATGTGTGAGGTCTAGTTGGTCTAAAGACGTGAAGCAGGGAAAAGAAGACTTGGAGAATGTTCAGCCTGGAGGTTCTGCCCACACTGAAGAGACTGTTCTCTTCCTGGGAGTAGTAAATGGAATGCTACAAACAGGTTTTTTTTTAACAAATATATTTACTCAAAGCCTATGAGGTACTTTTTTTTTTTTTACTGCTTAGTTCCTGGTTGAAACAAGAATATACAATATGGAAACACCATATTTTCTATACCTTATTCAAAATACCACAATGATGTTTGCCTGTGTCACTGGGATTGACTAATACAAAATTTTGCTCAGCACTGACCTTGGCATTTTAAATTGGATTTAGAGTTACACTTCAAGCATTGGCTACAAATGCATTATGGTGAACTAACATCTATGAGCTAATTTTCTCATTAATTAGTATGCCCTTGGCATCTGTCACCATATGCTTCAATGTTCCCAAAATTACCATCGTGTGCTTTATCACTGCAAATTATAGCGTTGGTGGCGCTTGATGTAGTAAGCATGAAGGCACTTAACAGAACCTTTGAACGATTACTGTGGTGTGTTAATACTTCATCAAAGCCCTGCACACAGCATCTAGGATCATAACCAACAAAGTTTTACCAAAAGGATATAATAAGCACAACACATAACTGCTATGCACAAGGACTCTCTGTGTCTTCCTCACACCTAGAAAATTATGTATCATGTGTACATGAAGCCCATTAACATAGTGTCCTATAAATTAAAGATGACCCTCCTCACAGAAATCAGACAGGTTTCTGTAACACTTGAGTTTCCTGTATGCTCTTGAATATGACGCTTATTATATTGATGTTTTAATATTGCATAGATAGAAGAGACTTGATACCTTGTGAGCATATACAGGGGGAGGTA
This sequence comes from Acomys russatus, assembly GCF_903995435.1. Classification (NCBI taxonomy): domain Eukaryota; kingdom Metazoa; phylum Chordata; class Mammalia; order Rodentia; family Muridae; genus Acomys; species Acomys russatus. Next base: position 16,363,715 of record NC_067146.1, on the reverse strand, counting down.
ATCCCCCTCAGGAACAGTCATAGGGGAGGAGAATAAGGGGAAAAGGGGAGGGAGGGAAGAATGGGAGGACACAAGGGATGAGATAACCATTGAGATGTAACAAGAATAAATTAATAATGAAAAATTAAAAATAAAACAAACAAACAAACAAACAAACAAACAAACAAGTGGGATGTGAAGGAGTCAGAATAAGTGAGGGGAGTATTGCTGACCAGAACCTTGCATCTGTGGGACTGTTGAGGTACTTACATATTTTGTATTTTCTATGGCTTGAGTAGGCTCACTGGGTGGAGCTGCCCCCTTTAAGATTCATGCTGATTTTCACAGTTTAGGGAGAAACACTGTTGTGTATGAGTTTCTATATTTGTGAGAGACATGGAGATCCCTAGTCATCAAATTTAAATGTAAAGTGTTTTTGTAAAGTCACATGTTCTTTTAAAAGAATAGATCATCTTACAGAAGGGAGTGATTTTAAGAACAATGGAGTTTTCCTGTCTAATTTTGCTCCTGAGAGGACTGAAATCCAATGGAGGCCAGCAAGCTTCTGTGTGTTTTTTTCTTCAACAGATGTGGGACCAGTCTGGATCTGATGTGGCTGATGGATCTCTGTGAACTGTGAGGAGCTTTATTGTTCACTGAGGACAGTGAGGAACAAGTTCCTGTGATGGGCATGAATATTTATCTTCCCTAGAGGAAGCAAAGAAAAGGGTCTGGGGTGGTATCTCTTCCTGACGCTGTCTGTGATTGGAATTCATCCTCCGAATAAGATATAAGGATGGCAGGACACTCTTGCTAAAAAAATGTGGCTCTTTTCAGTGAATTCAGAATATATTCTTTTCTGCCACACACTGATTTGGTGGGAAATGTAATGGGTCAGTGTAATGTTAACTAAAATGTTATTTGTTATGTTCATGTAAATTTACATAATTAATTTATATTCATATTTTAGGAGACGTCATAGCCAGTATCATCCTCTCATATAAAAAATTAAATGTTATAAATTATTGTAATGCCAGGTAAAATTGGCTGATAGAGAAATTAAGGGAGTACAGTACAGGAGTAAGTACATGCATAAGCCAGGATTCAGCTTATGATAAATATATGACTGTAAAGCAATGGGCACATTTTAACTATATGTCTGTTTCTGAATGCTTTGCTGTGGTTCTCAACCTTCCTAACGCCGTGACCCTTTAGCACAATTCCTCGTGTTCTGGTGATCCCTGACCATAAATTTATTTCTGTTGTTACATCATAATTGTAATTTTGCTACTGTTATGAATTGTAATGTAAATTTTTTTGGAGATAGAGATTTGCCAAAGGGCTTGTGACCCACAGATTGAGAACTGATGCTTTGCGGACTTCATATGAGCAGACAGGGCCAGTGTTTGTTTGGGCCTGGGTCGATTTGCTTAGGCTAATGTCACAGAGCTATGCTTGAGCACATGATAGAGTCTTCTTTCCTAAGGTTGAGTCATGTTCTATTCATATACATATGTCATATTTTTTTTGTCCATTCCACTATACCTCCAAATTTCATTTTTTTATAGACTCCTATCAACAACACAAAGTTCTGATTTCTCCATACCCTGGCTAATGGCGCCTATCGTCAGTGCTCCTACCGTGGCCACCTCAGGGATAGCATGTGATATTATAGCCCTGGCCTTTGTTTCTCCCGTGTTTAGTGATGTTAAATATTCTCCAGGAGCTCCTTTTCTTCTCACACTTTGCCAGCTCACAAACCAGACTAGTCTGCTCTTTCTTCCCATTGTAAATCCATAACTTATCAATACTCATGTTTTATGGGGTCTGGATATTAAGATCTCACTAAATGCATGAAGTGGGATGGTTTTCTTCCCTTTTTTATGTCATTTTTTTTTTTTTTACTGTTTGTTGCTTTTCATTCCAAGAAGCCTGTAAATTTGCAGGATTTCTTTTAGTCATCTGAAAGGAAGAACTTCCCAAAGTCTGTCATGGGTGGAATGAGTAAAGTGTCGTACAGTTATGTCATAGAATACTAAATTATAATAAACACGGAATAATTATAGGTAAATTAATAGAAAGTTTCCCCATACATTTACTGAGTGAAAGAAGGCAGCCAAGAACATACTGTATGTTTCATGTCTTTTATGTTCCAAAATAGGACATGTTGCTCAAGACTACTGAAAATAGTTATATTTGTGGTAGAAGAACATACACTATTGTACCATCTCTTGGTATGGTCTTCAAGAGCTTCCTTTAAGAATTGTGGTAATATATTTGGATACCTTATTTTGTGAAAAACAAACTTTGTATATATGACTTGGACATAATTTTATGTGTATGCATCTACCTGTTAAAAAAGAAAAATATGTGTTATTAAAGGACTTGCTTAGCAAACTCAGAGACTCACATCCTTTTCTCAGTTACACAGTTTTCAAGTCAAACATCTACTTCTCTTTGTATTTTTTGCAAATGCACCTTAAATAAGATGAATCCTGCTATTATCTGACATCATTAACTGACTCACTGCATCATGTGTATTTGTAGCACACAGAAGGAAGGAGGTTTTCAAACATTCCTCGGAAAACCAATTTAACTACATTTATGTTGCTTGAAGAAGAATATCACCATTGGTGTGTTAAATCATCTATGTGAGCTAATTCAAGGCCTAGAATGCTATTAAGCCAGCTGGGTAGAGTTTTTAGTCACAGGAATCCAATAACTTGGAGATTTGAGAATGAGCAGAGAGTCTTATTTGCAGCATTATTTCTAAAAGCTTTATTAATTATGAGCCTCATTCTTGTGGGTTTGGTTGATTAGTTGGCATCGAGAAAGTGGATGAAAGCAATGGCTTCTATTTACTTTTGATCCATCTATCTTTGAAATGGAATTAGGATAATATGCTTTAGTGTATTTTATATCTCCAGGCATCTGGAAATGATTTCTCCAAAGCATCAGCCCAGCAAAAATCAAATAAATGGTATTCCTTTAATTCTTTCATCCCACAAAAACAATCGAAAAACACCCAAATATATTTAAGGTGCCTAAGGCAACGTATAGGTCATTCATTAATATATGCACACATTTTAAACCAATGAAAGAGCATCTCTTAGAAAAACTAGGCATATATTGGAGTCTAATCCTAAAATGGGTACATATTTTAAATTCCTAATTGTAAAAGGGTCTTGGGTATCACTTTAGGGAGCTGGATTAAATGGTGTATGTGTTGGTTTGCTTACACAATATGCATTTAAATAAATGTGCACTTGAAACCATATAAAACAGCTTACTGCGTTGTCTTGGGAATGCTTTTACACTTAGTGAAACAACATGTTTCCCCCTTTGCTTACTTTATTTCAGTTTTGATACACAAAGTAGAATCAAAATCACCCCATTGTGATTGAAAATTTAAGGCAGAATAGAAGGCACAAGGCCCCCTTCGCCAACGCAAAGCCCTGCTAAGCTTTCCAAATGTTTATGCATTTAAATACATTTTTGTTTACAGTATCTATTCTCCTGTCTTCAGCTTGTCATGGGAAGCCACGTGAGTGACACTTTGGAGTCTCATTGCACTGCATTCGAGAACTGGCCACACCATATGCATCTTGGTTAGAAGGAGGCCTTGCAAGGGGAGGTGGGTAGCATACTTATTATCCAAGCTGCAGAAGGTTATGAATATACTCTAAGTCCCTATTGAGTCTGTCCTTTCTCCTATTCTCTGTAGAGCATTACCTGTGACCCATTTGCTATGTACTCTGCTTAGTGTCCTGGACTTCTATGCAAGTGTCTACACCTATTGCAGGTTTTTAATCATTACTATAGGACAGTTTATCCCAGTACCAAGTAAATACAGCCATTCGTGGGAAATATTTTTTCTGGGTTGAAACTCTTGATGAGCAAAAAGCTTCCCTTTGGAAAAGTGTTTTCAATAATTTGTCTAAATGGTGAGGATATCAGCATCATAAACTGATTTATTAACCAAAAACTGATTCCTCCACAGTACACTTTTCCTCCCCACTTCAATTGGTTCCCTTAATCTTTAAACCTCATCTGCTTAGTGTGGGTTTGTGTTTGTGTATCTTTGCTGCCTGTTCATGTGTTACTCAATTAGGTCTGATTTGTTGATCTTCCTGCCATGACCACCGACATGTACTCTCTGAAGCCAGCCTGTTATCAAACGATATAAAAGTGCAGCCTTTGGTTTTCTAATTTCTGTGTCTTGAGTTACTTCAGCGTCTGCTATTTCATGAAAGGGAATAATTGTTGATTTGATATATTTCGTTATGATATTTGTACTCAACTCTCTGAAAGCACACTGGGGTGATTGCATGTAATCTTTTTATTTTCTGGGTCCCTGAGTTTGTTTTCCAGTTTACTTTACCTTCTTTCCATTTTTCCCTCTATGCATCACAGATAATTTTCCTGTTGCCCTCTGTGTTCACAGTGTTCCTCAGTGCACTGTAAGTTATCGCTTGTACGCTCTGCTGTAACGTCACAGCCTTGCAGGTCTAATATGACTGAAGAACTGTAGTGCAAAGAGTGATTTTGCATCTATTGTTAGGTCACTAACAGTATAGAGTCTGTAACTGTCATTCTACTTCCATCATTATCTGTGTCACGGAGTAATCATGGGACAGTGTGGATCATAGAGATGGGGATGGCTGTAAAGAAATGGGAAGAGAGGTCAAATGCATTTTGTTAATAAGAAAAAGTGATTCATTCTGTATGATGACAGTTGTATAATTCTTAAAAGACAATGGCCAAGAAACATTAAAATGTAATATAATGACAAATTGGATCAGACTCTTTCTGCTGCAGTATTACTAATTGGAAATAAACAATAGTCTTGTGTTTGATTTTCTAAAAAGAAATCTCATAGTTTCTCTGTTTTTAACTTATGGTTCATATTACTTGAAAAGACTTAAACATTATCTAGGTTAAACTACAATGTTACAAAGAGTAAAATTATGACTCTGCAACATAAGAGAAATATATGTCAAACATTCTACTTCTTCCCTAACTAATGGAGAGAATGTTGGATGTTATTGTTGTCTCATATGCATAAAGACATCTCATAAAAACTCATTCATTTATAAGATAATTAAAAATACAATAAGAAAAGGAGTTTGAGCACATAGGTACTCCACATCAGTGAACAATGTTAATACCAAAAGAACTGGTTACCTCACTATGAGTTACAAGTCAGACAGGCCCAAGAGACACCCAAAACAAAATGGGATATTTTTATTGATCTTGCTTGTTTGCCATAACTAGATGGTCAGTCTTTATTGCAGAAGGACACAATACATTTAGCTTCAGAACATAGAGAAATCAATCTTGAAATGACCAGGAAACTCTCTCTGCCAACTGTCTTTCATAGTTCTGGAAGTTGCTATGAAGGCTGCTGGGGATCTTGAAATGACCAGGAAACTCTCTCTGCCAACTGTCTTTCATAGTTCTAGAAGTTGCTATGAAGGCTGCTGGGGAGGAAAGATAGCAATGTTTTTCCAACACTTGACTCTACATGCCACAGTAATTATCTACCAGGCAAGCTGTGCCCACTGATGCAGTTATGGCAAGATTATTTATGGGATGAGCAGATTTGAGGTCTGCTCTGTACTTTGGAATTCATTCCTGATAGTGGAATCCTAGGTTGAAGAAGTCATAGGCTGAACAGAAGAATCTACAGATATGATTTTTGTCAATGAGAGAATTATCAAACTGCCTTCTAAATTGTTATGTTTATATTCATATACTTGTGCTGATCTCAACCTGGGTCAGAGATGTTTCTTGCAATGGATAGTGATTAATGCACGTTCATTGCTGCTCAAAGTGCTGAGAATAAGAGAGATTCAGAGTGATGTGCCTTAAATGGGACATCTGTATCAACTTTCCCTTTCCAAGGTTCAGGAAACATTGAGGAAAAGAAAATAGAAGGCAAATATAAATCAGAGGATGTGGAGGAGTGCTAAGAAGTGATAGCCTCTGGGTAAGACCTAGCTGTTGCACACATAAACACACAGCAGCTGTGATTACCCACACATCCCTGTACAAGAGTAAGACTGTTAATATTTTGAGTATGGGGAGGTGATGTCTGGGTCACTTCCCATAGCTGAGGATCTCCTTGCTGTTCATGGCTACTGAGAGAAGGAGAGTTGCTTTTCTTTGGAGGGTAGCTTCTGTAAAGCTGTCCATGCCCAAGTAGATAACCCCACGCTAAATTGGGAAGGAGACATTCTGAGGAGAGTCTAGTGGAGTTAGGAAGTGGGAGGTACATATAGTTAAGATATACACAATACATATGTGAAATTTTCTAAAATAAATAAACATATATTTAAAATTAAGAAGTTGGGTATTCATAGGTACTTATTGAAAACATTAGAGGGTGTCGCTTTTTATTTTTTGTTTTTCAAGAAAGCATTCTCTGTGTATTCCTGGATGTTCTAGAACTTGTTGTGTAGACCACATTGGCCTCAGACTCAGAGATCCACCTGCCTCTGTCTCTTAAGTGCTGAAATTGAAGATGTGTATCACCACACCCAGAATCACTTATTTTTATATGAAACTATATTTTGTAGTTCGCGTATCTTTGGATTATTGTCTTGGAAGACAGCAAATATTTTCATCTTTATTATGTATAATATATAAATTAACAATATACAAATTTTGAAAAATTTCCTAATGGACCCTATGCATTGTGCAAGCTAGTTTTTCAGTAGAGCCAACCACTGCTTAGAGCTGAAAGATGAGTGTCCCAATTCTGGTCTTATTTTCAAGATATGTACAATATTTCAGACACTAAATAGCTATGCAACTCTGTACTTCACCTTCACACATTCAGCCTGGAATTTGAAAGTGGCAAATAAAAATTTTCCACTTAACACTACAGTGACATAAAGGGTAAAATTATTCCTTAATTTAAGCGCCAGGCTACAGGTTATTAAATACCAAGGAGGAAGAGATACGCTTTAAGAAGCATCGAGAACCGTGGGTGTGTAATACTGAAAGAGATGTGATAAAATTGACTGTAACTAATAGAGTGTGAAATAGTCTTCTGTGGAGCATAATGAAGTCCTGAGGAAAACAGTTTAGACAGGAGTGGACAGGGCCCTGGAAAGACAAGCAAAGGAAACTGTGCCATTACAGGGTGTTTTTCAAGTTGTTGCAGAGTGTTCACTGCTCTATTTTTGTTATCTTCAACCCTGACGGTGAGATGTCATCTTAATGCTGCTGAGTTCCCTAATTTAAATGCATTCCAGGAAACAAAGCAGAATCAGAGAATTCAATGAGCACTGGATCCTGTAAACAACCAATATGGCATGGTAAGTATTTGCTGTTTAGATAGAACTGTCTGGAGATTAGGACTACAGGGACTGTTAGGCTGGCTTCCCTGAAAAATCTCAATACTGACTTGGGGGATGATCGGCATTCTACTCATGTGTCTGGTTAAACATCCCACACGGCATTATGGTTCTGTTTTGTGAACAGCTACTACCGAGGGCCTTCAATAGGGCCCTAAACTACTTTGGCAACCAAAAGTATTATATATAAACGAGTTTTTGTTATAAATGAAAATGGATAATCCTAATATAACTTAACAAACACAGTGGTAATAAATAGGAAGACGTGGGTTAAATAATAACAGTATTGTGTATTGGAGGTGGGTTGCTTATCTGTGTCATTAGTACTTTATAGAAATTTCTAAAAATGATAGACCCTGTTATATATCTGCATTATTAAAAGAAATCAAAAGTTAACATGAAGCCACTTTAATCCAAAATCTTATTGTTATACTTGCTTACTTGCCAATCATACCTATGATTTTTCTCAGAACAGTTTTAAACATGAGAAATTAAATGCAAACTTTTTCTTGCTTTGATATTTATGGCTTCGGATGATGACATTTCCTAGCTCTTCTGTTTCATTTTACTTTACTGTTAATCACAATTTGCTGGTAATTTCAAGAATGGCAGGTATATACTTATATTTTATTTAATAAGTAAATATGAATTGGGCTGGCATTTTATTGATAATTAAGTAGATGATTAGATTGATAAATGACTGTATACATTTCATTTCTATGGTATGGAAATCTGCTCTTTTTGTTTTGGACATTAATTATTGAATGCAGTCCTTACTTTCTAAAATTCTTCTTTTCAAACAGAGATTTAGTCACAAACAAAAATTTAGGTGCTAGTTTCTGAAAACAAGCTTGCTATAACTAAGATATCTTTTTTGAAAATTATAATACAAAAACTTACATACTGTGATAATTCTTCAATATCATATTATTATATTAAGGCTTGCATTCCATAGAAAGACAACTGTGTAGAAGTTATGAAGCACTGGATTTAATACACAATTTATGTTACAATTATTTCTACTGTTATTGTTCAAGGACCTTCTGTTTACTTGGGGGTATTCAGTGGCTTTGACCTCTTTAACTTGTTCTTCTTTCTTTTAGAGTCATGATTATATGTATACGGAATGTTTAGGATGAGGTAAATCACTGCCACTGCCACCACTACCACCCCCCACATCATCACCACCATCACCACTGTGCCCTCCATTTTTGTCACTTTCTCTATCATGATCTAAGTCAGAAAAGTCAAGTCCAAAATGTTCTCTCTATCTTCTCAATAATTTATATTCCATTCTTGGCAGATTTAGGACTTCACTCTATTAATTTTTCTATTCACATTGTTTAATATTGATTAATATTAATATTTAGCTGCTGAATATTGATTTTTTTCAGTTTTGTATTGATTTTAAGTGACGTAAATGTCATGTAACTAGACTGGGCAGGAGCTTAATGGCTAAATTTCTTTATTGTCAAGCTGGACAACCTACATTCAATACTGACTCTCACAAGTAGTCCTTTGTTACTCCTGGATATCCCCTGCCGTCTGTATGCAGGTCTCTGTGCCTGCCTGTCTTCCTCTCTCCTTCCTCCCCATCCCACTCTCCTTCTCTCTCTTATACACGCACTATATGAGGGTAAAAATATAAATGAATTGATAGCATGTAAATGTACTAGCTTTATTTGGTCTAATTCAGTTAATGAAAATTACAAATGTCTTTTCAAGTGCTACTTTTCTTACATTTTACACATCTTCCAACGGCGTCCTTTATTGGATACATTCAATTTGTGGAATATATAATATATAGTAAACACAGAATAGCAACGGGTGCCTCTAATGTCAACGCCTTTTTACCTTTAAAGACTTTTGTTCCCAAAGTCAAGATGGTTGGTGCTACTTGAAGAAATTTATAGTAATACACATTTTCTAAATTTCTTAAGCAAAATCTTCTTACTTATAAGAAGAACAGTAGAATAAATGAGGTACCCTGAATGAAGGGCATTTAGATCTGAATCCCACCATCAGATTTTATTTTCAATATATAGGAATGATTTGCCTATGGCTCTAAGCATGATGCTATGACATTTTAGATGCTAGGGAGTTTTAGCTTGTGGATATCAAAATGGTTCCTTTAGTGTCCAATCATGATAACAGTGCACTAAGTTCAGAGTGAAGAAAATCTGACTCCTTCACAAACTTTGTAAAAACTGAGGAGCGTCCCGGGCTTCGGTTGGAATATTTGGGGTCATTCCCATCTCTTTTACTCTCTCACTATAAATAAAAAGTTCAGGCACCAATTTAGTAGTGAGTGCAGGTAGTATTTCTTATTATCAATTTTAGTTTATTTTGGAGATTGTAACTTAACTACAACATTTCTCCCTTCTCTTTCCTCCTTGAGGACATTCCGTGATACCCAATTATGATATTTGTACTCAGCTCTCTGAAAGCACACTGGGGTGATTGCATATATCTTTTATTTTCTGGGTCCCTGAGTTTGTTTTCCAGTTTACTTTACCTTCTTTCCATTTTTCCCTCTATGCATCACAGATAATTTTCCTGTTGCCCTCTGTGTTCACAGTGTTCCTCAGTGCACTGTAAGTTATCGCTTGTACGCTCTGCTGTAACGTCACAGCCTTGCAGGTCTAATGTGACTGAAGAACTGTAGTGCAAAGAGTGAATTTGCATCTATGGTTAGGTCACTAACAGTATAGAGTCTGTAACTGTCATTCTACTTCCATCATTATCTGTGTCACAGAGTAATCATGGGACAGTGTGGATCATAGAGATGGGGATGGCTGTAAAGAAATGGGAAGAGAGGCAGAATGTACTGGGCTAGCACAGGTCTGTTCCAAGTTCTTGGACAATATCTTACCACTCTGAGTTTATGTGTATGTTTGTTTGTTTACGAGTATGTGAGCAATTGTGTCGTTTCTCTTTCTTTCTTTCTTTTTTTCTTTCCTTTATGTTTTTTTCCTTTTTCCTTTTATTTTGTCTTTTGGTGTGTCTGTATGTGTGTGTGTGTGTGTGTGTGTGTGTGTGTGTGTGTGTGTGTGTGTTTGAGACAGGGTTTCTCTGTTACACAGAGCCCTGGCTGTCCTGAATTCTCTTTGTAGACCAGGCTGGCCTTGAACTCACAGTGATCTGCCTGCCTTTGCCTCCAGAGTGCTTGGATTAAAAGTACGCACCACCACACCCGGCTGTGTTGCTGTTTTTGTACTTTCTCTTGTGTCCTTCTCTTTGTTTTATCCAATTCTGATATTTTATTTGTTTATTTTGTTTTATCTTATTATATTTTATTTCATTGTATTTTATTTGATTTTTATAATTTATGAAAAATGTAAAGAGCGAAAAATATAAAAGAGCACTAGATTAAATATGGTGTAGTTTTAGTAAAGGCTAGAGTAGAAGAGAATAGCAGGAGATTCTACTTTTGGAAAACAATAATGAGTGCCGTCAGAACCACTGCGTGAGCGCCATGCATGATCTCCATCGAGAAACTCACCTGCAGAACCACAGGACTGTGTAAAGTGTACTAAGCTGAGATGATTTGGACTGAGCAACTTGGATGAAAATTCCAGGAACATGGATGTTACAGTTGTCAGAGGAAACAGCATTGAAGATACACAGGAGTCTGGTTACTTAGTCTTAGACTGTGCAGTGAGTTTGTAAGTCACTGTACAGTAGAACTGCAGAGAACTGTCTCTTTACCCTTGTCAACTTGGTACTGTCTAGTTAGTTACTTAGAAGGAGAATCTCAAAATTGTGCAGCTGCCTAGATTAGTTTGGCCTGAGGGCATATCTGTGAGGCATTCTCTTGATGCTTTACAGGCTGAACTATCTTGGACCACATGAAATGTCTTGAGTATTAACTGATGCAGGAGGGACTAATACACAGTGGGCAATCCACCCTTAGGCAGGCAGTTCTGACCTGTGTAAGAAAGCTAGCTATGTATAAGTTTGCAAACACATAGCACCTCATTTTTCCTACTAGACTTCAATGACTACAAAGCACGTTGCTTGGTCAAAAGAAATATTCTATGGAATGAAAAATCACCCTGTCTTCAAGTTCCCGTGTTGACTTCCTTTAGTGGTGGAATAAACCACTCTTCCCCATGTTGCTTTTGGTTGTTATTTCATCACAACAACAGAAATGAAACTAGAGTAGAAACTAAGTTAGTTGAGCAAGGGGAGCATTATCTCGATTGGTCCTATATTAAGCCAGTATCAATCTCCTGCAAGTGTTTCTTAGTTGAGTTTTATATGTAAATGTCAGAAACAAGAGACTTCTACCAAGTTATACAATAATGGGATAAAAAAGACTAAATTTCAGTAGTATGGCTTCCAAAAACCAATTGATTGTTCTTTCAATCACAGTAGGCAGGAAAAAATGCAACATTCAACTCATTCACATATGTGTCATATTTCTATTAACCAGGCAACTAATTTATACAGAATAATTTGTTTAATAATTATATCTAATAAGGATATTTTGGTGGATATTTAACTTTGTTTGAAGTTTAAAGGCATGCATATTGCACATATTGAACACTTAGGATCTAGGTACAACCTACCATATGTGGAGTGAAACATTTATGAGTTGGTGTCACATTAAATTGTGTTCAGAAAGCAGTCCTGTAACCTGTACTCTTTTGCTTTCCTTCCATTGTCACTCCTAGTACGTTAGTGTCAGTGGAGTAGTTCATGCATGGCAATATATCAGGATGGTTCTAGGCATCAAATTCCCTTGGCTACATGTCTTTCTACATTTCTTGTTGTATTGACCAGTCTCTTAAATGTGTGTTCATCCTTTCACAGATATAACTTGAGTGTATCGACAAGATCAGGCTTTCCCCTGTTCTAAGCTACTCAGCACTGTGAAACATGTTTTTCATGACCTGTTTTGCCCAGGAAATTGTTTTACAAGCAGCATTTGACCCCACTTTGATTACGAGTACAGAGGCTGGATGACAGTGTACTTTATGTCCATACATTAGGACCAAGAACAAGGCACAGACTGATACAAATTTTACCCTCCAAAGTAATAAGGGCACCACACTACAAATTTATCAAAAAAAACTGGGATCAAATGAATTCATGGGTATATTAAAATATCAGGAAAGTTGTGCCTAACAACTTACTGAATATACCAGACTGGGGAGGGTGCCACAGCATCACCCGAACACTGGTCCCCACAAAGCTATTATGAAGTATTGTACGTGTATCATGGAACCAATAGCAGAGATTCCCAGAAGTCTCAGGGGTTTCATCTCAGTTCTGTCTCTCTGGCTGACATACTCAGATAACTTGTTTATCCTCGGGATCTGGCTGTCCTCCATGACCTCACACCTTATTTTTTCAGTTTGACTTGCACTGATGACTTTGCTCAAACCTTTGGCACTGTGGCTTGGCTGTGCGGCTGCATCTCCAGCACACCACTCCCTAGCAAGGCTTATTGTCCCGACTTCTCCCTTCACAGGATCTCTATCACCTTCAAGAGCTTCTGCCTCCAGCAAGACCTTCTTCAGCTCCTTAGATTCCACTACAGTATCTTTGACTCTTTTGTAGTCATTTTGTAATCTGCATACATCACACACACACACACACACACACACACACACACACACACAGAGGCACAGACACACAGACACACACACATACACACACACACATACACACACACACATACACACACACACATACACACACACATACACACACACACAGACACACACACACATACACACACACACATACACACACACACATACACACACACACATACACACACAGACACACAAACACACACCACACACACACACACACACACAGACACACTTATTATATGCATACATGTACAGATAGAGCATTTACTCTTTGATATGTAATATGTGATTTAAGAATTAATATTTAATATTGGCAGTTAGCTTCTAATAAAGTAACATGGTTTCCAATAATATCAAGGGAAATTTTGATTCTCGTTAAATTGCAGCTAACAATACAACATAGGTTTTTGAGTTCCTTATTAGTCCCTAAAATCTGACATTGTGGGAAGACTCAGATGTGTATGTCCATGTTTTTGACAAAGTGAGCTAATGATGGTCTCCTCTCAGGAGCAGACTTTGGCTAGCTTTCCTGGAAGTCCTGAGGATCCAACTTGGAATATTTAAAGGGGCCTTATGGGAACTCCTGAAGAGATAAAAAGCAGCACAATGTCAGTCCATGTGGTGTTATTTTTAGCATGTAGGGGACACACACTACTGGAAAAATATTCTTCTCTGTTGTCTCCTTTGCTGTTAGTTCTGACAGACATTTCGAAAACTACAGGGTTCTTTCTGCAAGATCAGTGTTGAACCCGAAGAGCAACACTTTTCTCTTAAATGCCACTCGCCACCAACTTCCTGGGATCATGTTCATTTGCTTCCTAAGTCCTTCTTTGTGGATCTGTCCTCAAGGAAACTCAGACTAAAGAGAAAACAAACACCATACGGAGACAGATTTCCATTTTGTCAAATCTACTGCATGTTCCCATTGTTAATGGAAAAACCCAAAGCATCTTGTGATGAGAGCTAGTCATGAGCCCGAGCGCTCGCTGGACAAGAAACCCCAAGGAGAAATAGCTAAACATTCCGCCTGTCAGAACAACTAATCGGCAGGATTTCTCGACTAAAACTGACATCTAGAAGACAGTAGACATTGCCCGTAAGTCGTCTTCTCCCACAAGCTCCTCCAAGTTACCTGCCTCCTCCCGTGCCCCACGCCTTTGCCAAGATTGAAGAGTGCGACTTCATATGTAATGGAAAGCTTTACCATTGGAGTCCTTCTCACTGCCATGAGCGAAGGCAGCAGTAGCGGGGCCTTTGGCTTGCTTCTCTGCTTTTTAAGTTAATTATGTCTAAAACGTTTTACGTTGAGCTCTCATTGTGCATTTAAAACAAAAATTTACAACTAAGATTTAGAAATATTTTTCTTCTGAATATCAGTTTCTATGGTGAGCTAATATGCAAAACTACTGATCCTGGAAAGAATCATCTTCATAGCCTTTTGAACATCCACTCTAACGATCATAACAATGCCCAATTTTATTATAAACTGTTTAATAATATGTGCAGTCAGAGACTGAGTTAGATATATTTTGCAGACTTCCATAAAACCTTACCCCAAACAGTATAATTCTCTTTTTCAGGGATAGTAATTTTCCAGTGTTCACAGATTGCTGGTAAAATATTAAGTAGTAAGTATTTAAAATAGTATACGTTTAAGTCACATTTCTATCTTAAAGGTTTGAAATGGAAATAAATATGGAGCATGGATATAAAAGAAAAATATGGGTTTTATGTATTTAGCTACAAAATAGAGAAGTGCGTTAAAATTTTAGTATCATTTTAATAAACCAGAAAGAATTGCTAGAGCTCTCAGCATCTGGTCTTTACCTTCATGTGGCCCAATGTAGTTTTGCTAATGTCTATATCAGAGTAAAATTGGGAATAAATTGATTTTGTTTTGTTAAGCACTAAAATATGCTGAAAGTAGTCTCTTTGATATGCATATCATAGCAAGTTGAAGAATATATTTTATACGCTAGCCTGCACAACAGGCACGGACTATTTGCTAATTAACTTGTTGATAGCTTAATTGAATTTTTAACATTATAACCCATTTAATGTAAATACTTCTCCAAAAATATATGCATATTTTAATTGCATATGGACTTCTTGACTATTAGAACAAAACAGTAAATTAAAATTTATTAATATCTAAAGTTATATTTTCACTTTTATGCTGCATTTTTGTAGTATGTCCTCAGGCTAAGTCAACATCCTATTATCCTATCACTTATTGATTCATAGAACATTACAAAACCTAAGTGCTTTTGACTTTCAAAACAGAAATTGTCTTTGAATTTTATTCATGGATTTTATTATGGTGCTTCTTCAGTGTGTATAGAGGCTATCCTTTGATCATTTTCTCTTAAGATTCATACACATAAAATAGATTTTAAGCTTGAGGGCTGCATAATATTAGACTATACAATATTTAAATTCTTATGGAAATTACCTTCAGATTCTTTCTTTCAATTGTAATGAACACAACACAGCTAGCCCCAAACTCCACATGATTTCCCTAATGTAATTTCAATGGCACTAAAGTAGAGTGCTTTATGAAACTAAAGTCGCATGTTCAATTCTGGAGAGGCCTCTTGACTTTGTACACTAGCAAGCTCCAATTGACAATGACCAACTGTAACATCAGCTCTGCAGGTGTAAAAACACATTACAGCTAATAAGGAATATTGCTCAGAGGAGGAAGAGGGCATTGTATAACATATTACGTTTATTGAGTAATTGAGACTTTCATGCTGTCTGAAGCTATGTGCTTACAAATTGTTTCACTCATTCTTTTACATTTTCTGGTCCCTGGGATTATCCAGGACACTGTAAGTCAGGGGTGATGGCCACTAAGCTGTGAAAAATACAGAGTGCTATATATAATTCTATTGAGTATTTCCTACTGGGAACTCTGTTTGCCAGAACTTCTGAAGAACAGGTTTGTCAAACATTTTGTGGGAGATGGAAATAAATTTATATGGTCACAAGACAATAAGTTCCTTGAAGTAAAACAGTAAACCCTGCTGACAAATGCTGAGCTTGGTACTAAAATTGGTACCAAATTCTGTAATGTTTTGTAATGAAAAATCTAAAATACAGCCAACAAAAGCATAGTACATAGCAAGCTCAATGCATATTGATCCACACAACGGGAATATATATTGAAAGGAAATTATAGGAAATGCTACCATTACCAGAAAACCAGCAGGATGCGGGTCTTTTGGGAAAGAGTGTTTAAAAATAGAATTCTTTGTAATTGTAGATACTGCCATTGGCAAAATTATATAAGGGGGATAAGTTCAAGTGACAGTGTTCTGGTTTGGATGTAGGAAAAGAAAACGTGTGTGTTTTTAAAGCTGTCTCTTCTAGATTTTAAACAATCTCCATTTCTAGAAGTTAAATGATGGCTGGGAATTTAGCTTGATGGGAAAATTTCCCACAAATGTAGAGGTGGTGCTGGGTTTCCAAACTGACAGACTGTCTGGTAATGAATTAACATTTTCACTACTGTAGGAGAATATCTGTATTTAAGCATGTTCTTTGTAAAGTGAAAAATCACCACTCTGCTTTCTCGGAAATTGTATTCACAAATAACTTTTTAAAAAGGTATAATCCCAGAAGTGCATTGCTTTATGAGCCTCTTCTGGACAAAGTTAAATAACAAGGGAGATTATTCAAAACCATAGAATAAAGTCTGTGCAGACACCAGCTGGGTGATTGTTTAAAAGTCACTGGAAGGGAGAAGGGTAGTGGTGATGTGCACTAGAGAAGGGGATAGAAAAAAATAGAATATTTAATGAAAGCTGAGTTAAATTTTAATCAGAGAAAATGTAAAAGCTACCCAACAATACATTTTTAATAGTTTTATGTACCCCCTCAAATATATTTGCATTGCCTCCAAGTGTAGTAGACAGAAAGAATTTCTTTTGGGGGGCAAGGAGGAGGGAGGTGGAAAATAGAGAAGGTGGATATAAATTGTATTTGTGTGATAAGACTTTCATGACTGGAGTTTTTAAAGTTTTCTGCTTCCTATGTAATGAAAGGCTGAGACACCTGCAAAATCCTTAAACTATGTATTGATTCATTAACATAAAAATCCCAACCTAAGAAGCCATTTTACTTTAGGCTTTCTCACACTGGTTTTATTTTTGGACAGTGGGTTCCATGGATTGACTAAAACGTGATATATGCAATGTTAAACATTCTCAGATTCTTTACATGAACTGGGAGACAGAGACAGAAAGACACACACATGTTGGTGGGAGAGAGAGAAAAGGAGAGGGTGGCTGGGGAGGGAAACACCTCCTGTAGCCAAGTGGGGCTCCCACTTGTGGAGGGGGACACCAACCAACCAGTAACCTTCCCAAAGTGTGCCTTGCCTACCAAAGCGTAGGAGTAAAAATGGGGCAGAATTTGAGGGAATGAATGTCTGGCCCAACTTGAGACCTACCCCATGGGAGAGAGCCAGTTCCTGTCATAACTGATAATACTCTGCTATGCTTGCAGACAGGAGCCTAGCATACCTGTGCTCTGATAGGCTTCATCCAGCACCTGAGGCAAGTAGATACAGAGACCCATAGCCAACGAATAGAGATGAGATTCAGGAGTTATTTGGAAGAGTGTGAGGAAGAATAGGAGGTACTGGAATGGTCAAGGACACCAAAAGAAGACAGAGCTTCAACTAAGCTGGTCCTACGGCAGCTCACTGAGACTGAAGGGAAACCAAAGAGCATGCATGGGCTGGGCTTAAATCTCCTACACATATGTATCTGATGTGGAGCATGGTCAATATGTGGGTCCCCTAACAACGGGAGTAGAGGCTGTCTCTGCCTCTGCTGCCTGCCACTGGATCCCTTTCCCCTACCTGGGCTGCCTTATCTGGCCTCAGTGGGCATGAAAGCCCTTCCTCATGCTGCAACTAGGTGTGCCAGGATGGGTTGATGCTCCTTGGGGACCTTCCCTTTTCTGAGAAGAAGAAGAAAGGAGGAGGGCATGAGGCTGTGGAACTGGGAGAAGAGGAGGGGGATGAGATCAGGTAGTGAATGAGGAAATAAGTAAGTAAATAAATAAAATGGAGTGAAAGTTGTTTTCTGTTCTAGTTACCTTTAATTACCAACTTGACATAGCCTAACCTTATATGAGAGAAAAGCCTTGACTGAGAAATTTCCTAGGTAAGATTAGCTTGTAAGCATGACTATTGCAGGGGGCTGGTGGGGGAATGTCTTGATTGTTTATTGATGTAGAACGGCCCAGCCCACTTTATACATCTTCATCTCTGGGTGAGTGATGCTGGACTGTATCAGAAATCGTGTAAACATAACAAGCCTGCAACTGAGACAGCAAACAGTTGCTCCTCCATGGCTTCTGACATCCCTTAATGATGGCGTAGCCTGTCTGCTGAAGTATAACCTTTCCTTCTCTACGTGCTTTGGGCCTAGGGTGTTTTATCCCAAGGACAGAAAGGCTGGTAGAAAAACAAATGAGCAAAAAGTTGGCTCAAATTCCTTAAGCCACAACGTCTTTAATGCCAATTTTCTCCCCCTGATTCAATTACCCTTACATGTGTAAGTTCTTCCTCTCCAGTCCTGCCAGCTGGCAAAAGATTGGAATGCCAAGGTATTTTTGGAGATGTTTCATATACATTGTCTTCTGTCTTAGACTTTAAACCTTGATCACGGCATGTGAGGTAACACTAAGATCAGTGTGGGCTGAGAATACTGACACTGGCTCTGGGAGAGTATGTCATGGTAAATTTAAAGGCAAATTTTGGGCTATTCAATTGAGATATATTTTATTACTTTCTGTCTGTAAATGATAAAACGTTTCATGTAAACAATTTATCCCAGGAGTCACAATGTTATATGTTATTAAAATAAATTCTTTAATTATTTACATTAGAAAAATCACCAAGTAGCTTAAAAATTGAACATTACTGATGTTCCTAACAATTTTCTTGAAGTTCCTGTTTATCACTTTCTAGCTCTAATGTTATATTTTTAAATATATGTATGTATCTTTAAATAATATATTTTTCATTTACTTTTTGAAAAAATTTTGAAGTAGCATTACTTATTCTTCTATGATTTACACATTTCTATTAACATAATAATTAAAATTATTCCACAGATGAACATAAGGTTTTTTTTACTTTTGTAATATGTGCATACTATTATTCAAAGAGCAAAACACGTATTTAGCTATTAAATCTACAAACATACTAGGATTTCTCTTTTTTTTTCCCCGCTTCATTATCTTGCTGATTTTTCTTTCTTGTCTTTTCATGGAAACACTTTCTCAAGATATTCAGAAATTTGTAGGTTGTAATGAATACATACACCTGTTCTTAGACATCTGATAACATATTATTTTCCAGAGTTTTTGCCAAAGGTCACAACTTAATCCTTAGTGCTTTCTTTTAATTCTTGTCCATTCCATTTGATACATCTATATATCCCTGACACATAAGTTTTTGTCAATACCATGACTTTAAAACGTATCCTTTTTTAAAAGTGTCTGGAGAGATGGAGCAGTGGTTAAGAGCCCTGGTGGATATCTGGAACTCACATGGTGGGTCATCAGAGGATCTAATGCTCTCTTCTGATCCCCAGGGACCCCAACATGTATGACATTCATACATTTATATATAAATTAAAATATTAAAATAAATCTTCATAATTCTATTGCATTATAGTTTTTACTTGCTTTTATATACTTGCATAGCTTTGAATTTTTAAGGAATTATCTTTCATATGTATGTGTGTGTGTGTGTGTGTGTGTGTGTGTTTGGGATAAAACAAGTAATAACAAGTAAAAGAAAAATGAAAAGCATCCATATCAGAACAAAAGAAATAAAACCACCTATGCCCACAGATGATATAATCTAGTAGAGGTAAATGCTGAGGAATCTCCATCCCCAAGTACATAATTAAAGATGATAAATGTGTCAAAGATATTTAAAATACAAGTATTTTCAAAATCAATTATATTTATGTATATTTTTTAAAAAGAAACAAAAGATTAGATTAAGACACAAAACCATTTACAAAAGCAGCAAAAAGAATTTTAAATACTAGGAATACATTTTAATAAAGGTAGCAAATATTTTAAACTGAAAACTGGAAAAGATTGTTGATAGAAATTTAAGATAAATCAAGAGATCTTATATCTATATCTATCTATACTTATATCTACATACCATCTACATCTATCTATATCTATATAAAAGTTCACTTTAAGATGAGATTATTTTGGGGTTTTATCTGTAGCCTGAAACAGCTGCCTATTAAAATTCTATCTGGTTTCTTGCAGAAGTTACAAACTGATGATCAAATGTGGGGAAAAGTTCAAGTGGTTCAGATTGAGCCGCAGAAGTAGATATCTTTGTTTTTATTTGTTTGTTTGTTTAGTACAATTTCCAAAGCCCAATTCTGTAGGGAAAAACAACAACAACAAAAAAAACAAAAGAACCCAAATCAATGAATATCATAAGGTTTTGTGAAGGAAAAAACAATGTTAATGAGATAAGCGAGAAGATTATGTTTGTCATTCACCTATTTGACAAGGGACTTTATACAAAACGCATACAAGCATCTTAATACTTTATAACCTGAGAAAAATGGTTCCATACACACTTCTGTAAAGTGGTAAAACAACTGGCTATGTGACTGAAAAAATGCTCAACGTCTGCAGTCCTGAGGATTTGTGAACTGAGACCACAATTAAATACCTCTTCCTACGATGACAATATAAAACACAGACAGCAACAGTGTGAAATGGCAGGAGTGCAGATAAGTGGATCCTCTTATGCATTGCTGCTGGAAATACAAAATGGCTCAACTGCATTGGGACACAGTTTGGTACTTCTCAAGGTATTAAATATAGATGTATCATATCACAGAGTAATTCTATTCTTTGGGCCTAAAAAGAACAAATAGAGCATATATGCAATGGTCCAAACCAAAATTATTCATGAACGCTTCAAATTGGAAATAATATCAAGTATTCATTAAGATGATGCATAAGGAAGCAAAGCTCAGTGCGGCCCCACAGGGGAGCCATTTACCCATAACAATAGCTTTGAACTCTGAATCATGCTACTACACTGATAGCTGTGGTAAGTAAAAAATATCACGTATAAAGATGCATATATTTTATTATTACATTGTATAAAATGCTCACAGTAGGTAGGGTAGGAAACTCCCAACTATTATAGTTATTTGAAGTGACGACGAGGTCCAAAAATTAGATTTTTATGGTTACTTCAAAGATCTGTCATTATATCAAAAACACAATGCGATTTTGATGGTTGGGTTCACGGTAGGTGAACACGCCTTAACAAGACTGCTTTAAAGAAAAGCAGCTGGCTCTTGTTAAGCATGCATTAGGCACTGGAATGCTTAGCATTTTTGCGTGACTTGCCAACTAAGATAATATAACATGATAAACCTGAAGACATATTAAGCGTTTACAGCACTGCAATATAGGGGTAGAGATATAATTGCACCAATTAATGGCTAATATTAAGACATTTAAAGCAATGTCTTGGTTTTTCTGTGGAAGGCAAAAAAGTTTTGATCTATGATAATGGCAATTTTATTAAATTTTTCTCTTGCAAAATACTTTTTATTATTTCAATTTTTTAAAATTTATTTGGAAGGAGAACCACATGACCTGTGGACATCAATGGACAATTAGACAGTAGTGGGTTCTTGGCCATTTTCTTCTACCATGTGGATAAAGGATCAAAGTCAGGTCATCAGCGATGGTGCCAAGTGACATTAGCAACTGAGCCATCTTTCTGGAGCTGCAGATGAATTTTATTGTGTACTTGGTTTGATATTCTCTCTTCTCTTTCTTTTTTTTTGGCTTTTGCTAAACTGATGTGTATGAAATATTTTCAATTTTTAAATAACCTTTCCCCCTTTACACAAAGTTAAATACAGCAAGAAACATCTATGGAAATCATTATGCATCTACCTAAAAGTTAGTTTTTACTTCTTTTACATCTGTGGACTTATCCATAAGTTATAGAATATCTTAGCAGTTGCAAAACAAACTAGATTTTTGTTCCATTAATATGGCACCAGTTAACTGTCTTTGTTGGCAGTGGAGTAGCAGCCGTATTAATAATTAACTGCATGGCAAGAAAATAGAGATGCTGAGTTGATTCAACAATTATTTATTGAGATCATTCTATGTGCAAGATGCTGACCTAGTACATGTGGGAGAAGAAAGGACACAGTTGTTTCTCCTGTGGAAGTGCTGTTTAATCAAGGAGACTGACTACACACGCAGACAAAGACTGGAAGCCTGATTGAACGTGACAGATATGCAAGTGTTAGTAAAACTCATTGTTGATGTATGACTCATGGACAGTTTATGGAGTCTTCAGAGAAAAGTGAAAATTGGAGGAAATCCTGAAAATTCAGTTAGTCATTTGTAAAGATTCAGAGTGACTCACTGAAATTTCATGGTACATGAGATCAGTGTCCAGCACAAGCAAATTTCCAACTCTTATGTTGCATAATCTTCCCTGACTTCCTAGAGGCTAGAACCTTTGACCAGAAACTTACAATGAATATTCAGAAAGGAAAGCACACTTACCAAGTGACTCAGAATTAGCAGCTTTTGAAAACATTTTATTTTAAAAGGGATGGATTGCCGATAGGAGCTCATCCAAAAGAAAGATGATCTATTCAGAGTAGAAAGTAGATTCCTGTTGACATAACAAATACACACACATGCACACACACACACACACACACACACACACACACCACACACACACACACACACACACACACACATAAACAAAAATCTCCAAAATACCAAAAAACAAACAAGCAAACAAATAAACAACCCCCCAAACCTTATTTGACATTGTCCTAAAGCTCTGTGGCTAGATTATGGCCTTTCCAGGAGCTCTTTCTACCTCCCATAGATAACAGAAATTTTCAAGTAATACAAATATTTCCTAAATATACTCCACAGTTAGAGCTGAGCTGAGAGCTGCTGTCTATGAGACTGCTGGGCACAAACATTAGCATTGTCATCCATTTGGAAACACACACTATCAGGCAACTGCAGCAGGTGTCAGTGTTTAGGCTGGGAAGATAACTATAAAATTTTACTGAGTATCATCAAATAAGACTGGACTGATGAGACATAACATGTTTATTGATGGAATATGATAGTGTGAATGCAAATTATATGATAAAATCATAGGACATTTGCCCTTCCAAGCTAATGTATCCATTGAAGTAAATTGCAAGTAAAACATTCTTTCTACATTTTAATTTTAGCAAATTCTCTTTAGAATTCTGTATAATAAAAAATATTGATAGCAATAGAATAAAGATTAAAAATTGTAGATTCCTGCCTACAATTCCTAGAAGCTATCTAAAATGTAACTTATATTATAATAGAAAATCAGCTTAATGCTTAATCTTGAATAATTTAACCTTAGTATATGGTATAAATATAAAAATATCTGTATGTGTGGGAAGGGGAAAAAGAGAGAGATGGGGAACAGAGAGAGAGAAATAGAGAGAAACATTTTCAATTATTAATCTCTGGGTAGTCTAGCCACATATGTTGTCCTCTTTATTATACTATATGAAATATAATATTATATATAATAAATATGAATATACTTCATTAAATAATATAGACACAATGAAGAACATATGAACATCATCTTATCACATAAACTATAAGTGTAACTGCTATTCAAATTAATGAAAAAATAGATATGGCTACAGAATTCAAAGTTTTAATCATAATAAAAAACTTGAATGAGAAACTGGACCACAGTTTAAATGTGTACAAGAGACAGAACATTAACATTAGTGCACAAAGAGGGTTTTTATACCATTTATTTCAGAAATTCCAATTAAAGCAGGTATAGAAATTTCAAAGAAAAGGAGAAGAGTCCAATAAATACATAAAATCATGGTTAACTACATTAAATTACAAACCAACACTCTTACATTATTCTTTAGTTTGTCATCACCAGTGCAGTAAAGAAAGTGACAGTCATCAAATAGCACAGGAAGTGAACACCATGCCTCACAGTGTATGAGAGTTGAATTAACATGAGATTCACATCACTGTCTAACAATGAATATCAGACATGAAAATATTTGTATTTTAGCTGCACCTTAACTATACATACTAATATAACTGGATTTAAAAAATCAAATATATATTCATGTGTCTGTATGCCCATATTCACAAAAATATTCTTTAACAGTTTTAAAATTTAGGAATAATTTGTTCATGCACACCTATATGAGATTGTTTAATAATATTATGCTTTTCTTCATAATAATGAAAAAGAGTAAATGAAGGTCATATCATAAGGTGGAGGCATATCTGAGTTTCTATAGGAGTATTCTGGTGGGATTGAGATGGTTCGGTAGACTCATGAGTCTGCAGATGTGCAATGTGGCAGGTGCACCGTCATAAGATTGGTGACCTTTATTCAAGCGTCTAGCATTTTTGTGGTTAATGATTTGACAGGATGGAGTGTTCACAGCACATTTCCACTAAAGCAGCAGTATATAATTTTGTGTGTTACATCTGTATACATTTATACATTAAATGTTCATTGGTAGATCTGAATTTTTATGTTGCTCATATAATTGCTCTATTTTACCGTAACATTACATACTAATTTTATGCATCACAAACGCCCAGAGCTTTGATCTACAAGATGACTCAGGGAACAGTTTTATGGTGGAGACAGGCCCTTTTCTGGATGTATTTGCTTGCCTGTTGAGTGAATGTATACAATTAAAACAATATTTTGCAGGCTGCTCCACGGAGCATTAGGGGAAATGATGGTTTCAAACGATCAAACACCCTGATCAAAGCAATCTTTACCCTGCCTCCTCTTGTGACTTCAACTCCATGAAAACAATATTTTGGTTAATAACTTGTGTTCTGCATGTCCTCACTAAAATACACATTAGAAAGAAGGCAAGGATTTTAACTATATTATTTACATTACTTAGAGCCTGAGTTGCATGACTTGTCTAAGCTAGCTTTAGAAGTCTAAAGTCCTATAGTGCCTTTAAGAGGTAGAAATACACTCAAGGTCTGGAAAACCCAGACATCTCAGACCTGCTGACATGCAAGATATATACTCATTTATAAGCAGATATTAGCCATGTAATACAGTGTAACCATATTATAATCTAGAGACCTAACAAAGCTAAGTAACAAGAAAGACCCTAAGGACAATGTTTAATTCTCATTCAGAAGGGTACATAAAATAGACACTGGAAGGTGTGGCAGAAAGTTAACAGGACAGTAGCCTACCATAGAGGTCCTCAGAAGACTCTCCCCAGCAGGGTATTGAAACGGAAGCCCAGAACTCACAGCCAGACGTTGGGAAGAGGGCAGGGAGTCTTATGGAAGAGCTAAGGGATAGAAGGACCTGGAACGGACAGGAGCTCCACAACAGGACCAACAGAGCCAACAAATCTGGGCCCAGGGTCCCCAAAGAGAAAGATGTACCAAACAAGGACCATGTATTGAGGGGACTTAAGCGCCCCTGCTCAGAGGCAGCCTATAGGCAGCTCAGTCACTCCATAGGGGTCCCCTTGTCAGGGGAGCAGGGACTGTCCCTGCCTTGGACTCTGTTGCCTTTGGTCACTTCCCCCTTGCTGGGTGCCTTACTAGGCCACAGAGGAAGAGGATGCAGGTGCCCTGATGAGACTTAGTAGGCTGGGGTTGGAGACTCCCCACCTCTGAGGACTAGGGGCGGGGCGTAGGGGGTAATAGGAAGTGGGGGTGAGACTGAGAGGAGACGAGAGGGCCTATGATGGGGGTGCAAAGTGAATAAATTAATAAAATAAATAAAGCCACAGGAAATCTTTGAAACAGTAAGTTTAAGTAATAAGATACTGTCTAAAACCATGGAATTCTATTATATCTACAAATAAAATGCAAATAACATGTATGTAATGCCACTTTAATGCTTAAATAAGAAACATCAACTTTTAATTTTTCTATTTTATTTTAATTATGAAAGAACAAGTATAAAGTATGTAAGGAGTACGCACACAACCTGAGAATTCCTAATTTCACATTCTGGCTTTAAACAAAGAAATAAGAGGACACCAAAAATCCTTTCGACAATTAAAAGCGCTCAGGGACATTTTGGGGAAAGAACACATGGCTGGCAAGCAGAGGATCTGCCCTGCCCATTGCGCAGCTCTGTGTGAATGGTATTTCAATGAGCCTTAAGCGGGGATTACATTGCCAGTTGAATAGCCAAACCTTGAATGAGGGCAGGATGCCACATCAGAACGTCCTCAACAGTGCTTTGACTACGAATGTTTAAAAACAAGCACATGTTTGAGTTTTTGTCTAATCTCCATAATTTGGACATTCTTTAAGTTTGCCAGTGTGAGTTGAAGTTATTTTTATAACGATATGAGGATCGTTTGATATTCTTTTTCAATCCATGCCCTTACACTTACTTTTTCACTTTTTAAATTATTTTAACATTAAACTTAAATTCTGCAATCTCTAGGTTTCCAGTTTACCAAGGAGCCCTCATTTTTTCAGTAAATGATTCCCCCCCCCCAAAAAAAATCTCTTCTAGTGCACAACTCCATAAGCATACTTAGCAGACAAGTCAGAAAGTAAACAGGTCAAATGTATTAGGCAGGGAACAGAATCATTGTAGTTGCCTTGACCCGATGCACTGGATAAACTGGAAGTCCATTTATAGCACATTTGATTTCTTGTGACATTTTCTTTAACTGGAAATGGATAAGCCCAATAAAGTTCATACCCTTTAATCGGTGTGCATTTTTCCAATCTTGAAGAGATACAATATCAACAGATAGCTTTTGTGGTTGACTGTTTGATAAGAAAACACCACTTTACAGTAAACGTGCTTCTACAAGCTCCCCTCTACTGAGATAGAATTAATAGATGTGCAACATCATAATTTAGAAACAAACCCTGATGCTTACCACTAAGGAAGTGTCAGATTTTCCTATAATACACACCTATTATTATGAAAAATGCTTCTAACTACTTTCAATCATATTTATTTTTAGTTAATCAGAATGATGCAATTAAATGTGATATTTGAAATATAAATACACTGTGATTAGACTGCACTGTTCTATGTTTCAGTGAAAATCCAAAGAATGATATTCTAGATGTCTGGAATGGTAGCATTTCTCTGAGTAGTTACATTTAGATGCAACGCTAATATCTAATCCATTTCTTAGAAAAATGAAAGCATTAAGAAGCTACAAGTATAGAAAGCTGCAGAAACATGAGCTATTACAGAGAAATGTGTGCCATTTGATAAAGTCTGGTGATAAAAGACAGACATAATACAGGATGTAAAATTTTTGCAAGATCTTTAAATTCTGACTAATAAGGGAGTAGTCAGATTCAGGGATTTGCAAATTTTATCTCTTTACCAGGCTATAAAATATTAACCTTCCAACTGATTACAAACTTCTAAATGTCACTCGTAACACGAAATCTATCGTGAACCATGGATCTGAAAGACATTTTGTATAATCTAGTAGCAACTAGATACATAAAGGATCAAAAATGAGGTCAAAATGTATTAATTATTTTATTTATGTTTTTTTCCTACTTCTAAACATTTTTGGGGGAAAGGGAATTTGTTGTTAGAAGATAATTTTGTGAGATATAAATAAATGGGTTTTAAATGAAAAGTAGCTGAAGAAGCAACTTCAATTTTACATTAAAAATCTCTATTGATAGGCTTTCAGAAAAATCTTCAGAACAGTTTTACTGTAGCCATGTATTAATGTACAGACAAACGGACATCAGCTTGCTTTCATTGTAAATGAAGTCAAGCTGGTTTGAAGAAGGACAGTTTAATTAGACAATTCTTAAAATCTAAAACAAACAACTACTTGATAGCAATAGCAAGAAGAGACTTGATACCCTATGAGAATATATAGGGGGACGTAATCCCCCTCAGGAACAGTCATAGGGGAGGGGAATAATGGGAAAATGGGGGGGGGAGGAATGGGAGGATACAAGGGATGGGATAAACATTGAGATGTAACAAGAATAAATTAATAAAAATAAAAAAAAATACAGAACAAAAAAAAAAAAAAAAAGAATCTTGTAAATATTGCCAATTACATCCTCGTGTCCTAATGAAACCATAGTGTTTTTATGTTCTCGGTTATACTGTGATTTTTCATTGATTAGCTTACATCCATGTTTTTTAAGGTTTCTCTTTCTTAGTCTGTCATATAGTGCTAGTAACAAACCAATTCTTACAAAGAATCAATAGATCACTGAAGATTTGTGTAAATATTCACGAAGATTCTCAAATTGGCTATCATAATTTTAGAAGCTATGGTTTTATTTAATAAGAAAGTGAAAACAAAATTAACACACCAATGTCTCCACTTTCTGTAATCCTGTTTGAAGATTTCATATTAGTTGTATTGATGCCAGGAACACTGCCTTTGGCTGAGAAAAGCAGAGAACCAAATTCAATATGAAATCGAATCTATGCTGACTGTAGATAAATATAAGCTAAATGGTTTCCAGGAAGTTTATGAAGGTTCAGTGACAGTCCAAATGCAAGTACATTCTGAGGATATATGTGGTGTCTAACAGCAGTATAGCCAAGAAGAAACTGAGGAATGATGAGATTGACACTTACTAAGCACGCTCAAGTGGCACATTCATTTGAAATTTTATAGTGTTTTGTTTTGATTTTTAAACAGATATGTTAATTTTGTGTGAAAAATTTTCTATTGATTTCAGATATAAGTACAAGATCAAAGTACAATAAGAATGATTTTCAAATGTTCATGAGTCATTACACTTTATTTAATTTTTATTTTTTCCATTAAAAATTATTATGTTTATTTTTTAAAATATACATTTATATTATTACACATGGGTAAAATAAACCACATACAGCAGGAAGAACCATGAGACAATCTGGAATTATATAAATGTTACATTTATAGTGATTTGGCTATTTGTATTTGGCAAACTTGAAGTAATCATCTCTCCTCTCTTGTTGGGTCTGAATTTCTGAATGAAGATTAATATCTATCACATCTCATCTCTATTAACTTAAAACATCTATCTTGATCTAAAAACATCTTAACCCCTAACCTACTAAGCTTAATTGAAAGACTAAACTAAGCTTAATTGAAAGACTGAACTATCTGGTCTTCAAATCCATCCGAGACTTGAGAAGGGATAAAAGTTAAATACTTGAGTGAACCCGGAGTGCAGGTTAGCAGCTTCCAAAATGAAAAAATGACTGAGACAGTTTACTGCCTGAACAGTCACCTAATACACTTTATAATGTTGGACACCATCTTCAGCCTTCTGGCAAAATACATCTGACAGACATATTTGCAAGGAAGAAACCATTGAGGACTTGCTTACCCTGTCTTGGAAGAGTTTGGCCATCAACTCTGCCTACATTTTTAGGCAGAATTCTGTCTGTGGCAGAAATGAGTACATTTTGCCCAGTGGCTGGTTTGCCACATTTGAAGCCAACTCCATAAGGCGGTTCTTTGATGCTCCTCTTCTTCTTTGAGGCGGGCTGGGTGTTGCCAGGAGTTAACTTGTGTTGTTGTCAAAGAATCTTTAGAATAATAAAAACATCTTTAAACGCTATATCCTGTAGGTCTCTGCGCTTTTTAAAGACCTTATTTAACTATTTTACCTCATATATCTATAGAATCATAGCTGTTAGACCTAGTATATATATATTCTTGTAATAAAATTAGACTAGTTTTTGGCATGAGCATGATTTGTATCAATATACAAAATTCAATACAATTGAATTAAAAATAACCTTATTTGTGAGTAACAATTAAGGCCTTGAGATGAGGTGTAGATTCAATAATCTGCCTTTTTTCTATCCTCTTTCTATATTTCTATATCCCCCTTTCTTTCTTTTTAGCTCCTATCTCCTTACCTACAAAAGAAAGATAAAGGAAAAGAGATGCTTTTTGAGTCAAACTTAGTTTCCTCTTTGTAAAAGACCAATAATACTTATAACCAGCCACCAATGAAAATAAGAATCTGTAGATCAAGAAAGTAAACAGAAGCCCATCCAATTCCCCTTAGAGGAAATAGGACATCATTCTCTTATGGTTTCTTCACGCCAATTTAGGGCAAATAATTCCTTTGAAGTGCCCCCCAAATGGGGTCCATTTTTCAAAAGTTGTAAAATTCCAGGCTTAATACGAGTCCTGTGTGGGACAGTCTGCACTGCTGGACCAAGTAAGACCAGAAGCTTTCTACAATGCTGTCCTGTTCTGATGGGTACCAGCAACTGAAGCGTCTGGGGCTGGAACATGGAGGGTGCAGGATGTCAGCGCCCAGCTGCTGAGAGGAATGAATCCTGTCAGGTCTGATCTAGAGTCAGTGTCCAGTTCTTTTGTTCTGAAAACATAACTTCTCTCAAGCATTATACAGTTTGAACATAGTGATGGTACGAGGTGTGCAGGATGCACAGAGCAATTAAAGCTGGTTCTCTGCTCATCGTATGAGCAGAAGGAAGACATCTGCAAATCTTCCTTCATGCCATACTAAGAATGGCCTGTAATTATAAGTCACAGAGAATCTATGACCAACATGAAGCCTTGTCTATGCACAAACCTGCATATCTCAACCAGTCTCAGAGCTATTCTCATGTAGTGGGATTAGCAATATTAGTTACCTACTTGATCTGCAGTTTGAATTCTTTACATCCCGATTGAAGTCCCTTCCCTCATCACCTCCCGATTGTACCCTCTCCCTCATGCTCTTTCTCTCCCTCCCATAGTCCTTAGCAAGAGGATCCTTCCTCCCCTAATGTTTGACTTCAGCATATCCAGTGTCCTCTGTACTACCTGTAACCTCTTCCTCTGTGGCCTGGCAAGGCCACCCTGACAGGGTAGAAGTGAACAACATTAGGAGGCCTGATCCGTGTCAGAAGTAGTCCCTACTCCACATATTGTGGGACCCACAAAGACACTGTGCTGTCTATCTTCTACATCTGAGGAGGAGGTCTAGGTCCACGTCCCACATGGACCTTGGCTGACTCATCAGTCTCTGTATTGTGATGTGGTTAACCTGAATTAAGTGGCAAACATCCACTTATGAGTGAGACTATGCCATGGGTGTCTGTCTGGGTCTGGGTTACCTCACTCAGGATGATTGTCTCTAGTTCCCTCCATTTACCTGCAAATTTCAAGATTTTCTTGTTTTTAATAGCTGAGTAGTATTCCACAGTGTAAATGTACCAAAGTTTCTTTATCCATTCTTCAACTGAGGGACATCTAGGTTGTTTCCAGATTCTGACTATTACAAATAAGGCTGCTATGAACATGGTTGGGCATATGACCCTACTGTGTGGTGGAACATCTTTTGGGTATATTCCAAGGAGTGGAATAGCTGGGTCTTGAGGTAGCCCTGTTCTCAGTTTTCTGAGAAAGTGCCAGATTGATTTCCAAAGTACTTGTACAAGTTTGAACTCCCACGAGCAATGAAGAAGTGTTCCCCTTCTCCACATCCTTGCCAGCATTTGTTGTCGCTTGAGTCTTTTATCTTAGCCATTTTGATGTGTGTAAGATGGAATCTTAGAGTGATTTGTATTTGCATTTCTCTGATGACTAAGGACTTTGAGCATTTCTTTAAGTGTTTCTCAGACATTTGATATTCCTCTGTTGAGAATTCTCTGTTTAATTCTGAGCACCATTTCTCAATTGGGCTATTTTGTTTTGTGGTGTTTAATTTCTTGAGTTCTTCATGTATTTTGTATATTAGCCCTTTATCAGAAGTAGGGTTGGAGAGATGGCTCAGCCATTAAAGGCTAGGCTCACAACCAAAACCATTGCATTTTATTTTACTAGAGTCAGTATATTACTAAAATTTTAGAAACATCATATTCTTTAAATAAATAGAATGTGTCTCCCATGATTTTGTTAGCACTATTATCTCTGCTCTCATAGTTGGCAGCATTAATTTTTGATTCTTTATATACCCCAATCTTAAATAGTTCAATTAGGACAAAAGTAAAAAAAAAAAAAAAAAAAAAAAAAAAATTAAAGAACCAGAAACTTTCATGGTTGGTCAAATGCTTTGCTTAAGATCACAAACCTAATCCATATATTACCTATTTCATCACTTCAATTAACAAATATCAATTGTAAAATTCAATGAAATTTCTAAAAACAATATGGTAGACCCACTGTCACCTTCAGTAAAGTGCCTGCACACAAAATCAACTAAAAAAATCAGTAACTCTCCTGTATACAAATAAGAAATGACTTGAGAAAGAATTAAGGAAACTACACCCTTCAAAATAGCCAAAACAAACAAACAAACAACAACAACAAAATAAAGTATCTTGGTGTCACTCTAACCAAGCAAGTGAAAGACTTGCATGAAAAAAATTCCAAGTCTCTGAAGAAAGAAATTGAAGAAGGTATCAGAAGATGGAAATATCTCTCACGCTCATGTTTAGGAAGAATCAACATAATAAAAACAGCTATCTTACCAAAAACAATCTGCAGATTCAATGCAATTCCCATCAACATACCTATACAATTCTTTACTGACATTGAAAGATCAATTCTATACTTCATATGGAAAAACAAAAAGCCCAGAATAGCTAAAACAATCCTATACAATAAAAGATCTTCCAGAGGAAGCTCTATCAATTATCTCAAGCTGTAAAATAGAGGAACTGTAGTAAAAACAGCATGGTATTGGCATAAAAATAGGCTAGTTAATCAATGGCATTGAATTGAAGACCCAGAAATAAATCCACACGCCTAAGGACACTTGATTACTTGATTTTTGAAAAGAAGCCAAATCCATAGAATGGAAAAAAAGATAGCATCTTCAACAAATGGTACTGGGCTAACTGAAGGTCTACATGGAGAAAAATGTAAATAGATCCATATTTATCACCCTGCACAAAACTCAAGTCTACGTGGATTAAAGACTTCAACATAAAACCAGACACATTAAATCTGTTAGAAGAAAAAGTGGGAAAGAGCCTTGAACTCACTGGCATAGGAGACAACCTCCTGAACAGAACACTAACAGCCCAGGCTCTATGGTCAAAAATTAACAACTGCAATCTCATGAAACTGAAAAGCTTCTGTAAGGCAAAGGGCACTGTCAACAGAACAAAATGACAGCCTACAGACTGGGAAAAGATCTTCAACAACCCTACAGACTAATAACCAAAATATATAAAGAACTCAAGACATTATACACCATTAAACCAAATAGCCCAATTAAAAATGGGGTTCAAAGCTAAACAGAGAATTCCCAACAGAGGACTATGTAGTGGCTAAAGAAATGTGCAATGTCCTTAGTCATCAGAGAAATGCAAATCAAAACATCACTGAGAGTCTATCTTACACCTATCAGAATGTCTAAGATAAAAACCTCAAGTGACAGCACATGCTGGCAAGGTGGGGAGAAAGAGGAACACTCCTCCATTGCTGGTGGGAGTGCAAACTTGTACAACCACATTAAAAGATCAATTCTATACTTCATATGGAAATCAATGTGACCCTTTCTAAGCAAATTGGGAACAGTGCTATCTCAGACCCAGCTACACCGCTCCTGGGCATATACCAAAATGATGTTCCACCATATAACAAGAACATTTGCTCACTTATGTACATAGAAGTTTTATTCATAATTTCCAGAATCTGGAAACAAGCTAGATGTCTCTCAGCCAAAGAATGGATAAAGAGACTGTGGTACATTTACACAAAGGAATACTATTCAGCTATCAAAAACAAGGAAATCATGGAATTTGCAGACAAATGGATGGAACTAGGAAAAATCATCCCAACTGAGGTAAAGCAGACCCAGAAAGACAAATATGGTGTATATTTATTTACAAGTGAATATTAGACCAACGTAGATGTCCTCTGAGAGTCTCCACCCTGTGTGGGGTCAGGACAGATCCTGGGACGAGTATCTGGACTCTGGGCTAAGCACTGAGAGTTGTCTGGAAGATTTGAGGGTGGAAGTACTGGGGTGGGATGTCAGGAGCTCATAGAAGAGCAGTTTCCTAAGCTAAAGGAAGAGATGTCTATTAAAATATACAAAGCATACAAATTGGAACAGAAAAAGTCTCTTCCTCACATAATCAAAACAGTAAACATACAGAACAAAGAAAGAATACTAATATATGCAAAGGAAATAAACCAAGTAACACATAAGGGAGAAGAAGGCAGACTTATTAGAATTAACCCCACTTCTCAGTGGAGACTCTAAAAATCCAGAGGGGCCTGGACAGATGTCATTCAGACTTTAAAAGATCACAGACTCCAGCCAAGACCACTCCATCCAGCAAAATATCAATCCCTAAAGATGGGGAATACAAGATATTCCATGCCAAAGTGAGATTTAAACAATATCTGTCCAATCTTCTTCAGAATCAAAGGTAGACATTACCTCAGAGTAAAGGTTCAAAAAGATCTTGTAAGCCAATATATGTGAGAAGCAAGCTGGTGTAGCAATTTTAATATCACAAAATAGACTTCAAAGCAAACTTGGGTGTAAGTGAGGACTGGAACATCAGTGATCAGGTAGGAAAGAGAGGTATAGAGGGAGAAAGTATGGGGACAAATATTAGAACATTCTAAAATTAGAATATTCTAAAACAAAAATTTTGCTCTAGGAAAACATATAATGATGATGAAATCATAGACTTCTTTAAACTATGAGATACTATATTAAGGCAAATAAGAAGGGTTTTGTTTCAGATAACAACTGTGGATTAGGTGAGAAATATCATACTCAACATATATTTTTTGTCTTGCCCTTATCAGCCACAGTTGTTTGGAAAGGTGGTAGACACCTTAGAAGGTGGGACTCAGCTTGAAGTAGGACATTTGGCACATACTATTCTCAGCTGTCTCTTCCTGCCCACTGTGAGGGGCCACACTCCCTTACGTTCCTGCTGCTGTGATTTTCCTCCTAAGTATGTGAACTTAGACAACTGTGGACCAAACTCTCTGAAACATGAGACATAACAGGTCTTTCATCATTTGATTTGCTTCTGTTAAGCATTTGGTCACTGACAGGAGAAAAATAACTGACAAACCAGGACAGAGCTAAGCTGTGATATATCTAGCAGTTGTATGGGTGTTGCACTGGCACAAGGCAAAGGATGCCTTATACTGAGGAACGGGTGGCTGCTGAGACGTGAGGGGCTCCCACATATTTAGAACCAAGGCTTAGAAAATAATCCACCCCTGTGACTGGGCAGCCTCTCTCCTCAGAGACTAGACTGTAAAGAGCAAATGCCTCTCCTGTGGTCTTAATCTAAGACCATTGGCAGGAAGAATATTCTGCAATGTCTCAGTACTACTTATTGTGAAGAGCATACTACAAATTAAAAAGAGGAGCTAGAGAAAGTCAATGAAAAAATGAACGATAACGCCGCAGAAATGATATTATTCTGATTATTGTATATCTAATATTATTCATCAATAAAAAATTCTTACTATTGTTCAGAGTTTTCAAAGTCATAACATTTTTCTATTATGAAATAGAAAATTTGAAAAATATTATTCCATTGATCAAGCAAAGTTCTATCTTTTATTTTATAATGCATGAATGCAAACAAAATACACAAATATTTTTGATGACATGATATTGAAGAGAAAAATACATTCTTTTTTGAAAAACTGTGCAGCAAAGCTCTGGATCAAATGTCTTTTCCTTTCTCAGTCATTACTGAAAATAATTAGTGAACAGAGATATAGGCCACCTATCCCTCTGGGATGACTTTCACATCCCCGGGAATAGAGTGACGTTTTCCCAGGGTGTTCAGACTCACAGTTTGAGAAATATTGTCCCAGTTAGAAAGAAAATAAGATAATTACAAGAACAATTTGCAATCTCTAGGTGATTTAGAAAACAGAAGTAGGCTACAAGTTATATTATCATCTGAAGTGACAAAATATAATTACTGCCTGGGAAGGCTTTGTTCTGGAAGTCTGCAGTCTTCAGACTACAAGAGCAGAGTGAATCACTCGGCTTGTTTTTCATCCCTGCTTCTGTCTCTGAGTCTGGCCTTTGTGATCAGATGAAAGCTGAGAAATCATGTTTCTTTCTATAGTTTCTGGCAGGAGTCACAGTAATGAAGTCTTGCTTGGACATACTGAGGTGATGGTAAATCTCTTGGAAATTTGGGTTCTACTTTTGCCAAACATTTTGCATATTGAGGATAATTATCATGAAAAAAAAAGCCACTAAGTCGTAACTGTGATCTGGTCATAATTATTTATCCATAAACTTCTCAGAGATTCAAAATTTAATTTGTCATTTCTTATGTTGGGTATTCTACCTTGAAACTGCAAATTCAGTTTTGATTAGTTAAGCTGAGCTCTTCTGTCTCACTGTAGCATCACACATTCCATCACTCCTGTCATGCAACCACAGCATGGACAAAGAGAAACGCGTGTTTTGTAAGAAAATGTACAGAATGCGTCTAAAAAGGGGGAGCTTCCAGTAGTATTTTGTGTCATATTAAATCTAAAAAACTATGGTAACCAGTGTAGCTCTAGGACACATATTTAGGTCAAGTGGACGAGGAACCATGGCTTCAGGTTTCATAACTGCTAATGTTCTTCAGTGAAAACTCTGCACTATGGACAACAGGACTTATTTTGTTAGCAAGTCTCTCTCAGGACTCCCCCAAAACTTCAGCAATGCTAGACTTTTTCTTTTTGGCTTTGGCTGGCCCCATAAATATAAATTATTTCACCACATTATTTAGATGGTCACTAGTAGTTAATATTTTTCAACATACACACTAATAGAAGATACATATTCTGAATCGCTAGGTTAGAATGGAATCTGCTTTTCTGAATTTATATCTGTGTTCCAGGGATCTCAGGCCTGTTAGTCCAAAAACCACAGTTTAAGGAGCCAAGGTCTAAGTTGCAATACTGTACACAAAGGAGTTTTGGTTAGATTTAAAAAAAAAACAGTTTTTGATATTTTGTTCCTTTTATTGAAAATATTTTTTCTCATATAATATATCATGTTTATGGTTACCTCCCCTCAATTCCTACAAAGTTCTCCCTCCCTCCCTCCCTCCTCCCTCCCTCCCTCTCTGCCATAGTTGTCTACCATCTTCTCTCTCTCATTAGGAAACAAAGAGGCTTCTTAGTTATAATAATAAAATATGATAAGATAGAACAAAAACTAACAAATTGGATTAAGAGAAGATAAATAAAAAGAAGAAAAGATGCCAAGAAAAGGCACAAGAAACAGATAC
The DNA here is from genome assembly GCF_903995435.1 of Acomys russatus. NCBI lineage: Eukaryota > Metazoa > Chordata > Mammalia > Rodentia > Muridae > Acomys > Acomys russatus. The sequence continues at coordinate 16,326,474 of NC_067146.1, read as the reverse complement.
ACAGAGATCATTCATTTGCACACCCGGGAATCCCATAAAGACACTACACTAAAAGCCATAATATATATGCAAAAGACCTGTAGGATAAAAAGATAAAAATACACATATACAAAATAAAATAAAATTTAAAAATAAGATAAAAATGTAAAAATGCTCCAACAATATTATGAGCACTCAGCTCTAAATGGGATGCTTCCATTAATTCCCTCCTTTCAGGACTCAGGGAACTCTGGGAAAGAGGAAAGGCAAAATAAAATCTATGAGGTGGAGGACACACACACACATATACATACACACATACATACACACATACATATACATACACACACATACACACATACACACACATACACACATACATACACATATACATACACACACATACACACATACATACACATACACACACACATACACACATACACATACACACACATACACACATACACATACACACACATACACACACATACACACATACACACACATACACACACATACACACACATACACATACACACACATACACACACATACACACACATACACACACACATACACACATACATATACACATATACACACACACACACACACACAGGCCCTCTAAAGCAATAGGATAGACACATGTATGAATATATAGAGGCTGAGGCAGCACACATAGTTCTGCAATTCCTGTCAGTGCAAAGTAACCAAGAACTTTGCAGTGAGACCAGAGGAAAGATACTTCTTGAGTATCTTAGAATTGGCCAGATTTCTTTTAGTCCGCTTTGAGGCTGTAAGATTGCCATCTCATCTGGGACTTTTGGATAGTGTTACAGCTGTGTTGGAAACTTTTAGGTATTGTGTCTACTGATGAGATGACTATAAGCTTTTGTGGGCAGTGGGCTAAATGGTGGAGATAGGTCCCTGCAGGGAATCTTATTGATATCTTACCCAAGGATCCGTGTCTCTTGTCTTCATGTCCGCCACAAGGATTAGAGGTTGTTGCGGTGCCTTTCCATCGTCATGTTGCTCTGCTCCAACACACTTCGCCAAGGCAGGGTGCGCCAAGCCCGCTAAAGCCAGAAGCCAAATATCAACACTTCCTTAAATTGTCTTCACAAACATCTGATCACAATGATATACATGTAACTGTTTAGGGTTTATTTTTTTTTTCTTTTCTTTTTTTTTTTTTTGCCTCTGGGAATAAGAGAGAAACTGTCTGGATGAGGATACTGTCACTCATTTTAAAGAGGGACACAAATAAGAGAAGATTAGGGGTGGCATTTTTCAGTGGTTTCTGCTTTTTCCTTTTTAACTTAAGCCATCTGGATGCTAAAGTGTGATGATGTGGTTTCTGTTAATCATCCTGAGATACAGTTTTCTATTATATATATAATCATGATTAGTATTAACCTAATGCCTGTAAATTCTAAATGTATCTTGACATCAACTTTTTCTAATCGCTAGAGTTGAGTATCATTAAAACGTGTACTAACTTAATAAACCTTTGAAAAGGCTGACGTTTATTACATTATTAAGTTCAAAAATGTAAAGAAAGTTGTCAGTTGCCTACAACATAATGGTACAATGTAATAGATAAGCACAATGGACTTTTATTTAGTTTTAATGAAAAAATACTCAAATGCAAATGTAACATTTATTATCCTGGCTCAGTTGTTGTCTGGGTGGCTTACTGTCTTTTTCTGCTAACTTAGGCCTAGTCCTGGAAGCTTCTAGCTGCCTTACAATCTAACCTAGGCCTAGAATGCTTCTAGCCTCTGAGACTCACCACTTAACGACCTCACCCTTACTTGTTCTTTCTGAGCTCTAGGCTAGCTGGTTCAACTGAGCTGTTCCTGCTCAAACTCTTCTCCCAGCTGACTTACTTAATCTGGCTTCTTTCTCAGCTGTGAGTTGCTCTGCCTGGCCTCAAGCTAAGTCAGCAATCTGCTCTAATCTGCTGCCTTCTTCTCATTTTCTGTCCTGCTCTGTTTTTATCTGAGTTCTCTCTATAACCCATCCCTCTATTACTGGCCTGGTTAAAAAACAACTGCCCCCTCTCTCTGAAGAACTACCTCTTAAGTAGCTTCCCTTCCCACTCTCTTCTCATGAGAATTGAGCGAATCCTATTCTGCCAAATCTTCACCTTTTCTTCCACTCAATTAGGCACCAGTTTCAAACACGAGTGCTTCCTTCTGCAAACTCACTTTAACTTTGTTTGGGATTAAAAGTATGTATCACCATGCCTGGATTTAAACTTTTCTTTACCTGATGCTTGATCTATACCAGGCTGGTCTTGAACTCAGATCTGTTTGCCTCTCTCTCTCTCTCTCTCTCTCTCTCTCTCTCTCTCTCTCTCTCTCTCTCTCTCTCTCTCTCGGATTAAAGGCATGTTTATAATCCAGCCGGATCACACAGACCTAGAAAATCTGTGGATGTGATCTCTTGCCAGCTGGATCACATAGACCTAGAAGGATGCAAACATTTGCCAGAACAGTCATGTTCTGAATTAACATCCCTTTACAACTTCCTCCTTTCTGTTTAAGATAAAAAGTGTACAAAATTGTATAAAATTGTTTAAATTTTATAAGAGAAACAACTATCAACACCATAGTCTTAACAGTCAGAATGTCCTTATGAAGATCGACTCAGCCATTGACGTGATGATCCTCCATACTTGAAGTCCGGCTCATCTGTCCTTCAGCAACAGTCCATTTCCACATTAAGGTTTTCCAGGCTTCCAGTCTGAAGATCTGTCCCTCTTCAGCTTGTTTGTTAAGCTGTCTCCATGCAGGGGGATCTGCTTTCTGCATCATCTGCACTGGTGTCTTTCTGTGTGTCTTCCTTGAGTCCTGACTTTCATTTGGAAGCTTCTCTCTCTCTCTCTCTCTCTCTCTCTCTCTCTCTCTCTCTCTCTCTCTCTCTCTCTCTCTCTCTCTCTCTCCAAGACAGGGCTTCTCTGTGTGGCCTTGGTTGTCACTGACTCACTTTGTAACCAGGGTGGCCTGGTTCTGGTTCACAGAGATCTGCCTGCTTCTGCCTCTCTGAGTGCTGGGATTAAAGGCATACACCACCACACCCAGTTTACAATCCAGTGCCTTTTAGCTAGTCTTATCCCCTTTTGTGTTTCTCAAGGTACAATTAGATCTTTTTGAATCCACACATGAACTAGATGTGTAGGTAGCCTCTGTGCCCAGCGCCATGCCAGTGAGCCAGGCCTCTTACCCATTATCAATGGGCTATCTGTCTTGATCTTCAATTTCATCAGGTACTATAGGTTAACAATTAAGCTTTTTCAGTTCTCTTAGTTCCTCTGTCTGTTATCTCTCAAGCCTTTGTATTATCATAGCTAGTTTTGCTTGCTGTATAGTATTTTTTCAACCTTTTTAATTTTTTTCTTTCAACCTTTTTTGAGAGAAAAAATATAAAGATTGCAATTGACAATAGAGAGGTGTTTACTCTGGTGATCATAATTACTATGAGTACTGCAATGACCTCTTCAAGCAATATTTCTAAACCCTCAAATCCTACCATTGTTTTCAAGGGATCTGAAATGGAGATTCCTATTTTTAATGCAAGAAAGTCTATCTACATAATTAAAATTGTCTTATGGGGTAGCTTTCTGTGATTCACTGAAAGGCTCCTGCATCATCCTTTGCTCTGAGCTTAAAGCTCGCCCTGCTCCAAGGTCTCCTGTGTCTCTCTGAGCATCCAGATGAATTAAAAAACCTGAATCCCCCTTTGGAGATGGTCCCAGGTGAATTTCTCCTCTGCAGATTTCTGTCAGATGTCCTCTGCTTCTGCAATGTTTGTGGACTTTCTTTTTCAATCACATTGGGTTTTCTTACCAACCACATTGGGTACCAATTCAATTTCTAAGAAAACATATTGAATTGAAGGATATTATATTGAGTGAGATAATTCAGGTTTCGAAGGGCAAATACCATATGTTCTGCTGTCTCATACATAGATTTTGCTTTGAATTTTTGAGATTTTTGTCTTTAATTTAAAATGAGAATCAATAGAGATGAGAAATTTTTTGTTTGTTTTTATTAATTTACTCTTGTTACATCTCAACGGTTATCCCATCCCTTGTGTCCTCCCATTCTTCCCTCCCTCCCATTTTCCCCTTATTCCCCTATCCTATGACTGTTCCTGAGGGGGATTACCTCCCCCTGTATATGCTCATAGGGTATCAAGTCTCTTCTTGGTAACCTGCTGTCCTTCCTCTGAGTGCCACCAGGTCTCCCCCTCCAGGGGACATGGTCAAATATAAGGCACCAGAGTACGTGAGAAAGTCATATCCCATTCTCTACTGAACTGTGGAGAATGTTCTGCTCATTGGCTAGATCTGGGTAGGGGTTTAAAGTTTATCGCATGTATTGTCCTTGGCTGGTGCCTTAGTTTTAGCGGGACCCCGGCCCAAATCTGCCTGTCATAATGCTCTACTTGTAGGTTTCTAGGACCCTCTGGATCCTTCTACTTTGCTATTCTCCCATACTTCTCTCATCTACAATCCCAATAGGATGTCCTCCCCTCTGTCCCAGTTTCCTGGTAAGTGAAGGCTTTCGTGGGACATGACCCTTGGGCTAGTATGCAGATATAAGTGAGTATATACCATTTGAGTCTTTTTGCTTCTGAGTTAACTCACTCATTATGATCATTTCTAGCTCAATCCATTTATCCACAAATTTCAGGAATTCCTTGTTTTTAATAGCTGAGTAGTATTCCACAGTGTATATGTACCACATTTTCTTTATCCATTCTTTTACTGATGGACACTTAGGCTGTTTCCATGTTCTGGCTATTATGAATAAGGCTGCTATGAACATGGTTGAGCAAATTTTCTTGTTGTGTGCTGGAGCATCTTCTGGGTATATTCCAAGGAGTGGAATAGCTGGGTCTTGAGGAAGCCCTATTCCCATTTTTCTGAGATAGCACCAGATAGATTTCCAAAGTGGCTGTACTAGTTTGTATTCCCACCATCAATGAAGGAGTGTTCCTCTCTTCCCACATCCTCACCAGCATGTGGTGTCACTTGAATTTTTGATCTTAGCCATTCTGATGGGTTAAGATGGAATCTCAGAGTTGATTTGATTTGCATTTCCCTGATGACTAAGGAGGTTGAGCATTTCTTTAAGTGTTTCTCAGCCATTTGATACTCCTCTGTTGAGAATTCTCTGTTTAGTTCCAAGCCCCATTTCTCAATTGGGTTATTTGGTTTGGTGGTGTTTAATTTCTTGAGTTCTTTATATATTTTGGATATTAGACCTTTGTCAGATGTAGGGTTGGTGAAGATCTTTTCTCAGTCTGTAGGCAAGAAATTTCTTTCTGCATGATATTTTTCATTTTTTCAATTTTAGCATGTGTGTGTGTGTGTATTTTTGTTATGCATGTATGTATTTGTACATGTTTTGTATGTTTATGGCTTCACTTATATGTCTAGATACATGCACAAATCCACATACATGTAAAGGCGTGTGATTACAGTTGGAAGTCAGCCATAGGTGATTTTCTCTTCTATGGTCATTCTAGGGAATTTGAAATCTTGTCCTCACTCCTATGTGACATGCTCTTTAACCATTAAGTTATATTTGTAGCTCCTGCATCCCTTTGAAAAACAGCTTCAGGGATTTTCATTTCTAACTGTCTTAGTTAAGGTTTCTGTTGCTGCATTGAAACACCATAACCAAGAAGCAAGTGGAAGGAGAAAGTTGTTTATTTGACTTATAGTTCTATGTCATGTTCATCGTTGAGAAAAACAGGGGAAGGCCTTAAAAATGGAAAGAACTTCAAGGCGGAAGCTGATTCAGAGGCCACCAAAGCGATATGCTTACTTGGCTTGTTCTTCATGGCTTGCTTAGCATGCTTTCATGGATATCAAACACAGGAACCACCACCCAAGGATGGCCCCACCCACAATGATCTGGGCCCTCCCCATCAGTCACTAAGAAAATGTCTCACAAGCCTGCCTAGTTGACACCAAAATGTTAGCTACATTAGTCTAATACCCTGTGCCTAGATTGTGTGTCACAGGTGTGGGATTACTCTTCTAACCATTTTTTCCACCCCTAGTTAGAATTTTCTTGTAAGAAAAGCTTCAGGAGGCTCAGAAGCCAGAAGTGAGGGGGGAATTGTCACTGTGGAGAGGGAGGCTCTGCATCCAGATGAACAGGCAAGAGATTCCCACTCATCTGAAATCTGGCTTCTTGACTGTCACAAGTGAGTACCTGAATGAATGCTGAGAGTCCTTGAGGAAACGTCACAAGAGATTCCTAAGAACCCCAGGAGTTTCCATTTTTAGTTTGAGGTGAATAGATTATTTTAAGTTGCATAATATAATGAATTTTGGCAAGTGTCCATCCATCCAACAACTTGATCAGGATAAGGGAAATTCCAGCACTCTATACTGCCTGTCTGTGTCCCATCCTAATAAATCTCTAGTTGAGATGGTTCCAGTTGTCAATCTTTAAATCATTGCTTCTAATATTAGCTTATTTTTATTTGTAGAACACAGTATGTTTGGCTGTGTCTGAATGATTTCTGATATCTCTAAATTTTTAGATTTCTCTTTACATATATGTATGTATGTATGTATGTATGTATGTAGTGTGTGTGTGTTTGTGTGTGTGTGTGTGTGTGTGTGTGTGTGTGTGTGTGTGTAAAGGTCAGAGGAAGACTTGTGGTGGGGAAGATGTCTCCTTTCACCATGTGTGTCCCAGGCATAACACTCAGGTTTATGAACATGAACACACATGGTTTTACCAACTGCACCATTTGGCAGGCCCTGTTTTTGCAGCGCCATTCCACTATTTTGAAATTAATACTTTAAGTTAGTGTGATGAGTTTCATTATGACATTCTTACATCTTTTTTTTAAAGAAGATGTATTTACTTATTTATTATGTATACAATTTTCTGCCTACATGTGTTCCTGCGTGCCAGAAGAAGGCACCAGATCTCACTATAGATGTCAGGAGTTACCACGTGGTCGCTGGGAATTGAACTCAGGACCTTAGGAAGAGCAGCCAGTGCTCTGAATTTCTGAGCCGTCTCTCCAGACCAGCATTTTTCTATGAATGGTGTCATTAGAATTTAAATGAGAGTGTACTGGATTTAGACTACTTTTTACAACACAGTCAATTTTACAAAATTAATTGTGCCAGTATATTGTCCTCTTCAGTGTTTTAAAGTTTTCTGTGTAGAGGTGTTTCATCACCTTGGTTAGATTTATTCTCGGGTAATCTGATGGGGGTTGATTTTGAATGATTTTGTCCTTGTTTTAGCAACTTCAACATAAAAAAGGTACTGGTTTTTATAAGCTGAATTTCTATTCTTGTACTTTTTCTGAAATTGTGTATCAATTCTTGGTGGAATACTTAGGTTTTTTTTGTTTTTTTTTTAACCTCTAGGATGGTATCACCTGCATTTTAGGATAATTTGACTTTCTTTCTTCCCTATTTAAATTCCTGTTATTTATCTTTATATTCTTATTGTAGTGGTTAGGACTTCAGATACTATATCAAAACCAGAAAACATAGCATGGTCACACTTGTTTTGTTCTGATATTAGAGGAAATGCTTTCATTTTTTCCCTCTTAAGTATGATGTATATGCTAGTCACATATACACATACTATGCTAAAGTTTGGGGTTTTTTTCCTGTTTAGTTAATTCAGGAATTTTAACTAAATGGATATTGAAAGATTTCAATATCTTCATGTTTTTTCTGTTGAAATGGTTATGTAACTTTTGCCTTTAAGTCTACTTACACACTATATTGCACTTGCTGATGCATGCTTACTGAGCTAGCCCTGCATGTTTGGAAACAAGTTCATTAATGATCTTTACTCTTCTTACTGTGTTTGTATCCATCACAGAGGCTTGTTGTAGCTTTTGGTTTAATTATTATTTGTTGTTGCTGTTGTTATGCTCTTATTAGTTTCTGGTGTTGGGGTAAATTTTGTTTTGTAGAGTGAGTTTAGCATGTGCCTTTTATTTATATCTTATGAGCAGATTGAGGAGATTTTGTTAGATCTTCCTGAATTATTTATCAGAGTTTAGTTATAAATTTCATTTATTCTGAGTTTTTCCTCTACGAATGAAGTTTTAATGCTTCCATTTAAATCCCTGTCATATATGATTAAAATACTTATATTTCTCTATTTAACATTAGGGGGTCAAATGTATTTATTTATATCTTCTAGTGTTTCCATATTTGAGGAATTTATATTTGCAAGGGATTCCCCACCTTACCCATACCAAGACCTCCAAATATATTGTTGCATTCCTTTCTTCACTCTAAATTCCTTAATTTCAATTTTTCCTGCATTAGGTTTATTTTTCAATAAGATAAGTTTGCTAATCCTGTTTTTTTTTTTTTCCCAAAGAACTTAGGACCTCTGTGGCAACTCCTGCTGGCCCAGTCCAACTCATACAGTGAAGAACCTTCAACATCAGTTTGTGTTTGCCCTTGTCTTCTTCTCCCTGAAATGATTCTCTAGATCTCTAATTGTTTTTATTAAAGAGTTTAACCATTATGTTAATGTTTTTTAATTGTCATGATTTTACTAATGAACAGATATAATTATATTTGAACAGTCTTTATAGTCATGTGTTTTCATTTCCTCTTTGTCAGAAGTAGTCACATATATTTTTATTTCTACTAATTATGCCTGCAAATTCTGGCTGGCTTGCATTCTCAGCAAAGCTCTGTATTTTCAACTTCCTAATTTTTCCTATTTTAGGAAGCATAACTTTCTATTTCAGTGAAGTTTTCACTTATAAAAAGCGATTACTATGAACATATAAACAGTTTTTATAAGCATGGAAATTTACATATTTTTATTTAAAATAATGCATGCTTTAGCTATAGGAATGTTCAGTTGGTTGTTGTGTTGTTGTTCGTGTGTTGTTGTTTTAACATATGATGTCGGAGCTGTGAGGAATGAAACCATGAACAAATATTTGAAATAAAATGGTTGTGCATTTGCATAGATTTCCCCAGTTTTCTGTGCTACTGAATTTGTCCCCTACTTTCTAGTGATTGGTGTTGTCTTTCTTGGTACATATATTTCAACATATCCAGAATGAGGGAAGATCATTTGGGCTCTTATTGCATCCAGAGAGTTGGTTTGTAGGTAAGTGTGTGCAGATTGTTTCCTGACTTCTAATTGGTATGTGAAAGTTCAGTCCACTGTGAGCCATAACATCTTTAGGTGGTAGACCTGGAGTGTACGTGAAAAACAGCTGAACGTGAGTGAAGAGGTAAGTCAGTAGCAGTATTCCTTTGTGGTTTTTGCCCGTGCTCCTGTTTGAGTCCCTTCCTTGACTTTCTTCAGTGATAGACTGTGATCCGAAAGAATAGTTCAAATAAACCCTTTTCTACCCCAGATGTGTGCATGTGTGTGTGCGTGTGTGTGTGTATGTGTGTGTGTGTGTGTGTGTTTGTGTGTGTGCTGTCATTATATTTTGTACAGTCACGGAAAGTGTGGGGTGTTGCTCTGATGATCCCGACCATGTTGTTTTTAAAGTGTTTGGAACTTTTGGATAGAAAATCCATAGTGTTAAGAGCTTAATGGGCTGTTGTGTAAGAGTTTGAAAGATAATGCTGAGAGAAATATGAGGAGTAGAACTTAGCTTTTAGTTTCGGAGAGAAGTCTGAGAATCACTTAAAGATGCCATCAGTGCTATTCATGAGACATATTTGAATTAATCTGTGAAATTGAAACCTTCTTTGCTTTGCTGGGGCAATAAATTCTGGTAACCTGGGGCTGAAAACCAACTGTGATAAGTAAGAGACTAACATCACTGGGATAAAATATTCAGGAAAATATTTCCTCAGGATCAGCACACAGAAGTTGTGGTCTGGAGCCTGAATTTCAAGCTGGAAACCAAAACTGTCAATGTGTAAGAGTCTCCTACATGGTACTGGCTTGGATGTATGGTGGACTAATAGGCAGCAGCCAAGGCTTAGCACTGTGTGCCAGGATCAAGAGGGAGGCCAGGGTGGACTATTGGTGAAGGCGAAGCTTTAGTTGCAGTGGAGATGGCAGCATATTGGAGATTCCAGGACTGTGATGTGACCATCAAAGACAATGACAGGTATGGAGTAGAGTGTGACTAGGCTTACTAGACCAGCTGTGCATTGAAGATATAGAGTGAAGAAATGTGGATGTCTAAGCACCATGGACCCTAGAAGATCAGGAATGAGTCTCAGACTTTGGGCACAGATATTTATATTGATGGAGTTTAGTTTTGATTTGATTATATTGTGCCTGTGCTCTGGTATTTCCCTTTAATATAAGAAAGAATATGACTTATTTTGGATTTTTAAAAAGTCCATAGCAAATTTATTTTGTATTTTAAAAAGGAAATTAAACTTTTAAACTGTTAAAAATTTAAAGACTGTGGATCTTTTATAGTTGGCTATTTATTATTTTGTAATATTATCATAAGACCTTGTGTAGAGAGTTTTAAATCAGAAACATGTCTGCTCTGGCAATGACCTAGGTCTGTGTCATCCATGTGGAATGTAGAAACACCCTTAGTACACATCTTTGATCACAACAATGACATCTAATTGAGGGACAGACAAAGGGATGAATCACATAAAGATTTGAAAGAATGAGTCAGAGATAGGATACTCCCAACTTTCGGGAGAACAGATAGGAAAGGGAAGCTATTTAAGGGCAGCATACAGACAGTAGAGAGGAATAGAGTATAGTACAGTAGAATTTGTGCAGTCAGTACAACTTGGTGCTATTGAGCTCTTGGAGTTCAGAGGAGGTTTTTCCAAGGAGAGCAATTCAGTAAGAAGGCAGAAGGCAATTTGTATCAATCATCTTGGAGAAGAGAATGATCCCGAACAGGTGAGCTGAACCATTGGTTGAGAGTTCAGAAAGCTAGAAAGGGTGATCTTATTCAGATGTGAGTCCCAGAGGCTGAAAACATTCTAAGCCTAAGTTAGTAGACAGAGGCTGGAAGCTGAATCCTTTGAGGTCTAGGCTAGCAGATGATTAGATTGGATGGAGGCACGGTCCAGCTCTGCATATGAGCGAGCTTGATTAGTTCATTGTGTTTTGCTCACAGTCCTGATGCTGGGTTCTATGAGGGAAGCTCAGGCAAGCTCTGAAGTCATGACACAATCTAGACAGGAGGCAAAATGATCTTATCAACTGCCAGCAGAGAAAAGATGTGGGATTTTTCCTTGAGTTCTAGCCTCAGGGCTGCAGCTCTCCCCACCTTTCCCAGGAGGGCTCCTGGGCCAAAGGATCATCCAACCTCTTGTCCACAGCTCTATCCACCTATCAGAGGAAGTCTGTGGGGGATCCAAGGGCACTTGGTTCCACCCTCCAGCCCAAGGCTCTACCTTCCTTCCCAGAGAGGGATCTTGGGTCCCTGGATCATTTAGCCTCTGGACCATGGCTCTATGCACCTTACTGAAGAGGGATTCCAGTCCTCAGAAACATCCATACATTGACCCAAGGTTCTACCCATGTTCTCAGGGAGTTTAGCAGGTACCAGAAACACCCAGCCAACACCGGGGACAACCATATGGCAAAAGTCTAGCATAAGAACACAACCAACAAGGGCCAGAGGATTATTGCATCACAAGAACCCAGATATCCTAGTACATAGAACCCTAGGTGTTCTAGAACAGCTAAAACACAAGAAAAGTTATTATGAAGATGATAAGGGTATTAAAGAGGAAATGAATAAATTTCTTAAAGAAATACATGAAAATACAATCAAACAGGTGAAGGAAATGAATAAAACTGTTCAAGACATGGAACATCCAAGAAATCAGGGACTCTATGAAGAGACGCAAGCTAAGAGTAATAGGAATAGAAGACAGAGATGACTCCTGGGTCTGTGGACCAGAAAATATTTCCAGAAAATCATAGAAGAAAATTTGCCCAACAAGAAGCTTACAGAACACCAAATAGATTGGACCAGAAAAGAAAATCCTCCCACCATGTAATAATCAAAATACTAAATGTACAGAAAAAAGAAAGTACATTAAATGCTATAAGGGAAAACAGCCAAGTAACATATAAATATAGACTTCTCAGAATTATAGCTGACTTTTCAACAGAGACTCTAAAAGACAGAAAGGCCTTGTCAGATGTCTTGTAGACCCTAAAAGACCAGACTACTATAGCCAGCATAACTTTCCATCACCATAGATGAAGAACACAAGATAGTCCATGACAAAATAAAATGTAAACAGTATCTATTCATATATCCAGCCCTACAGAGGATGCTAGAAGAAAAACTCCAACATGAGGAGGTTAAGTAAACTCTGGAAAACACAAGAAATAAATAATTGCATTGCATCAAAAAAACAAAAACAAAAACCGAAGAAGACACACACACACACACACACACACACACACACACACACACACACACACGCACACACACACACAAAACTACCACAAACAACATCCAACATGAACAAATTAACAATCATTGGTCATTAACATCTCTCAATATCAATGGACACAATTCTCCCATTAAAAAGACATAGGCTAACAGAATGGATGAGAAAATAGGACCCATCAATCTGCTACGTATAAGAAACACATCCCAGCAGCATAGATAGTTATTACCTCAGAGTAAAGGGCTGGAAAAAGGTTTTTTCAAGCGCATAAATCAAAGAAATAAGCTGGGGCAGCCATTCTAGTATCTAATAAAAAAGACTTTCAAACGAATTTAATCAAAAGAGATGGGGAAGGACACTTTATACTCATCAAAGCAAAAATGTACCAATATGACAACTCATTTCTGAACATCTACGCCCCACATTTGTAAAAGAAACATTATTAAAGCTTAAAATCACACACTGAGCCCCAAAGACTAATAGTGGGAGGCTTCAACACCCCACCATCACCAATGGGCAGACCATAGATGTGGAAACTAAATGGAGAAATAATGAAACTAACAGACGTCATGAATCAAGGAGACCTAATAGATATCTACAGAACATTCCACCCAAAATCAAAAGAATATAACTTCTTCTCAGCACCTCATGGAACATTCTCCATTTTTGACTATATCGTCAGTCACAAAGCAAGCCTCAACCGATACAGTACAATTGAAATAAGCCCTTACATTTTATCAGATCACCATGAATTAAAGATGTACTTCAGTAAGAACAGAGACAACAGTAAGTCTACAACCTCAGGGAAACTGAACAACTCTGTATTCAATGACCACAGGGTCATCAGAGAAATACAGAAAGAAGCTAAAGATTTTCTAGGATTTAATGAAAATGGAGGTACAACATACGCAAACTGCTGAGACACAATGAAAGCAGTGCTAAGTGGAAAACTCATAGCACAACGTGCCTTCATAAAGAAATTAGAGTTCTCATATTAACTTTTTCTCACATAAATTCTACAAAGCAGAATTCTGTTTTATATAAGTAAATAATTTATTTAGCTATATCAATGTATACTGATGTTATATTTTACACTTTGGACAATTATAAATGGAGATACTAAAATATTTTGTGTAGGGTGAAATAAACCTTTTTATCTCTGCTTAGATACAATTCTGAGGTTGATATTTCTGGGTTAGACAATAAAAGCGTGTTGTATTTTAAACAAAATAACAAATTATTTGGGAAAATGTTGTATTATATTCTATTACCAAAAACAATATGCAGGAGCACTGTTTAATGTATTCACTATTATATGTTGGAGCAAGATTTTATCGTGCATATTTTAGCTACTAAGTTGTGAGCAATGACGTGACCTATGGTTTTACCTTGAATTTCCCCAGTGACTAATTATAGCGAACATTTTCATTCAATGGACCATTTACATGGTGAGGAATATTTATTTCAATTCTTTGGCATATTTTTGGGAATTTGCTTCTTATATTATTAATGAAATTTAAGAGCTTGCTGGATTGTTTTAGTTATAAAGTATCTTTTCAAGAGTAAAATTAGTAATTTTGATAAAAAAGTATTTATTCAGCTTGTAGGAGGGCAAAGAAATGCCTCACACACATTGATGGTTAGAATACAACTTGCAGGAGTTGGTTTTCTCCTTCTACTATGTGGGGCCAGGGGTTTAAGTCAGGTTATCTGTTAGCAAACACCTTGATTCACATTAAAACATATTTGTTACATGTGTGAGCATGAGGGTGCACATGCCTGTACCTTTGCATATAAAGCAGTGAGTGGTTCTCAACCTTGTTTATGCTGTGCCCTGTAATACAGCTCCTCATGTTGTGGTAACCCTAACCACAAAATTATTTTTGTTCCTACTTAATAACTGTAAATTGCTATTGTCATGAATTATAATGCAAGTACCTATACTTTCTGATCCTTGGAGACACCATCGGGCTTGTGACCCACATGTTGAAAACCACTGATGAGGAAGCAAGAAGCCAATGTTGGGAATTTGTCTCTATTGCTCTCTATGTTGTTTTGAGAGAAGATCTCTCAATTAACCGGAGCCCAGTGATTGCCCTGGTTAATTACTGAGCTTTGCCTATTCTGGTTGTCTTTTTACTAGTCTGAGTTACAGATACACTTTACCATGTTTGGCTTTCATGTGGGTGTTCAGGGTCAGAAGCCAGGTCCTCTCTTTTTGCAAGTATTTTACCCACTGAATCATCTTTAAAACCTCAAACCTAGCAATTTTCAGTATATTATGATTTGTTACTTATATAAGAAATATGTTTAAATAAATAATATTTCAAAGGTTTTCTCAGTTTTTTCCTCTTAGAAGACTGTAGGTTTTCCTATTATATTTGGCTATTGTATCTTGTTCATCTTTGTGAGTGTGACTAGATTTATAATTATCTAGGAGACAAAGCTCATTGTGTTTTTATTTCTAAAGAAGATTCAGAGAATGGAAAACTCATTCTGAATGTATGCACCTCCATTATGTGGACCTAGCATGCCTAAATATACGTGTGTGTATGTATATAGACCTACACACACATATATAAATATAAAATATATATGGAAATGTGTGTGTATGCTTTCCATTATATATATGTGAATTTATACATATATAATATATAGGTCATGTGTGTGTGTGTGTGTGTGTGTGTGTGTGTGTGTGTGTGTGTATTAAAAAGGAGACAGTAAGCTGAGCATCACCATTTACTTATCTCTGTGTTTGGGTTGCAGATGCAATGAAGCCAGCTGCCTGATAGTCCTGCCATTTCCCATCTCTGTGTTGATGGACAATATCCTTAAAATTTGGGTCATAAAGCTTTCCTCCCTTAAGTTACTATGTCAGATAGCAATGGAAAAAATTAACACAACATCTGTGATCTATTTGAGTTTTTTTTCCATGTACACCATTTGGGTTTCTTTAATAGAAGACTTTAATCATAAATGGAAATTTTTCCATCGATGTCAAAACACTAAGATTATCTGATTCTGTCCTGAATAGTCTTGAGTTGTTTATCACTTTTGAGAGGCAAGCCAGTTCGCGTGCTAAATCGCACTGATGAACACAGACTTTTAAAAGCATTTGGCTATTATCTTGTTAACATTTCAGAGTCTGCAGTGAAATCCCCTGCTCTGCTTTATTTTTATACCGTCACCTTTTCTTTTCCTTTTTTTCCCACGCAGGTGTTTAAGTGAACCTCACTGGTTTTTATGTTTTCAGAGGATGACCTTTCTTCTCACTGATGCTCTTTGCTGCTTTGCTCTCATTTTTACTGATGTCCATTTTTGATCATGCTTTTTCTCATCACCTGAGTCTAAATTATCTGTCTTTTCTAATTGTTTAACACAGAGTCTTACATTATTGATTTGAGGAAATTTTTCCTTTTTGGTATTAACATTTAATTTTGTCATTTTCCTCCTAAGTTTTTTAGATGTTTCCCCAAATTTTGATCATTCAACTCAATAAAATATGTATTGATTTCCATGTTTTTGTCATTTTTTTAAAATTTCAAGACATTTTTGATTTATTGGATTTCAAGACATTTGTGCATTTTTCACATATTTTTCTGGTACTCATTTCTAGTTGAAATATACTGTGGCCTGAGAGCACACTCTGTATTATTAAAATATTTTATTGAGGTGTGTTTTATAACCCTGGATTTAGTTTATGTTGGTAATTGTTCAGTGTGAACTTGAAATGGATGGGAGAATTTCCTGTGCATACCAGTAAAATCAAGCTGATCAATGCTGTTGTTCCCATCTTGCCTATCATTCCTGATTTTCTTTCATTGCATCCTATTGATTACTGAGAGGTTCAGTTGAACTCTGGTAATGGGATAAGCACAGCTGAGACTTTTAAACTAGTTTAGCTGAAGAAAATTAGAAATTATGCTAGAATTTTGAGCAGTATAACTGTACTGCAGTTTGCATATTTTAAAAGAAAAACTGACTACTGAAAAATAGATTAAAAAGGAGTCAGATCCGAATCAAAGGATTTTTTTTTAGTTATCCAGGTAAAAGAAAATAATGGTCTAAAAATTGATATGCAGCAGAAAAAATGAGAAAATACAGTTAGATTTGGGTACTTTGCAGGAATGGAAACAATGATTTAAAAAGAAATGGGGTGGAAGATGAGAGAACGAAAATTAAAAAAAGATAAGCATTTTAGTTTTTAAATAAAAGATATAGTAGTTATAATAGATATTGAGAAATTTGGACGAAATAGATGCAAAGAACTTACAGAATTCTCAACTGTGTGAATGCTAAGTATGGGAAACCAACTTGAAATATGAAAGTGCGTGAGTCTGCAATTGATGGAGAAAAGGAAGACCTGAGATCTATACTTGATGGCTGTCAGTATGTGTGGGAGACATCAGATTGGAGTGAGCATATATTAAAAATCAAGGAGAATCATGACAAGCTTGGGCCTGTTTCTGCATTAAGGGATGACACAGAGACACAGAGTAACAAGAAAGATAGCCAGGATGATGGAAAGAAAAGCCAGAGTATCATAGCATCTTTGAAATGTAAAGAGGGATATTTTAGACAGAAAATTATATCCCTCTAATGCTTCTTGTAATTTTTACCTGGGTGAGAATTTGAAAAATGTATTAATTTAGGATTTGACAAATGATCTCACTGGTATCTTCAACAAGACTAGAATACGCTGACTGAATTTGTGAGGACAGGAATGTAGTTTCAAGTGAATTGATAAATAATTAAAGAAAACTTGAGGACAATATTAAAATAGCTATAATATGGAAGAGATGTATTGGAGGAGTCATCAAATTAATTTTCAATTGGGTCAAATAGCATTTATCAGTACAGGGAAGAGAACAGTATATCACAGATGTGAGGGTAAATGATTTTTAGGAAACAAACAAGATTTGTCAGAGTAAATCTTGGGAAGGCAGTTGCCAAGGGCTGTCCTTGCTCTTGTCTGTCCACTGGGAAAGAGCAAGTCTGGCAAATACTGCTTTGAGTTCATAAGTAGCAACAGAACAGAAGCCAGATGGAAGTGGGTAGGTATGTATAGCGATGGAGATTTCAGTGCATATATTTCTCTTATTTCAATGACATTGAGTGAGCACGTGAAACTTGTAGTATTAAAAAACAACTAGATGAATGAAATATTTATTTTAACAGGTAGAAAGGTGAATGGTTTAGGATAGCTTTCTATGTAAAACTATGCAGCATTACAAGTCATTTAAAGTTGAGGGTTTGAACATCAGTGAGTCACTGTGGCTGTGTTTTTTTCCTACAGCCATGGATGACAATGAAGACTAGGTAGATAATTTGATTTCATCAAGGATAATGGGTTGTTAAATAAGAATGAAATTGCAAAGAATGTTGAGAAGATAAGGAAGAGGGCTATCCCGTAAGATGATCAGGAATTTTAAATGATGCAAAAGGGGCTCTAACAGCAGTGTTGCTGTCTTTGATAACTTAGTGAAAACAGTGGGTTGTATTTCCTGGGGAAGAATAGTAAGTGGGGGGCTCAGATTGACCTGAAAAGAAAGGGATAGATACTTGAAGACTGACAGTCCTGAAACGTCAACTCTCAGTTAGTTTCACTTTCTATCAGCCACAGCATTTGCTGTGTGGTTACAGAAGTGGCCATGAGGGAACACAGAGAAGGCACATCTGAAAAATTAGAAGACACCATAGAGAAGCAGCGCCATCAACGTGGCAGTTACATAGCCAGACGCGTGTCACGTGCCCCAGCTGTATGGAACCATCCAGACTAACTGGAGTAGACAGTTGCAATAGGAAGGCTGTCTATGGAAGATCTTCAAGACTGGGTCTGCAAACAGCCTTGAATCAAGCACGTAGCAGGAGGCCTCACAAGGCCCTTTCCCTCCTGAGGAAGCATGTGCAGCTAATGTTGTTTTGAGAAGGACGAGCAGTTTCTTTGATGGTGCAGCCACTGATGAGATGCCCAGGCTTAGTTTTTGTCATTTTTCATCACCTCCACATTCCATTTTCTCTCAGAAAATCCTGCCATAGACTCCTCCTTGCCCCTTTCAAATTCATGTTCTCATTTAAAATTAACTCTTTCTCTCACACACACAAACACAAACATATCACATTCTCTCTCTCTGTCTCTCTGTCTCTATCTGTTTCTCTTTGTCTCTCTGTCTCTCTGTCTTTGTCTCTCTCTCTCTCTGTGTCTCTCTCTTCTCTCTCTGTCTCTCTCTCTGTTTCTGTCTCTCTCTCTCTTTCTCTCTTTCCTAAATAGCCCTGTTAATTCTGTATATTATTGATATGTATGGTTTCACACTGACCATTTGGTAATAGACAACCAAGTATGCTCTTTCTTGGGGAAGACTATATCACTCTCAACGTTCCTCACTTGCCTCATGGTTTACCTCCTACGCACTCTAGCATGCCTCTCACTGCTCAGCTCAATTTCAGGTGGTCACGCTTTTGAGACTTTATAGATAAAGCATCTGACATTACTAGGAGACATCTCAAAACAAGTTGCTTAATTTCTTCTACTCTTATAATTGTCTTACCCCATGCTCCTTTAAATAGCTTCACACACACACACACACACACACACACACACACACACACACACACACACACACACATGCAAACACAAGATATCAGAGTTGGAAAGGAAATTTGAACAAAAGGGATCAACACTCTGGGGAATGGCAAGAGAAGTAAATGAGGAGGTCAATATGATTATATTTCATTATATATATATATATATATATATATATATATATATATATATATAAAATGAAATAATTATAAGAAATTCAGTATTATGTAGAGACTACATCCTATTACAAATATCCAATGACAATAAAAGCAAAATAAAGACTAGGAGGACTGTCCAGTATTTATCAAAGTCTACAAGTTAGCGGACGTAATAAAGGAGATTTATATTGATTAAGCGAGCCTCTGGTAAGCTGGATTGAGGCAGAGCAGGGTGTCAATGGGAGTACATAAGTAGAGAAGGATGCAGTATGTTCCAGGGACTCAAGGTAGGAATGTTCTAACTGTTGAAGATGCTTAAAAGAAGAATATAAAGGGATATAGAGCATTCTGGAAAGGGGTAAGCCCTTAATAAAAAAGAAAGGGCTACCATTAGCTCATCCCTGGTGATTCCAGACAATGTTGATATGGAGAAAAGGAACAAGGGTGGAGGTTTGGTTGTCAAGAGAGTGAGAAATCCCTCAGAGGAGCCCCCATATTAACTACATGGAAGATCTCAAGAGGAGAAACCTGCTCTGAGTTCTTTCCAATGAAAATGAAAATGCAGGGCAAGCAGAATGCAGATGCTTATATAATCCACAAACCTCTACATTATACTTAGGTTGTATAAATTATACATCTTTTGATTCATGTTTTATGTATTTTTCTGCCCAAAGGTAGATATTAGCACAATTCATGTGTTACTCACATTTCCTAACTGCGAATTATTGTTTCCCTACCATTTGTAGATGAGTTAGAAAAAGCCTGATATTTCTAATGTATGTCCAATTCTTTATAAAATATCATATGGAAATCTCCAAAACTAAATCATGGTTGATAAGCCAGTGCACACTGTATAGGTGATTATTAAAAAATAAAAAACCATAGACGTCAGTGGGAAAATTTAATAACAAACATAAGGGCTGTGACATAAGCAAAAACAACTTTCTACCTTATGATTAACTGAGAAAGATTCATTTAAAATTTATATTATCAACTGAAAGTTAATTTCTGGATTATCCTCAGGCTGATCTCACTGGTAAAAACACAGCTGGTGTCCACGTTATCACATTCTATATATTTACCTTCTAATTTTAAAGCTCATTTCATCATCAATCATCTACTTTTCCTTTCAAGAAGCACTAGCTGGCAATGCAGCTCATTTATGGAGCAATTTTCCTACAAAGCAAGGTGTGGAACTGTATTTACTGCATCATTAAATCAGCTTTATTTGTGGCATTAGAGCTGTAGACACTTCTAGGGACAGTCACCACAGTGCTCAACAAAGTAAGCTTACATTCCTCAATCATAAAACTCAAGAGATCTGATTTTTTTTTCCTGTATTTTCAAACTTCGTTCTCTCCTAATGTAAGAGTGGTTAAATCAAATTTTTTAAATATTGAAAATACTGAAACTAAGTACCTCAGGGGTGGGAGGGACAAGAAATCCTGTGGCTTGCTTCTTATCATCATTTATTACCATATTCAGTTTATAATGTGAATTTACAAAGAACATAGGCAAATAAAATGAAAGCTAGTGTAAATTCTGACCTGTTCAATATTTTAGGAAAACATGGAATTTATTCACAAATTATTTATGTATTTATTTTTTACATATACATTTATATTATTACACATATATACAATAAACTATCTACAGCAAGAAGAACCACAAAACAATCCTGCATTATATAAATTATGCAAATAATTTCACTCAGTTAGAGGTTTATTTGCTTTAGAGTATCTTTTATATCAAGTGGTCATAAATTCTAAAACGTTCCTAATAGTTTGGATATTTTTAGTGTAATCGCCTATTTGACCAGATATAAAAAAACACACACACACACACACACACACACACACTTAAGCTAGTCTTGGATGCTTTGGCAGGATGCTTTCAGCTTAGTATTTTATTCTAACAATTGCCTTACACTGCAGTTCTTTCTTGCATTGCACTGTCTTCTCTTTGATCGTTGAATTGTCTGCTGACATGTCCATTATCTTTTATAGTCACTGAGAGTAGCAACAAGGTTAGTTATATGAGCTTCAGCATTTCTCTTGAATCTGGAGCCAGCTCTCTTTGATTGCTTCATTTTAATAGCCTACATAATGCAATTAGAAACCTATAGTACCACATCTAATGTATGGTTGCTGTGACCACTAGAGAAAGCAAGATAACGGATCTTGGAAATGATCCCATGTACACAAAGAATGTTATTTTCTTTGAGAGGAAAAGAAGAATGGCCAACACCTAGAATATAGGGAAGCAATACGAACAGAGAAAAGACAGATTCCTCTCACTGAAATCCGTGCCGTCATTACAGACTTCTACAGTTCCATTGTCACAAATAGGAGATCATCACTATAGATCATTACTATAACAGGAGAATGGTTTTGTTTGTACAAGTTTTCATTTGAATAAAGATTTATATTGGTCATCACACTTGGTGTGACTCTCAGTTGTAGAGTCTAGACTTACTTTTCAGTTCCCTCACCGAGGAAGTGCTAAATATATTTGTAAAAATTAAAGTATCATCAATAAAACAAAATAAATAGTTCAAACATTTTAAGAGTTTGGGGAAAAGAGGACTTTGCTAATGCTGTTTTAATTTCTGTATTTCTTTTCTGTTCTCTGTTATTTCTCTCTTCTTCTTTTTTTCTATTTTATTTTTTTAAAGAATAGTATATTTTATCTTTTATGGAGAGTGCCTTAGAAGATCTGCCTCTTTGGTGTGATTTTAGATTTCCAGGAAGTTAAAATGTTATGTTATTAAGTAATGCGTGCTGAAATCAAAGTATATGCAGAATGCTTAAAGATACTCTTTTCTGGGTAACAAGCATTTCAGTGCAAACAAGAAATATTTCTCCTTGGTTATTCAAAACAGAGGGGCAGAGAAATTGATAACTGGATATCCTCCTTCCTTAAAGCAGTGGGAGAAACTTTTCAGCCCTGACTATCAGGGAATATCTGACAGTGCATATTGGGGAGACGCAGAAGAGCACAAACACAAAGGTCATATTTTAAGTATGTGCAACCATGTGGGCTTAATTCCTAGTGTACACGTGGACATGCATGGGCTCATACATCAAGTAGAATTTCTCTGTTATAGATTGATATGAACATTATATCTGATAATTATAAATATTTTTCAAAGGCACAGAGAAGATAAATGGATGGGTTAATAACTATATCAACACCCACACAATAGGCAGGTAAAGAAAACTTGTCATGTTGATAAGAATCATCAATAATGAAAAGTTTCTACATGATCTGAAATGTAGTTATTAAATTGAGACTATGCTAATTTATTCCAAATGTTTCTCAGGAAATCTTAAGAGGGCTTAGTTTTTACTACTGTGTTACATGCTTCTGTTGTTGGCTGATGGCTGTTTCAGCCGAGACAGTGACCCTGGCAATCTTTTATTTTCTATGAATATACAATTTGCACTTTGTTGTTGTGTGGCACAGCATGACATCTGCTATTTACAGATCTGTGCTGTATTAGTTTCAGTATACTCACTAAATATTTAATGACAGCGTGTCATTACTCATATAATATCTAAAACTTTCATTTTAATTTTTACTTCGTTTTTACAATGTTCCTAATATGTTTAAAACATACTTCTATATATATCAATCTATGAGGCACGGAGAAGACAGAACAATTTTTTTCTTTCTTATGAGTTTGTTCTAGCACAGTAATTGTCACAATGTATTGTGTAGATTAATCTATTAAGAATTCTGTCTATAGAAATACTTGTCCACACAAGATGTGGCTGTTATGGACCACTGTTCAGATGACCAAAACCTGAGAACTTCCCTCCCCCCACCTCCTTTTTTTCTATTTAACAATGAGTGGCCATCTTGGACATCTGATGCACATTATCTCCATAAAAATGATGTTTGCACAGTGACAGCTCATGTTGGCAAGGGTGTGGAGCAAGAGGCCATTCTTCCATTGCTGGTGGGAATAAAAACTTGAACAATATTTTGAAAAGTAATACAGTTTTTTTTTCAGAAAATTGGGAATTGATTTACCTCACAACCCAGCTATACCACTCTTGGTATATATCCAAAAGAATGCTCCATTGTACAAAGACACTTGCTCAACTATATTCAAAGCAGCTTTATTCATAATAGCCACGAACTGGAAACAATCTAAATGTCCCTTAACTGAGGAATGGAAATGAAAAATGTGGTACATTTACACAAAGGAGTATTTTTTGGCTGTTAAAAAATAACATCATGAAATCCCCAGGCAAACGGATGGAACTAGAAAAATCCATCTTGAGTGAGGTAACCCATACCCAAAAAGACAAGCATCATATGTACTCACTTGTAAATGGGCATTAGCTGTAAAGTAAGGATAGCCATGCTACAATCTACAGATCTGGATAAGCTGAACCACAAGAGGGGAGCAAATGAATCTCCCAGGGAGAGAGACATCTATGAACATCTGTATAACAGATATCTTGTGTGGACTGTGGGGGTTGAAAATGGGAATAAGGGGGATCAAGAGGAGAGGCTGAAGGGAGTGAATTCTGAGGAAGATCATTTGAATTGGGTGGTATTTCAGGGGCAACTTAGAACCTAATGCAATGGGAACACCCAGGAATCTACAAGGGTTACCCTACCTAATACCCTACCCAATGGGGTATACTAAGCCTAATCCAGCCATCTCTGTAGCCAGATAAGACTTTTAGTGGAGGGATTGAGACACCAATCCAGCCACAAAATCTTCAACCTACAATTTGTCCTGTCTGTGATATGTGCCAGGGTAAAGGTGGCACATATGTTGGAAGTGGATAACCAGTGACTGGTCTAGTTTGAGACCCATGCTGCAAGAAGGCATCTCACACCTGACCCTGGTTGGAGGGCCAGTAACCAGAGGCTGGATAGCTCAAAAACCTAGGATAGAAGCAAACATGACTGGGGAAAAAAAAAGAAAGAAAGAAAGAAAGAAAGAAAACATCTCAACCCAAAAAGCAGAAAACAGTCAATGAAATGAGTCCTGGTGATATTCTTCTACAATTATAGAGCAGAGCACAGCATAATTATCATAAAGAGGCTTCACCAAGCAACTGATGGAAACAGGTACAGAGACCCATGGCCAAACATTAGGTGGAACGTGGGGATTTCTGCGGAATAGGGGAAGGACTGCATGACCCGGAGGAGTCAAGGACATCAGAAGAAAACCTGTAGAGTCAACTGACCTGAACTGAGAGGGTTCACAGAGACTGAACTGACAATTAGAGAAAGTGCTTGCTCCTGTCCTAGGCCCTCTGCATGGTCGTATAGCTGGGTCATCTTGTGGGAGTCTAGACAGTGGAGCAGGTGCTGCCTCTGACTCTTGCCTGATTTTGGGACCCTCTTTCCTCCTACTGGGTTTCCTTGTCCAGCCTTAATGTGAGGAGAGGTGCCTAGACTAACTAGAACCTAATTTGCCATGTTTGCTTGGTATCCCTAGGAAGCTCGCCCTCTTCTGAAGGGAAACTGGAGAGGAGTGGACAGATGAGGAGAAGGGACTGGGGGGAGATGAAGGAGAGGAAACTGTGGCTAGGATGTAATACAAGAGAAAAATAAATAAATTACAAATACCAAACATCCTATTGGGACTCTAGATGAGAGACGCATGGGAGAATGTCAAAGTAGAAGGATCCAGAGGGTCGTAGAAACCTACAGGTAGAACATTATGATAGGCAGATTTGGGCCCAGGGGTCCCGCTCAAACTAAGGCCACCAGCCAAGGACAATACAGGTGGTAAACTTTAAACCCTTACCCAGATCTAGCCAATGGTCAGAACATTCTCCACAGTGGAGTGGAGAGTGGTATATGATTTTCACACGTACTCTGGTCTCTCACATTTGACCATGTCCCCTGGAGGGGGAGACCTGGTGGCACTCAGAGGAAGGACAGCAGGTTGCCAAGAAGAGGCTTGATACCGAATGAGCATATACAGGGGGAGGAGGTCCTTCTCAGGAACAGTCACAGGGGAGGAGAATAAGGGGAAAATGGGAGGGAGGGAAGAATGGGAGGATACAAGGGATGGGATAACCATTGAGATGTAACAAGAATAAATTAATAAAATAAAATACCAAACACTAAAAAGTGATGTTTTCTTAAAAAAAATGACTTGATTTGTCTATAGAGTTTAATTGGAAAAGTTATTTACTATTCATGACTCATGTCCATTATTTTTATTCCTTCCTGCTTCCGTTATGTGCTTTTCTTCTTCCTGGCATGATTTTTCTCTAACACCCTTTCTGAGGAGCCTGTTGGACGAGATTTGCTAGCGTCCTCTAGCCTTGTCTGCTTGCCTGCTTTCCTTGTACTGCAGTCTTGTGTCAGCTGGAATCTCTGGTGGGTACGCTGAAGAACTGGGACAGACACCCACTAACATATTACAGTGTTTGAGTGGCTTCAGTGCTCTGGGCAGCATGAGCTTCTTCCTGCCCTGAACAAACTCTGTGTAGTGAGTCTTGGTCCAGTTGTATTTCACTGGAAAGTATAATAATCCTTATAGCAAACACTTTTTGAGAAATGCTTAAGCGAATTAACACATTGTACCCCAGAGATAAAATTTTACTTCAGTAATTTATTTCTTAACCCTGTACCAAAATCTCTAAAAAAGATGCTACATTTTTCCTCTGTAGGTTTTTGAAAAGATATCCTTTAAAAAAATATTTAACTACAAAGAAAATTCATCCTACAGTAGAATACAGAAAAGTGTGAATCCATCTTGATAGTCATGAAGTAATACAACTACAGAAAATTTTAAAATAATCTCATTGGCTAGATCTGGGAAGGGGTTTAAAGTTTACCTCCTGTATTGTCCTTGGCTGGTGCCTTAGTTTGAGCGGGACCCCTGGGCCCAAATCTGCCTATCATATTGTTCTACTTGTAGATTTCTAGGACCCTCTGGAGCCTTTTATTTTGCTGTTCTCCCATGCGTCTCTCATTTAGAGTCCCAATAGGATGCCTTCCCCTCTGTCCCAGTTTCCTGGTAAGTGAAGGCTTTCGTGGGACATGCCCCTTGGGCTAGTATGCAGATATAAGTGAGTATATACCATTTGATTCTTTCTGCTTCTGGGTTAACTCACTCATTATGATCATTTCTAGCTCAATCCATTTATCCACAAATTTCGGGAATTCCTTGTTTTTAATAGCTGAGTAGTATTCCATAGTGTATATGTACCACAGTTTCTTTATCCACTCTTCTACTGAGGGACACTTAGGCTGTTTCCATGTTCTGGCTATTATGAATAAGGCTGCTATGAACATGGTTGAGCAAATTTTCTTGTTGTGTGCTGGAGCATCTTCTGGGTATATTCCAAGGAGTGGAATAGCTGGGTCTTGAGGAAGCCCTATTCCCATTTTTCTGAGATAGCACCAGATAGATTTCCAAAGTGGCTGTACTAGTTTGCATTCCCACCAGCAATGAAGGAGTGTTCCTCTCTCCCCACATCCTCGCCAGCATGTGGTGTCGCTTGAATTTTTGATCTTAGCCATTCTGATGGGTGTAAGATGGAATCTCAGAGTTGTTTTGATTTGCATTTCCCTGATGACTAAGGAGGTTGAGCATTTCTTTAAGTGTTTCTCAGCCATTTGATACTCCTCTGTTGAGAATTCTCTGTTTAGTTCCAAGCCCCATTTCTCAATTGGGTTATTCGGTTTGGTGGTGTTTAATTTCTTGAGTTCTTTATATATTTTGTATATTAGACCTTTGTCAGATGTAGGGTTGGTGAATATTTTTTCCCAGTCTGTAGGCTGTCGCTTTGTTCTCTTGACAGTGTCTCCTGCCTTACAGAAGCTTCTCAGCCTCATGAGGTCCCATCAGATCTAGCCAATGGTCAGAATATTCTCCACAATTGAGTGGAGAGTGTGATACGACTTTCTCACGTACTCTGGTGCCTCACATTTGACCATGTCCCCTGGAGGGGGAGACCTGGTGGCACTCAGAGGAAGGACAGCAAGTAGCCAAGAAGAGACTTGATACCCTATGAGAATATATAGGGGGACGTAATCCCCCTCAGGAACAGTCATAGGGGAGGGGAATAATGGGAAAATGGGGGGGGGGAGGAATGGGAGGATACAAGGGATGGGATAAACATTGAGATGTAACAAGAATAAATTAATAAAAAAAATAAAATAATCTCATTAAGCTTCTTCTATATTGATGTTTTGTAGAGAAATTTTAATCCAAGCAACAATGCTGCTCTGGCAAGGGATCACATCCAAAGCCCTCCTAGGTCTACGTGATCCTGCTGAAGTGCCGACCGTTCTGCATTATAGCATTATCTGGCTGGAAAACTGACACACCCTTAGTGCACTCCTTTAATCCCTAACAATGAGAGTAAGGTTAGTTTATAGAAGGAAGCAACCATGTTTGAAAGTAATGTCTAATCAAAGGGCAGACAAAGTGAGAAGCCAGACAAATGTTTCACAGAATGAGTCAGACATAGGATGCACCAAACACACATAAACACAGGACAAGAATGAAAGGTTACTTAGGGTCATCACAGGGAGAGAGAAGAGTAACTTTTTACAGAAAGTTTGTTTTTTGTTTGTTTTGTTTTGTTTTTTTTTAACCAGAACAGTTTTACTGAGACAGGTTGCAGAAAGAAAAAGCTTGACATGGGTGAAGACAGAATGAGCCAGAGCATAAGAAGGAGCCAGAAGATTTATGAATGTTGCCAGAATTAGTTTGAGGCCAGGCAGAGCAATTCAGTCAGAAGCCAAGAGAAGCCAGTGTAAGTCAGTCAGCTTGGAGAGGAATTTCGGCCAGAACAGCTGAGTTGAACCAGCCTGCCCAACTTCAGAGAGAGGTAGACAGGCTGCGAACAGCGCTTCTCCCTTCATCTGAGGAAATAAAACAACATTTACCATGTTCCCTAGATGTGACAACTCAGCACATTGCATCCAAGAGTGCTTGCTATTCTTCTACACACCATGTTTGCTGATCACACTTTTTATTTAGAAATCCCACAATTATCTGTA
This sequence comes from Acomys russatus, assembly GCF_903995435.1. Classification (NCBI taxonomy): domain Eukaryota; kingdom Metazoa; phylum Chordata; class Mammalia; order Rodentia; family Muridae; genus Acomys; species Acomys russatus. The sequence goes on along the minus strand of NC_067146.1, from coordinate 16,298,372 downwards.
CCTATGATTTATATGAGCTGGTTAAATCCAAAATATGAGCCAGGCATGGTGGCACATGGCTTCAATCCCAGCACTCAGGAGGCAGAGACAGGCATATTGCTGTGAGTTTGAGGCCAGCCTCATCTACAAAGCAAGTCAAGGACACTCAAGGCTACATAGATAACCCCTGTCTTGAATAAACAAACAAACAAAAATCCAAAATATGAAATATAACACCCAAAGCACAGGTTTCCAATAACAAAATTCAATGCATGTGTCCTCATTTTTTAGTTGAATTTTATTTTGTTAAATTACAGAGTACTTGAATAATATTTTCACTGAAGAGAAATGAAAAGCTGTAACTTTTTTTTTCAGTTTTTCTTAGTTTTAAATTTTATTTTTTTTAAATTTTTTATTAATTTATTCTTGTTACATCTCAATGGTTATCCCATTCCTTGTGTCTTCCCATTCTTCCCTCCCTCCCATTTTCCCCTTACTCCCCTCCCCTATGACTGTTCCTGAGGGAGACCTCCTCCCTCTGTATATGCTAGTTGAGTGGAGAGTGGGGTATGACTTTCACATGAACTCTAGTGCCTCAAATTTGACCACGTCCCCTGGAAGGGGAGACCTGGTGGCGCTCAGAGGAAGGATAGCAGGTTACCAAGAAGAAAAACTATAACTTAACTTTATAAATTACAAATTGATTTAGATATCTCAGACCTGGCTATAACATGTGCCATATGCAAAGTAAGGAGGGCAGGCAAAGGCCCACGCAGAAGACGAGTCTAGTGAAACTGAACTCTGTTTCTGTTAGAGCCTGCATGGTCAAACTGCGTTTATCCTGTATGGGGAATGAAATCAGTGAATTTTCCCCAAGCAGATGCTATCTAAAAGAAGTGTGATAATCTTTTCTAATACATAATAGCTCTTTGGAAACACTGCAAACTCTATACTTTTGCAGCAGGCTGAGAAACTGTCAGGCAGAGAGAAGTTACTAAAAAGAGAACTGATCACTTAGAACTTAATCATTTTTCTTAACACTTGGTGCCTTCTAGGGCAGCAAATAAGATTACAGATGTATATGACTTATAAAACAATTTGTTGCTTAGAAAACAAAGTAATAACAGTTAATGGGTGGACATATTGACTGTGAGACAAAAATCACTGTGTCTATTTAAATCATGAGAACTTAAGACTACAAAACTTTACATAACTCAGTTATCTAGTGAGTAAATCTTCCCTGGAGATTGTGAAAGTCTAAATTACTACAGGCTGATTGAAAGATTAAGAGGTATGATTGCCAACTCAAGAAAATGTTTTGTTTAAGTGAGGAGTATTGAGCCTGTAGGTAGAACATGAAGTAAACTCTGAAAAGAAGTCAGTGTATTAATCTGTACAACCTGTTGCTGTATCGCATTACATGTAAAAAATGGCCTAGGCAGGTGTAATCAAATGAAGACCCTTGAGACTTAGCTGGGTTTTCTGTGTAAGTACAAGGAAATCCTTGCAAATGAAGATTAGCTATGGACGAGCCCCTCAGCAAAGGTTAAAGGACAGAATAACTCAACCACTAGTGTTTGCTGAAGATGGAAGGACAGCACAAATCAAGTACACTGCCTCTCTTCCTCGAGCCTTGAGAAGAAACACAGAGACCAGTGCTGCCTCCTTGATTTTGACATAATTTTTACATATGATATATAAGATTTCAATTTTCTTTTTTTGCAGGTGAAAATTTGTTTTCCGTAGTTCATTTATGGCCATCTCGTCTTTCTCATATGTACCCTGTTCATGTGCTTGCCAAAATTACTTGTTTGCATATGTTTGCATTCAGTTATGCCAAATAAGTTCTGTTCCACTAGCCTGTGAGATTTTTATATGCTTATATCACATTGGTTTGATCACTATAGCTTTGTTATAATATGTTCATCTTAACATATGGTAATACCAATTTTTTTCTGTTCATGTAAAGAATACCATTAAAAAATTCAATAGAACTTCTGTTGCCTTTATGTGTTTCTTCATTATGACATGGAGACCAGTGTGGGGGAATGTCTGCACACTCCTGAGCTTGATACCCGAGTGTATTTCTTTAGTCTCAGACACCATTGTTGTATAGATTTCATTCTATATTGTTTACCTCCTTGGTTAAATTTTCTCCCTGATAATATTTTCCATAACATTTTTCTATTAATTTGTATTTAAAAATGATTACCTTTTTTCTGATACTGTTGTATTTCACAAAGTTATTGACATTATTTATTAGGACTGATGTTTTTCATTCTAAAATAAACATATGAGTAAAATGATACTGCATTATTTCAGTTCAAAAGTAAATGAGATCTTAGTAGGAATGTTTAGTTAGATTACTCAAGAGAGAGAAAAGACAAGTAGACTTACTTTATAATCTATTCCTCTTACAGAATGAAATTTATAACGTGTTTCTCTTTACAGAATAAAAGCTTTGGGTATTTTATTTTCATGATACAATTTGGAAAATAGCTTTATAAATATTTTTTTATGTTTCATGTGACTTTTTCTGACCATTTTAGCTAAGTTCATAGGCAAGATTATATTATATAAAAAATTGAAGTGTTATTTTTAAAACTCACTATTTAAAAAGCTACAATGTTCTATATAAATAACCAACCACAGCATGTTATTCAATGTAGGTTACACTGTGGTTATCTGGGAGGGCAGCCCTGGTTTATTATGCCTATCACTGTGAAAAATACTTCTATTAATATTTGTCACACAATTTTCATCTTTCAGCCGATAACTTTTATTAATAGTTCTATTAAATAATTTATTTTTGGTGGGACACAAATACATTTTAATGATTTTGTTACTATAATGTTAATTATACATAATGAGTTTCATTACAATGTTTTATAAGTACAGCTAGTGTTACTGCCCTTCATTGCCTCTGAGCGGTAGAGAGTAAGTTTCCTTTTCTGAAGACACCATACATTCCTCAGGAAATGGTACAGGAACCAGAAGACACTAGCTGGGTTTGACCTAAAAGCTTCTACCCTGAACGCGACCTTTTATGGTACCACAAGTATCATGCTCATTTCCAAAGGAAGGAGGCACTAATAGTCCTGACCAGATATGAAGACCTTCTAAGCAAGGCAGAAACCATGCCAAGTGCTGAAAACCCAGCCTACTACCCAGGGCTGGTGAAGTTATGGGTCTTGAAGGAAAGCCTACAACCACCACATTACTAAACCAGCACAATGTGTTACTACAGTCTAAATATTTGTCCTTATACCCACAGATAAGTGTAGTTCTAACTCCTTATAAAAGGAAACTGTGCAAAACACAGAGGCCATTATAAAAAACCGCAACAGATCAAATGCAGCATTGTAGAGGCCAGCCTCTACGGGTACATCTGTAATAGAGCTCCGGTACCTACATCTCAGAAGCCTCCCACAAGGAAGAGGAGCACAAAGATTGGAAGAGACAAAGGCAAAAGAAGTTTGCTGTGAGATTGTATCTTTTAGGAATGTCAAACAACTTTCACGAAGTCTCAGCAACATGGCTGCCTAGGCATAGCCTGAAAAAAGACAGGACCAATAAATATTCTAATGTGGAAGGTGGAAAGCTCATGAGACATCAGCGCTGGAAGCACTACAGGCAACAGAGGAAGGAGGGGAGGGAGAGAAACAGTCCTTGCTGGGGAAGACTGCACCTGTTGGCTACTTAATATCAATTGCTTAGCCCTGAAGAGATATACAAAACAGTATCATTGTATTCTCTAGGTAATAAATAAATGTCAAAAATTTGATAGGTAACACCAATTAAAGCAAAAGGAGAAAGAATACATGGGAGAACTTTGAGGCAGGAAAATGATGGGGGAAATTAAATTTAAATGGTTTTTATGTGAAATTTTATTTCTTTAAATGTGGAACAAATAACATGCTGCTGCAATTTCAGTTTAAAATCCAACATCAATGCTGTCATTATTTTGGTAAATTCTATTGTAGCAAAGCTTTTGAACAAAAACAGTATTTACATTAAATTAGGAAACCCATGAAACAGAAACATGAACAGAATTGGTTGGCAGTATACATAAATTATAGTTATATGAAACAGAATGCATATTCCAAGAATGGAAATAGAAGCTACAGGTCGTCAAAATTAAAAAAATTTGTTTATATACATGTAGAGAAAATGAGTTCCAACTATTATGGAAGAATTGATGTTCTGTTTTCTTCCAAAGCAAGTCTCACCATTGTGGTAATATAGCTTGTTCTCTCTTTTCTTGAAAAGAATAATTTGCGTTTCACAAATAGTTGAGTTGTAAATTATTACTTTATAATTCAAGATGAATGTACTAAAATATTATTGATATTTATAAACATTACTACTGAAATTTTACTGAAGTGCATTAAAATAAATGGCATTTAAGTAAAAAATCTGGGACTTGAATATTCTAAGTAAAATAAATGGAAGCAAAGCAAACATGGAAACATAGGTATGTCTCTGTGAAAGCAAAAACAGAACCAAGCAAATTAAATGAACAGAATTTCAATAATTTACAGCATTGAGCTTAGAAATTCTATGTGTGTATGTAAATTGGAAATATTTTTATCACTTTCATAGTTGTGCAAAAATGGATGTCTTGTGCTTTATTTTATTTTATTTTTATTAATTTATTCTTGTTACATCTCAATGTTTATCCCATCCCTTGTATCCTCCCATTCCTCCCCCCCCCATTTTCCCATTATTCCCCTCCCCTATGACTGTTCTTGAGGGGGATTACGTCCCCCTATATATTCTCATAGGGTATCAAGTCTCTTCTTGGCTACTTGCTGTCCTTCCTCTGAGTGCCACCAGGTCTCCCCCTCCAGGGGACATGGTCAAATGTGAGGCACCAGAGTACATGAGAAAGTCGTATCACACTCTCCACTCAACTGTGGAGAATATTCTGACCATTGGCTAGATCTGGGAAGGGGTTTAAAGTTTACCTCCTGTATTGTCCTTGGCTGGTGCCTTAGTTTGAGCGGGACCCCTGGGCCCAAATCTGCCTATCATATTGTTCTACTTGTAGATTTCTAGGACCCTCTGGATCCTTTTATTTTGCTGTTCTCCCATGCGTCTCTCATTTAGAGTCCCAATAGGATGCCTTCCCCTGATCAGTGGAATCGAATCGAAGACCCAGATATGAATCCACACACATATGGTCACTTGATTTTTGACAAAGAAGCCAAATCCATTCAATGGAAAAAGGATAGCATCTTCAACAAATGGTGCTGGTCTAACTGGAGGTCTATGTGTAAAAAAATGAAACTGGACCCATATTTGTCACCTTGCACAAAACTCAAATCCAAGTGGATTAAAGACCTCAACATAAAACCAGAGACACTAAGCCACTTAGAAGAAAAAGTGGGAAAGAGCCTGGAACATATTGGCACAGGAGACAACTTCCTGAACAGAACACCAACGGCCCAGGCCTTAATGGCAACCATTAATAAATGGGACCTCATGAGGCTGAGAAGCTTCTGTAAGGCAGGAGACACTGTCAAGAGAACAAAGCGACAGCCTACAGACTGGGAAAAAATATTCACCAACCCTACATCTGACAAAGGTCTAATATACAAAATATATAAAGAACTCAAGAAATTAAACACCACCAAACCGAATAACCCAATTGAGAAATGGGGCTTGGAACTAAACAGAGAATTCTCAACAGAGGAGTATCAAATGGCTGAGAAACACTTAAAGAAATGCTCAACCTCCTTAGTCATCAGGGAAATGCAAATCAAAACAACTCTGAGATTCCATCTTACACCCATCAGAATGGCTAAGATCAAAAATTCAAGCGACACCACATGCTGGCGAGGATGTGGGGAGAGAGGAACACTCCTCCATTGCTGGTGGGAATGCAAACTAGTACAGCCACTTTGGAAATCTATCTGGTGCTATCTCAGAAAAATGGGAATAGGGCTTCCTCAAGACCCAGCTATTCCACTCCTTGGAATATACCCAGTAGATGCTCCAGCACACAACAAGAAAATTTGCTCAACCATGTTCATAGCAGCCTTATTCATAATAGCCAGAACATGGAAACAGCCCAAGTGTCCCTCAGTAGAAGAGTGGATAAAGAAACTGTGGTACATATACACTATGGAATACTACTCAGCTATTAAAAACAAGGAATTCCCGAAATTTGTGGATAAATGGATTGAGCTAGAAATGATCATAATGAGTGAGTTAACCCAGAAGCAGAAAGAATCAAATGGTATATACTCACTTATATCTGCATACTAGCCCAAGGGGCATGTCCCACGAAAGTCTTGTGCTTTATATTCAAAGTCTATCTTAATTATTTAAAACAGTAGTGTCAATTAAAATATTCAAAAGTCTTAAAAGGAAATAATGTATTTTATGAACTTTTAGCAATTTATAATTTTTAAATTTTATGTGTATGGATGTTTTTTCATGTAGATATAGGTATACCATGTGTATGTGCAAATATGGTACCTGTGGAGCCCAGAAGTGGCCATCAGATCCCTTGAGACTGTAGTCAGATATGGCTGTGAGCCACTATGTGTGGGCTGCCAACCAAACTTTGGTCCTCTATGACAGAAACCAGCACTCTGAACTAGTGAGACACAGCTCATACCTCAAGTTCATGAGTTTTATCTTGTCAAAACAAACACTGAAGAAATACACTCTAATCTGAAATTTAAAAGGTAGTATTTTAGGAGACATTTCACAACAGTTTTGTTACATTTACTATTTATCTATTTATGTGCATAAATGTGTGTGTGCTGGTTAGTTTTTGTCACCTTCACAAACTAAAGTCGCCTGGGAAGTGGCTAGTTTGCAGAATTGCCTCCAGATTTGTACATGGTAATGTCTACAGGGCATTTTCTTGATTCTTGATTGCTGTGGTAGGGTCTAAAACACTGTATCACCTCTGGATTGGTGCTCCTGTGTTATATTAAGAAGCAAACGGGGCCATCGTGGATAGCAATCCAGTAAGCAGCATTCCTCCTACTGCAGTTTCTGCCTTCAGGTTCTTGCCTTGAGTTCTTGGCCTGACTTCCCTTAGTAAAGGACCACTGCCTGTAAGCTGAAACTAACCCTTTCCTGGCCACATGGCCTAGGGTCAGTGTTTTATAACAACTGAAAGCAAACTGGAATACTATGAACATGTCCATGTTTATGAGTACAGAAACTTGAGGCATGGACTCCATTTTCCTTCTGTATGGGCCCTGAGGATGGAACTCAGGCTGTCAACCTCGGCGTGAAGTGCATTTGCAGACTGAGCCATCTCTCCAGGCTATCATCTCATTTCTTGACTCTACTTTAGCATCTGGATTGTTTTCATGATTAAGAAATATATGCAAAAAAACCTCAATGTAAGTTCCCAATAATTTCATATATATATATATATATATATATATATATATATATATATATATATATATATATATTACATTTAAAATTTAGAGAAGTTTTTACAAATGCTAAAAGATTCAAAATAATATTACTGGCATAGTTTTGTTTTGTTATTTTTGCTTTTGTTTTTGTTTTCTAGAGAAGGTTTCTCTTGGTAGCCTTGCTTATCCTGGAGTTACCTTGTAGACCAGGCTGGCCTCACACTCACAGAGATAGGCATGTCTCTACCTCCCTGAATACTGGGATTAAAGGCGTATGCCAATGTGCCTAACTTATTGTCTTAATTTTAGCAAGAAATATAAGTAAAAGTCTGAGAGTAAAAGTAAAGACAAATTTTTTCATTAATGTTTAAAAACTTGTATTAATTTGATTATCATTCATTTATTGTAGTAATTTAATGTAAGTGAATATATTCAGATTTTAGATATATTTAAAGTCATTTTTCATATAACATTTAAATATCTACCAATTTGAAAAAAAATCACTAGTTAATAAGACAATTTTCTATGAATTACAATCTTAATTAACAATTTAAAAATTATAGTAATGCCATATATATATATATGTATACACACACACACACACACACACACACACACACACATTGTACCTTGTGTAGTTATGGGTTCATATATATTTATATACATTGTACCTTGTGTAGTTATGGGTTCATGCACATATATCACAATCTCGGGTGTATCCACTCCTGGTTCACTTTGTTCTTCTTCCCTTCTGCTCACTCAGCAGTAAATCTTTGGAGAATGGGAACAGCAAAACACGTAGTTCCCTCTTGAGGACGTTCTTTCAGTTCTCTGTAATTGTCTCAGCGAGGTTTACCATTAGATTCAGGACAGATTTACACTCTCTACTCTTCTTTTCTGCGGCCAATTTCCATCAGAGTCTGGTAATGTGAAGGTGGTAAGATTTGAGTCCACCTAGACTGTTACTTTGGTACACTACTGATGGATATGTTCATATTTATCTTAGGATCCTTCTAAATATTATTTTTGCTTGTTCATAGGTTCCATAAAAAATTAAGCAAACAAACAAGAAACTGATGCCAAATGTATGCAATGGAGCAAATGAGCAGCATTCTATGGCTTGTGTTAATACAATTTTAAGGCGATATTTGTCAGGAATGTTTGTATCTGTGTTCCACCAGTGGGTTATTGCCTACCAATGTTAATTTTTCTGAATTCCAGTCTCATAGCATTTTCTGAGATCCATGAAAGTATGTGAACTTTTAGGTTACTGTATTCTTTTGTAATTCAATAAATTAGAGAATCCACTGCATGTTTACACCAAAGAGTTGGGAGCCATCTCATCTTGTTGAAAATTCCACAATAACAAACCTTCCTACACAACACCATACAATTTTACAGTTGCTTTCTAGAGTTGAACCTAAGAAAAAGGTGAGGCAGGTGAAGTCTCCTCATTCAGTATTTATTTCATTCTTGGAGTTCAGGGCCTTTTCTTCTCCTGAAAAATCTTTACTGGAGAAATCCTCTGAGGAGCTTCTCAACACAAATCTCTTTAATTGTAGCTCTGCCAAGAAGAGTTTGCATTTAACAGGGTTAGTGGACTAAAGCTATAGTAAGAGTAGAATTTTTTCACTTTTAAATTGGCTATAAAGGCTTTTTTTTTTTTCAAAAAAGTGGCAAAGAAAGAAAAGAGGATGACGCTTTTAAAATCATGAGATTTAGAAAATCCCTCCATAGTAGCTAGTCCAATTAAGACAAACCCTTAAACTAAATCAGCTACCTTGAATATATTCTTGCCTTAAAAACAAAAGGCAAACCTGAATACAGAGAACTTAAGTAGCTATTTTTATTTGTGTATGAAAAATCTTGAAGTAGCACTATGATTATAATTTCTAGGCTACTATTTTTTATTATAAATGATCAGTGTTCTCTGAATATGTCTAATATATGTCAGATAAATAAATATCAGAATAGAAAACAGAGTTCACATAATATTTTACCTACAATGAAATCAAACTGAGTAACTCCTTTATTCAACAAGAGTTTGACAAATATCAACCTATTATTTTGCATTATGTTAAAGTGTTATGTGAATATATCATGACTGAGGCTTCTCACATTGAACAGTACAGTGAAAATCTTTATAGAGTGATAGATTTAACTGTTAGTGTTTTATTTATTGGACATCAGAGAAACTGCCATTTTGTAAATGGATGAGTTTCAAAACACCACATGTAAATATGAGAATTTACAAAATATCTGGGAGGTATGTCACCCAAGTATGGAAATAAACCTTGCATGGGTACCAAATATAGAAGTATAACTATTTCATTATGTTTTTCTTATTTTAAAAAACCTGAAAAATGTCAAACTGAGACTCCATGTAATCTATTTTAAAATACATGTGAATTTATCATCAGTAAGACCCAATTATCTAGTTATTGAGTTGTATTAAACTGCAACAGAAGTGAAATGTACCTGTAATATAAATGAAATAATACAAACAAAATAATTAAGAAAATCTAAGCCTATAGAATAAAAGGTAGTAAGCAAAACATTTTCTCTCTGTCCCCTCTCTTTCATTTCTTGGCCCACAGTGCTGTTTGCATTTTCTGAGACCTGCCAGCATGCGAGACAACCATCTCTGCCTGCATTCCTGGAGGCCTGCTGGCACTGGAAACAATCGGGTAAGACTGTATCCCAGCACCTTGCTCACCAGGTCTCCTTAGGGTGCATCCAACAGCAGTGACATGAAACCTATCCCTCGTGCTCCATTTTCTGGTCTACAATTTGGCCTGCATTTCTGAAGACCTATGGCACCTGGTACACCAGGTAAGACCCCCCCCACCCCCACACACAAAGCTTTAGCCTGTCAAGTCCCCTTAAAATATACCCAAAAGTCTTTAAGTGCAGTCTACTCCTTGAACTCCATTTTCCACCCCATAACTCTCCTTTCCTCTGACACAAGGGACCCCCAGCCCTCACTGGTACTAGGGACACTAAAGGCAATGTTAGCATCCATAATCCCAAAGGCCCCAAAGACCACAAAAACACATGGAGTCACCGTACTACCTGAAGCCTTTTTATTCATTAGAAACCTAAGCCACTCAGGCAAGAAGACAGGGAAAAACCAGAAACCAATGGGGAAACATCCAAAAAGACACAACCAACAAAGACAAACTCAGAAATCAGTACCTAAAGGTACAAGAAACAAAAACACAGATAGCTAAGGGCCAGCTTAAGAACACACTCAATGAGAAACTGGTCAATATGACACCACCAAAGCCCAGATGTCCTACCACAAACAAGCCCTGTATATCAAAACACTGCTGAAGCTCAAGAACATAACATTAATTTTATGAAGGTGATAGAGACCTTTAAAGAGAAAATGAGTAAATCCCTTAAAGAAAGCAGGAAAATACAAGCAAACAGGAAAAGGAAATGAATAAAACTGTTCAAGACCTGAAAAGTGAAATAGAAGCAAAACAAACAAACAAACAAAACAAAACAGAAACTGAGGAAGTACTGATCATAGAAATCTAGGTAAGAGATGAGAACCTAAAGACTGAGGCATCACCAACAGATGCAAGAGATGGAAGAGAGAATCTCATCCATAAAAGTTAGCACAGAAGAAACTGACACACAAAGCATCCATGAAATCTGGGACACTATGAGAAGATCAAACCTAAGAATAATAAGAATAATAGAAGTAGAAGATTCCCAGGGCAAATGCCTAGAAATTATTGTCAACAAAATCATAGAAGAAATTTCCCTAGCCTAAAAAAGAAATATCTATAAATGTACAAGAATCTTACAGAACACAAATAGATTAGACAAATCAAAACAAGATAAAACAAACAATAACAACACAAACTAAAACAACAACAACAAAAAACCAAAGCAGACCAAACTAAACATTCTTCCTTCTATATAATAATCAAAGAACTAAATATACTGAACAAAGAGACTATTAAAAGTTGCAAGGGAAAAAGGCCAAGTAACATATAAAGACAGACCTATTAGAAATTTACCTATCTTCTCAACAGAGAATCTAAGAGCTAGAAGGGACTGGGGAAAATGTTCAATCATCATGAAAGTAGAAAACAAGATATTCCATGGCACAACCAAATGCAAACAATATCTATCCTGAAATTCTGTGCTGTAGAAGATCCTAACAAAAACCCTCCAACCTAAGGAGGTTAACCACCTCCCACCAAAAACACAGGAAATAAATAATTTTACACTAACAAAATCAAAAAGAGGTAAATACACATGCACTATTACTACACTACTCCTAATATCACCACCAACATCAAAATAACAGGAATTAACAATCATTGGGCTTAATATCTCTCAACATAAATAAACTCAAATCCCAAGCAGAAAGGTCCAGACTATTAGAATTAATATGAAAACAGGATCCATCATTCTGCTTCAAACAAGAAACACATCTCAACCTCAAAGATAAACACTGACACAGAGTAACGGGCTTCAAAAAAGATTTTCAGGCAATCAGGCAAACAGACCCAGGAAGCAAGCTGACATAACCATCTAATATCCAGTAAAACAGACTTCCAATCAAAATGAACAAAAAGAGATAGAAGACACTTCATACTAATCAAAGAAAAAAAATCTACCAAGATTATGTCTCAATTGTGACTATTTATGCCCCAGTTGCAAGGGCAGCCAGATTCATAAAAGAAACGTTATTGAAACTTAAATGCCACATTGATCCCCACATTGAACTGACATCAACACTTCACTCTCGCCAATGCCCAGGTCATTCAGATAGGATTTATACAGAGAAATAATGGAACTAATAGATGTTATAATTGAAATGGACCTAACAGATATGTAGAGAAAACATTTCATCCAAACACAAATGAATATCCCTTCTTTGAAGAACCTCACAAAATGTTCTCCAGAACTGGGTATATACTTGGTTACAATGCAAGCCTTAAAAGAAAAAATAAAAATAAGACTTTTTAGAGGTCAATGAAAATGAATGCATAACATACTCAAACTTATGGGACACAAAGAAGTGCTAAAAAGAACGTTCAAAGCACTAAGTGTCTTCATAAAGAAATTAGTGAAATGTCATACTAGAAACTTTATAGCTCACCTCAAAGCTCTAGAACTGAAAAAAAGGCAAACTAACCAAACAGGAATAGGTGGCAAAAAAATAATCAAATTTAGGGCTGAAGTAAATAAAATAGAAACAAAGATGACAACACAAAGAATCGAAGAAACAGGGTCGGTTCTTTAAGAAAATCAGCAAGATAGACAAACCCTTAGCCAAACTAACTAAAAGGCAGAGAAAGAATATCTAAACTAACAAAAGAAAATAACAATAGACACTGAGGAAATACAAAGAATCATTAGGTCTTACTTCAAAAGCCTGTACTCTACTATGTTTTAAAATCTAAATGAAATGGATGATTTTTTTTTTGACAGATACCACTTACCAAAGGTAAATCAACAGCAGTAAGCAATCTAAGTAAACCTATAACTTCTAAGGAAATAGAAGCAGCCATTAAAAGTCTCCAAACAATAACGACAACAAAAGCCCAGGGCCAGATGATTTTTGTGCAGAATTCAACCAGACCTTCAAAGAAGAGCTAATACTAATACCATTCAAACTACTCTTTAAAATAGAAACAGAAGGAACACTGACAAACTCATTTCATGAGGCCAGTGTCACCCTGGAACCTAACCACACAAAGACTCAACAAGAAAAGATAATTTCAGACCAATTTCCCTTATAAACAATGATGCAAAAATACTCAATAAGATACTCTCAAACCAAACCATGCTACGAAAGGGAGGTCACCCCTGATACTATCAATAATCTTCTTCTATACTTGCAGACAGGAGCCCAGCATAACTGTCATTCGAATGGTGTCATCCAACAACCAGTAATGGAAACTGATGCAGAGACCTGCTGCTCCCCAAGACCAGCTCCTCTGGGAATAGTGAAGAGGAGAGAAAAGAGGTGGATCCATGGTAGGGAAAATTGAGCAGGAGGTGAACGGCTGGTTAAGAGAAATCAACAGTTGGTTCAACAACTAGCTAGAGGAGCCAGCTGTTGTGCAGAGGTTGAAGAAGGAAGAAAAAGAAATACTCAGAGACTCAGGCGTTTGCGGTACAGGCTGACGGTCTTAAATCCCAGGGGACTTCTCTATCTGTCTCTGTCTCTGTCTGTCTTGCTTGCTGTCTCTCTGTCCAACTAACTGTCTCCATGGGCCAACCCTAGTACTTTATTAAAGTGAATTTCATTTTTTTTTGTTACGGATTACATCATGATTATTTTTTCATCGTTACAATCACTAGGGCAATCAAAAACCAACAGAGTAACAGGGAAACACAAAAACTTCTGTAATGTAAAACAAATCATTCAACAAAAATCAATTATTTTCCAAACAATGGTGAGCATAACCTGTTTATCACCTCTTAAATAATACTCAGAAAGGTTTAGTCATAAATTTCCCCGGGCTAAAGCCAATGTGTTTACAAGATGGCCTTACTACATAGCTTGAACTAGACAGTCTCTATAGAAAAAACTTGACCCACTTCCAGCTTCAGACCAACAGGTGTGCTGTCCAAGCCTAGGCTAACTGCTGGAGCTCTATTGTAAAATATCTGTAAAGCATGACATTCCAAGTCCACCTTCTAGTGCTCTCAAAGCAGATTCTAAGGAAACATTTCTACAGGTAACAGTATCTAGCCAGGTGCTGCTACATCAAGGTCTTAACTTTCTTATGTGCAGTTTCTGCTTGGGTGCTCACAGTCAGAGCAAAAAACTTTATAATTTTCTTAAGCCTTTGGCCAAATGCCCTCTTTTAACATTCTCTGCAGGGAAACATTTTCCCTGTATGAATTTCCTAAGGTTGATAAATAAAGAGAAAAATTAGTTATAGGAGAAATAGCAGATTTCTAAACAACATTACACCTGGACTTTACATAGTATTTGGGTGGCAATGGTGATCAGCTGGAGATCTTTGGAGCTCTGTCAAGAAAAGTCTCAATACCTGTTCTAGATGTCTAGGCATCATGCTGGACAGTCAGACGTCTCTGGAACTTTGTCAAGCAAAGCTTCTGTGACTGATCCTCATTTCTGCGACAGAGACCCACAGCTAAACTTGTGAAAGATGGGGGAGGAAATATTGTAGGAGGCAGAAGGGTCAAGGACACTACAAGAAAACCTACAGAATCCACTGAACTGGGACCATGGGGGCTCTTAGAGACTGAACCGTCAGTCACAGAGCACGTGTAGGCTGGGCCTAAGCTCTCTGCACGTATGTAACACTTGTACAGCTGGGACCCCTAAAGTGGGAGCAGGGGCTGTCTCTGGCTCTGTTGCCTGCCTTTGGATCCCTTTTCCCTAACTGGGATGCCTCGTTTAGCCTCAGTAGAATATAAACTTATTCTTACAGAAACTTGGTAATGACAAGGCTCGTTGATGTTCATGGGAGACCTCCCTTTTTCTGAGGAGTGGATTGGAGGCGGGGGATGAGGTGAGAGAGAGGGAGGAGAGGATGTGGGGGAAGCTGAGATAGAGGTGTAAAGTAAGCAAATAGCACAATCAATAAAACAAATAGAAACACATTTTCCTTGTACTCTGTATCCCTACATATGATTGTAAATATTTGGCTAGGTTGTAAATATTGGTAGAAAAGATACTACCATAAAATTTGTACCAATCTAGGTTATGAATGTAGTATTAATTACTTTAAAAAACATTTTTCTAGAAGATCGTTTTTTTCCTCTCTTTTAAATAAACCACCTATTGGATTAGAATGCATAAAAGTAAAATTATACCATATAATCAAATATAATTCTGGACATGGACTCCCACCCATGATAACTACAGATGTAGAATTCTAACTCCTTTTAACCAACATCTGGGGCGTGCAGACTTTGTAAAGCACTGTGATTTACCAAACAAACACAAGCCAGTATTTACAAAAACAAACCATTGCTTGTAAAAAGTAACCTGGTAGGGAGAGGGTGGAACCCAATCACACAGCACACATTCACACAGTACTTGAGAAGACATCATTCACATGGTGAGATGAAAGCCAGAAGACATATGAGGCCACAAATGTGCAAGTGGTTTCAATTTCAGCCAACCAGCATGTTCAGGAAAGTAAACACCCCTAGCCATCCCAGACTCCTCCCCTTCCTAGAGCTTCCTTGAGGGTGAGGGCCGCCAGTGAACAGCATGCAAAGAGTTGCTCCCAACTTGAATCATCAAACTTGGCTACAGCAGCAATGGCGTCCAGTGAGAGCACGGCCCCCAGCTAGAATCTTGTCTATATCTGCTGTGGCTTCTCAACTTGAAGTACTCATTCTATGTGTGATCATTTTTCACCTCAGGAAGACCGAGGATGAAAGGAAAGGCACACTCTGATGCACAGGTCCCTGGCAGTGCTAACAAACACTGCTTCCTTCCCTGCATTGGGTGAGCTTGGACACTAAGAAATTCTAAGACAAGATGGCACAAAACCAAAGCGAGTCATGTGTGTGTGTGTGTGTGGGTGGGTGTCTTACTCAACTACACCCTTAGAAATGTAATTTTTCTTCAATACATTAAAAATAATAAGCCGTTCTTGGCAAAGGGAAGCATCTGTGTTCTGCTCAGTCTTAAATCTGTCTACGTTTTTAAAAGAATTTTAATTTTTCACTTTACATCCTGATTATAGCCGCCTCCCTCATTGCCTCCCAGTCCTCCCTCCTCCCCCTCCTCCCCTTCCCTAGTCCTCAGTAACCAGCAGTGTTCCTCACTGGAGTCAGCATAAACTGTTGAATGCTGCTGCTCAGTACCTTGGGGATTGGCTGCAAATGGTGATACCCCCTGCAGAACCTCATAAGAAAAGCTCAGGGTTCAGCCCCTCTGCCAGCCTTAAGGCAGGTGCTGTTGCACACAGCCATACCTGAGATATAGAGGCACATACTGGGGTTCCTGCTCTGCAGTGTTCAGTCTGCTGGTAGCACTAAATGGACTACTTAGGGAGATGCTGCGGGGTTTGAACCATCCACCCCATAAGCTCAGTATTCATGTCAAAAATGTTTACCTCTTCAAATGCAAGAGAAAGCATGGATGGATTATTAAATGGCAAATGCTTTAAATTAAAGGTTAAATAACGCAAAACCGAATCAATAATAAGTCAGAAAAGGATGGTGTCCACTGATGTAAATAATATAAATTAATGTACAAGAGATCGATATTGCTCAGACCCGAGTTTTAGTGGTCTTTGGCAGTAGCTTTCTTACTGACAAGATGTCTATATTTAACAAAAGAAATTGCCCAGAGAATAATGTTATTGTCAGATTTTTAAGCCTTTGTAGGGCTTCTGTCCACATTATCAATATTAACCTCAGATTCAATTTGTTGATGCAGTGTCTTTTGGTGCCAAGACGGGAACTCAAGTGAGAAATATGTATTTATAGAGGATGCTTTATAGACAAATTTTTGCAATGGCTGTGAAAATAAGAGCAATGCTCAATTAGGACATTGGCTTAGGTGGAAAATAACCTTATCTTTGTTGTTTTAACTGGTTGGCTGACAGGTCACTTAGGTAATAAAGCATAGTATTCAATAATTTAAGAAAATGAAAGCATAGAACTGCAGAATTATAGAAAACAGGACCCAAATACACCCAAAATGGAAAAGTTTCACAGCACAGCTGCTTCTGATGCTTGTCAGGTACAGAGTATAATCTGTAACTTGTACTGACTATCATTTATATGTCCATTGATCATAATTAGCTTTTACTATAATGGATTACATACAGAATCTATAGTCATCTGAGACCAATCCCTAAACTAGTACTTAGAAGTAGTAATTTTGCATGAGTTATCTGATGTGTCCTAGACACTATGGCATAAAAACATCAGCAAGCCTCAGCGACAGGATGCAAAAGCAACACTTTGGGGTGCTTAACATGGCACATGAAGAAGTCTGAGGACAGCCTCAAGAATAAATATTCCCCCTGTCAGAGGTTTGAGGTAGGGTACCCTAATTTTGCTACCACTTAAATCCAGACAAAATAATCTGGGAGATTCCCAGAGCACTCATGTCTCTACGTTGTCTCCTTTATCTGTAGAAGGCCAGTGATTACACAGTTACACTGCAGTAGGCTCTGAGAGTCTAGACTCAATATCTTTTCTTGTGTGACAAGCAACTTACCCACTGAGACATATCCCCAGCCCCAGCTATGATATATATATATATATATATATATATATATATATATATATATATATATATATATATATATATATTCACTTTACTTCCTGGTCACAGCACTATACCTCCTCACCTCACAGTCCCACCCTCCTTTCCTCTCCCACGCTCCTTCCCTAACCCTCAGAAGAGGAACGCCCCCTTTCCTGACAACCCTGGCTCATCAAGTCCTATCAGGACTGTGTCCTCTTTCCCTGTGGTCTGGGAAGGCAGTCCTGCCACAGGGAAGTGTTTGAAAATCAGGAAAGGTAGTCCATGTCAGAGAGAGCCCCCACTCCCCTTACTAGGGACCCACATGAATCCTGAGGTGGCTATCAGCTACATTTTGTAGGAGTCATAGGTCCAGTCCATGCAAATTCCTTGATTGGTACTTCACTCTAAGCAGGAAACCTCTGGCTCTTGTCACTTCTAGGTTCCTATCCTCCCTCCCTCCCTTCCTCCCTCAAGTTTCAGAAAGGCTCCCTACCCGTTACCCAGTGTTTGGCTATGAGTCTCAGCTCCTGTTTTGGGGTGCTGCTGAGTGGAGCCTCTTGGAGGACAACTCTGCTTGACTCCTGTTTTGCTTTTGCTTTATTTTGCTAAGTCAAGTTAAACAAACAAACAAACAAACAAACAAAACATTGCGTTATCAGTGACTTGGTTCTTTCAGGTGCAATGGTTGAATAATTTACATTCTTTTCCTGAAGATAAAGCAGAACACCAACTGAAGAAAACTCTTTTTAACTTGCTAATGGATGGCATATGTGAGATCTAGCCATCTACCATGAGCTCACGGCACAAACATCTTATATCAGAAGCTCAGTCCTATTTACTTATCTTGATAACAACTCCTCTTTCATAATGGATTCCTTCAGGTCTGTTATCTCCATACAGGACCTTGAAACAAATCCCATAATATCTCATCACTTAGTCTAAGAAATAATCTTTGTGCTGTCAGTGAGTCAGAGAACATAGACAATCGGGAATTTACCACCATCAGATAGAAACTGAGATCCATTCATTGTCCTTCTACTATGGAATCTTCACCAAGTGACTGCTTGAGGAAGAATTTTGCTCGCGACTAAATAAGATGACCACGTGGCACAGAATTTCTATGATGTCCTGGGAAACAGTGGAAAGATGGTTAGTTAAGCCCGGGAGACTTTGTATGCCAATGTGAGTACATCACTAATCTTGTGAACAGCTGATGCTGGCACTCTTCTTGCTTGAGCAATGAGCTGTTCCTCAGAGGCCCAGCTTGCTACCTAAGTAATACAGAATGGGCCCCAGGACCACTTACAACCAACCCCAGTTTTTGCATGATTTTGTCTCACTACCTTATTTTCTTTTTCCAAAACCAGACTATTTTATTTCCTCTTAATTCCTCCAAACTGTGCCTGTGGGAAAGACCTTTTGTCTTTTGCATCTTGATAGCTATCTGAGTTCAGCCTATCTTTCAAAAGATATATTGGTATATAAAGAAAGCATCCTGCTTATTCTGTCTTTGAGCACCACCAGGCCTCCCCAGATGACCATACAGTGGGGGAGGAGGTCCCCCTCGGTCATAGACCTAGGGGAGAGGAATAGGGTGAAAGTGGGAGGGAGGGAGGAATGGGAGGATACAAGTGATGGGATGGCAATTGAGTTGTAATCTGAATAAATTAATAGAAAAAAGAAAGCATCAGTGATCTTTGTATCCAAATGGCTAGTACTCAAATCCCAGCTTCTGCATCCTAAGACACTCAATGTAGTGTTATCTCAGGGCTTAAATATACTCAGTTGTTAAGTACAATAGCAGAAATATACAGTCAACTTTGATAGATAAAAATGATTGAGAAAATTTAAAACATGAAGAAAAGTACTTCATATATGTCAGTACTCAATACAAGCTGCTATTTTTATGAACCTATACAAAACCGATTACTAAGCAATCAAGGTTGTAAAAGCTACTCTTGCTGACTGAAGTAAGGGAAGGAATTTTTCCAGCTATTGATCAGACATATTGATCCATTACATGGTGCCAAGCATTTAATCTTCAAATAATGATATCCATTATTCTGTAAGAAGAGACTACTGAAGTCCTTGAACAACCATGTAAGATCTCAAAGACATAAAGATGGAGATCTCAGAGCCTTTGACTTCAGTAGCTGGCTGCTCTCTTATGCCAGGTCAGCTTCTCTGTTCAGGTGTTATGGCCTCTCAGTCATTTATGGCCCATTTTTAATGATTCATAGCGATTGCTGAGTTTTGTGCAGGGTGATAAATATGGATCTATTTGCATTTTCTACATGCAGACATTCAGTTAGATGAGCATCATTTATTGAAGATGCTATCTTTTTTCCATAGTATGGTTTTGGCTTCTTTTTAAAAAATCAAGTGCTCATAGTTGTGTGGGTTTCTTTCTAGGTCTTCTTTCTGTTTTTATGTAAATACTATGTGTTTTTTATTACTATTGCTGTAGTACAGCAATCTTTTAATCTGTAATACAACTTGAAATCAGGGATGGTGATACCCCTATCTTTCATTCTTCTTTTATTGTTCAATATTGATTTTGCTATTCTGGGTTTTTAATTATTCCATATAAAGTTAAGAATTGCTCTTTCAACATCTGTAAAAAACTGTATTGGAATTTTCATGTTTTCATGGGAATTGCATCGAATCTATATACTGCTTTTGGTAAGATAGCTGTTCCTACTATACTAATCCTACTGATACATAAACATAGGAGATCATTCCATATTCTGATATCTTCTTCAATTTCTTTCCTTAAAGACTTGAAATTCTTGGCATAAAGATATTTTATTTGCTTGGTTAGAGTTACACCAAGATATTTGATATTATTTGAGACTATTGTGAAGGGCGTTTTCCCCCCTACTTTCTTCCTGAGCCTGCTTATCATTTGCATAAAGGAGAGTCGCTGATTTTTTTTAGTTAAATTATATCCAACTAGATTGTTGAGGGTGTTTCTCAGCTATAGGAGTTCTCTAGTAGAATTTTTGGGTTATTTATGCATACCATCACATCACTGACTAGGAGTGATACTTTGACTTCTTCTTTTACAATTTGTATCCCTTTGGTCTCCTGTAGTTGTCTAATTGAACTAGGTAGGACTTTAAGTACTATGTTGATAGATATGGAGAGTAGACAACCTTGTATTGTCTTTGATTTTAGTGGAATTGCATTAAGTATGACATGAGCTTCCACATTTTTTGATTACTATTGCCTGAAATCTAATGTATTAGGTATTAGAATAGCTACTCCTTTTTCTTGGGTCAATTTGCTTGAAAATTATTTTTCTAGCACTTTACTCTGAGGCAATATCTATCTTTGTTGCTGAGACATGTTTCTTATATGCATCAGATGGATAGATTCTGTTTTTGCATCTACTCTGTTAGCCTGTGTCTATTTACTGAGTAATTGAGTTGATTGATGTTGAGAGATATTAATGACCAATGATTGTTATTTCCTGTTGTTTTGATGTTGGTGATGATTTTGTGTGTGTGTATGTGTGTCCATTCTTTTGTTTTTGCTTTTATGAAATAATTTATTTCTTGTGTTCTCTTAGTTGTAATCTTTCTTGTGTTGGAGTTTTCCTTCTGTCTACTCTCCTCTGTAGGCTTGGGTTAGTGGAAAGATATTATTTAAATTTGGTTTTGTTATAGAATATCTTGTTTTACCCATTTATAGTGATTAAAAGTTTTGCTTGTTATTGTTTTCTGGAATGGCATCTGTCATCTTTTAGAGGCTGCATGATATCTGCCCAGACCCTTCAGCTTCTAATGTCTCTATTGAAAAGTCTTGTGTAATTCTAATAGGTCTATCTTCATTTGTGACTTGGCCCTTACCCCTTGTGGCCTTTAATATACTTTCTTTATTCTGTTCATTTATTATTTTATTATTATGTGGTGGGAAGATTTCCTTTTCTTGTCCAATCTATTTGGTGTTCTGTAAGCTTCTTGTATGTTTATAGGCATCTCTTTCTTTAGGTTGGAGAAATTTCTATGCTATTTTTGAAGATATTTCCTGGGCCTTTGAGCTGTTAATATCTTTCTCCTATTCCTATTATTCCTTAATTTTGTCTTTTCATGGCGTCCCAAATTTTATGGATGTTTTGTGTTAGACACTATTTAAATTTAGCATTTTCTTTGTCTAATGTATCACTTTTTCTATTGTAACTTCTATGCCTGAGATTCTTTATTCCATATCTTGTAGTCTGTTGGTGATGCTTGTGTCTGTAATGCCTATTCTTTCCTTTATTAGGTTTTCCATCTTCATGATTCCTCAGTTTGTGTATTCTTCATTGTTTCTATTTCCCTTTCAGCTCTTGACCAGTTTTATTCATTTCTTTCTCCTGTTTGATTGCATTTTCCTGTATTTCTTTGAGGGTTGTATTCATTTCCTGTTTAAAGGCCATCGTCATAAGATTACATGTAAGATCATTTTCCTGCACTTCAGGTGCGTTAGGCTAACCAGGACTTTGGTAGTAGGGTAGGTTGGTTCTGGTGGTGCCATCTTGTTGAGTGTGTTCTTATGCTGTACTTTAGCTCTCTGGTTATCCTTTATGTTGGCAGGCTTGTAGGTTGAAGGTAGTCCCCAATGGCTGTTGTTTCTGGTAGCTACTAATCTCTACAGCCTCTTAGATTACAGAGAGAGCTGAAACCCAAGAACTGGAATGCTGAGGGCCCCAGGAAGACCTCACACTGCTGGTAGTCTCCAATGGCTGTTGTCTCTGGGACTGCAGACAGAGCTGGGGCCTGGGAACTGGCATGCAGAGGCCAGGGAAAAGACCTCACCATGGCTGGTAGTCTCTGGGACTGCAGACAGAGCTGAGACCGGGAACTGGCATGCAGAAGCCATGGAAAAGACCTCACCAATGCTGGTTGCTGTTGTTCTTTTGGAGATTTCTTATGCAGTAATGATACCCAGGCTCCCATAGCCTTAAGGAACAAATTTTATAAACTTTTACCAACCTACTGTCATAAATATCACCTACATTATATGTACATGTACAGGAGCTATTATTTTCTACTATAATTTATTAATTAAAGAAATCCAATAGCCAAGGTCTTCATCTGTGTTTGCGAATAGTAGAAAGAATGACATTATAATAAAATTGGTTTCTCTCATAACCCCATGTATTTTAATTTAATAATGCCCAAATCAGTACTCTGTGAGGGAATCCATAGGCTTTCCTTAACTTGCAAGGGAAAATGACAAGACATGTATTAAACTCTTTCTCTGGGTAGTCTTGTAACAGGAGGGAGAGGAACTTGTAGCTACTGCAATGAAATGCAAAGCTTAGAATCACAGAAGTGGCAGCAGGGTCAGGACCCCTCAACACTGTGGATATGTGTCATATTACCGTAGCTCTTTAAAGAAACAGTGGTTTCTTGAAGAAAAAAAAAAAAAAAGATCTATAGGAGCCTGTGTATCAATACTGCATAAGAGAATTCCAAAAGAACAACAGCAATCAGCAGTTAGGTATTTATAGTTTTCCACTATAAATAAAAGAATTGTTTTTTGTTCTTTTCCTTAATTGAGTGCTATGCATTGAACCTAAGGTCTATGCTAAGTACTCACTGCACCACTGAAATTTACTCCCAAAATCTTATGTGCTGTTCTTGCAGAGAATACATACACCATTTTCATTTTAAGAACTCCTGAATATTTTCTGTGAGATGACTATTTTCTTCAAATAAAATTCTTTGAAGTTGTCACATTATTTATACTAGTATAACCACTTACAGGGGTTGTAATATCTCTCTAGAGATAGTTAAAAACATGCTGGAGATTAATTTTAGCATCTACTATTTTCACACATGTCAAAATAAGTTACATCAGTGAAAATTTCACATATTTCTTATCTAAATAAACTGTAATATCATGTATTGTCTTCAGGGAATACTAATTGCTACTAACTGTCATTTGATTGAAGCAGTAAAAAGGTGGTTCTTGCTACTCCAGCAATTAATACAATTTGTACCTGGGCCAAATCATATAACTTAAGTGTTCAATTAAAAGAGAGTGATTAATTGAGTCTTAACATATCCATATGATCAGATAATGTGAAGTAATTAGTATGATAGTTTGAAATAATCCATATTAAGGGCGGAGATAAATAATCATAGGTTTACTATTAAGAAACAGGGAACTGAATCACCATGCTACACAATCTGGCCCTGCGTAACTAAACTCCTCATCTTTCACATGTCTCTCCTTCCACTGTAAGACTCCATTACAAGGAGTTTTGTTTGACATAACTCCCTCTTCTTCATGGGCATAAATTCACGTCATCTGATGTTTCCTGGCAGCTTCTACTTTACATTTTCAGGAATTTAGGCTTAATATCATGGATAAAACCCTTTCCTAGTCACCCAATTTCTTATTTATTTATTTGTTTATTTATTTATTTAATATCCTGTTTGTAGCCCCACCCCTCCTCACCTCTCAGTCCTACAATCCTTTTTTTTTCCCTTTCCCCTTCCCCTATATTCAGAAGAGAGGAGCTCCCCACCGCCCCGAGTTCATCAAGTCTTATCAGGACTGAGCTTTGCCTCTTCCCCTGTAGCCTGGCATGACAGTCCTACCAGGAGGAAGCAATTAAAATCCTGGCAAGACAGTACATGCTAGAGAGATTCTCTGCACCCCTCAATAGAGGACCCACATGAAGCCTGAGCTACTTACTCATCAGCTACATCTTTGTAGGGAGCCCATGCAAGGTCCTTTGTTGGTGCCTTAGTCTCAGCAGGCTCGTTTAGACTCTGGTCAGTTGGCTCTATTTGTCTTCTTGTTTTGATCCTGTCACCACCAAGTCCTTTCCCCCTTTGCACAAGATTTTTTTATGCTTTGCCCAGTGTTTGGTTGTGAGTCACAGAAGTTGTTTGGAGGTGTTGCTTGGTAGAGCTACTCAAAGGACAACTCTTCAAGGCCCTGTCTGCAAGCATAACAGAGTACACTAAGTAGGGTCAAGGGTTGATGTAGTGGGTTGGGCCAGAAATAGTCTCTGATCTATCTGCTCTATTTTTATCCCTGCACATCTTGAGGCAGGGTGAACTTTGAGTTGAGATTTTTGTGGGTGGGTTAGTGTGTCGCTCCCTCTACTAGAAGACATGTCCAGCTATAGAGTGTCTTCCTCAGTCCCTGTAGACCCTGCTTCTAGGTGTCTCTGCTAGAATCCCTCTCATAGCTCCATGGGAGCCTGCCCTGATGTAAGTTTCCAGCTTGTCACAAAGATCTCCCCACCCAGTTTCGCTTTTCTCTCCATGACTTTTGTGCTCCTGCCCCAGCTCTCTGATGGTCTGATCCCCACCTTCATATGTCCTTGTGTTGCTTCCCCTATCTTGTTCCCTCTCCTCAACCACTACACCTGTCTATTCTATTTACCCTTCTGAGTGAGATTTAAGTTTCCTCCTTTGGATCCTTCTTGTTACTTATCTTCTTTGGGTTTGTTCATTATAGTACAATATTCTGTACTATATGGCAAAAATCCATTTATAAGTACATACCATGTGTGTCTTTCTGGGTCTAAGTTACGTCTCTCAGGATGATCTTTTATAGATCCATTCATCTGCCTGCAAATTTTATGATTTCTTTGTTTTTTAATAGCTGAGTAGTATTTCATCGTATAACTGTACCACAATTTCTTTATCCATTAGTCAGGAAATCTAGATTGTTTCTACTTCCTGGCTTTTATAAATAAAGCTGTGATGAACACAGATGAGTAGCTTTCCTTGTTGTATGGTAGAACATCTTTTGGGTAAATGTACAGGAGTGGTATAGTTGAGTCTTAAGGTAGAGCTGTTCCCAATTTCCTGAGAAAGAGACAGATTGATTTCCAAAGTGGTTGTACAAGTGTACACTCTCACCAGCAATGGAGGAGAGTTCCTCTTTCCTTACATCCTTGCCAGCACGCGCTGTCATTTGAGTTTTTGATCTGAGCCATTCTGGTGGGTGTAGGATGGATTCTCAGATTCCTTCTGATTTGAATTTTTATAATGACTAAGAACATTGAACATTTTAAAAGTGCTTTTAGGTCATTCCAGATTCCTCCGTTGAGAATTCTTTGCTTAGATCTGTTCCTGATTTTTAAAATTGGGTTATTTTGTTTGTTGGTGTTTGATGATTTGAGTTCTTTATATATTTTGGTTATTAGCCCTTTGTCAGATGTAGAATTGGTGAAGGTAGTTTCCCAATATGTAGATTGTCATTTCATTCTATTGGCCAGTGTCCTTGGCCTTAAAGAAACTTTTAGTTCCAAGAATTCCCATTTACTAGTTGTTGATCTCAGAGTTTGAGCTGTTGGTGTTCAGTTCAGGAAGCCAATGAGTTCAAGGCACTTCACCACTTCTCTTTTAATAAATTTAGAGTTTAACCACTGAGTTATCTACCCAAAAATAAAAATAAAATAAATTTAGTGTATCTGGTATTATGTTGAGGTCTTTGATCCACTTGGACTTGAGTTTTGTGCAGGGTAATAAATGTGGATCTATTTAAATTTGCCAGCACAGCTTGTTGAAGATGCTCTCTTTTTTCCATTGTATTGTTTTGGATCCTTGTAAAAAATCAAGTGTCTGTAGGTTCATAGATTTATGTCTGGGTCTTCAATTAGATCCCATTCATTAACTAGTCTACATTTATGCATTGCCATGCTGTTTTTATTACTACTGCTCTGTAGTATAGGTTGAAGTCTGGGATGGAGCTCCTCCAGAAACTTTTATTGTATAAAATTGTTTTAGATATTCTGGGTTTTTTGTTTTGCCATTTGGATTTTAGAATTGTTCTTTCAAGGTGTGTAAAGAATTGTGGTTGCATTTTGAAGGGGATTACATTGATTCTATAGATTGCTTTTTGCTAAGATGGCCATTTTTACTATGTTAATCCTGCTGATACATGAGCATGGGACATCTTTCTATTTTCTTTCTTTCTTTCTTTCTTTCTTTCTTTTTTCCTTCCTTCCTTCCTTTCTTGACATTTTTTATATGTATTTATTTATTAATTTCATATCCTGATCACAACTCCCTCCTTCCTCTCTTCCTGGTCCCATCCTTGTACCACTTTTCTCCATTTCTCCCCTCAGGGGATCCCCCTTACAATCCCACCCCAGCACATCAAGTTGCTTTAAGACTAAGCATATTCTTTTCCACTGAAGCCAGACTAGTCAGCCCAGAGAGGGGAAAATGATCCCAAGTCAGGCAAACAGAGTCAACTAACATTGGATGGCGGTGTCTTACAGAGACTGAAGCACCATCCACAGAGCATGTGTGGACTTGACTTAGGCCCCTACACATATGTAACCGATGGCAGCTTGTTCTTCATGTGGGTCTCTCTTGTTTCTAAAGCCAGCTCCTGGGCATAAGGGTCTCTCAGTGGTAGGTTGCTTCCCAGGTATTCAAAAGTCACTTGTATCCATTAGAGGAATAAAACAAAGGCAAGTTCCTTTAAGTTAGGAAGATTGGTACCATCAGACTGGGGTACTTGGTTAAAACTTGTCCCAAACTCCCAGTGGGCTCTCTAGCATCTGTTTTTACTTAAAGATATTATTTGTTATTTGACGGGACGTTCTGGTTATCTGTTGAGTGTTTTGAAGGATCAAATGAAATAAGCAGTACAAAAATAAAACAGGCCATGTCCTTGATTGCTGGGCTTCCTCCCTAAATTAGGGCTCCAGAAAGTGCGGTTTTTAGGCATCTTTTCATTTTCTGATATCTTCTTCCATTTCTTTCTTCAAAGACTTGAAGTTCTTGACATACAGATCTTTGACTTGCTTGGATAGAGTTACAAGATACTTTATATTATTTGTGGCTACTGTGAAGGGTGTAGTTTCCCTAATTTATTTCTTAGCAGTTTGCCATTTATGTACATGATGGTTACTGATTTTTAAAAAATTAATCTTGTATCTAGCCACTTTACTGAAAGTGAGCATCAGCTAGAGGAGTTCTCTGGTGTATTTTTAGGGATCACTTAAGTATACTCTCATATCATCTGTGAAGAGCAGCACTTCACTTCTTCCTTTCTGATTTGGATCCCCTTGGTCCCCATTTGTTGTCTTATGGCTCTAGCTAGAACTTCAAATACTATATTGAAGAGAATGGAGAGAATGGGCAGCCTTGTCTTGTCCTGATATTAGTGGAACTGTTTTGAGATTCTCTCCATTTAATTTGATGTTGGCTATCAGCTTGTTATATATAGCCTTTATTATGTTTAGGTGTGGGCCTTCAATCCCTTATCTCTCCAAGACTTATTATAGAGGGGTGTTGCATTTTGGCAAAAGACTTTCATGCATATAATGAGATGATCACATATTTTCTTTAATCTTTGTTTATATGGTGGATTACATTGATGGATTTTCATATGTTGAATCATTCCTGAATCCCTGGCATGAATGCTATTTCATCATGGTGGGGGATACATTTGATATGCTCATGAATTTTGTTTGCAAGTGTTTTATTGAGTATTTATGAGTGAAATTGGTATGAAATTCTCTTTCTTTTTTGAGTCTTTGTGTGCTTTAGGTATCAGGGTGACTGTGGCCTCATAGAATGAGTTTGGAAATATTTCTGTTGTTTCTATTTTGTGGAAGAGTTTGAGGAATATTGATACTAGGTCTTCTTTGAATGTCTGGTAGAATTCTGAGCTAAAACCATCTGGCCCTGGGCCTGCTTCTATTTCCATAAGGATAATAGGACAGTTTCAGCAGTTTATTTCATCTTGATTCAACTTTGGTAAGTGAACTCTATCAAGAAAATATCTATTTTTTTTTTTAGATTTTTTCCATTTTAATTGCGTATAGGTTATTGAAGTAAGGCTTAATGATTCTTTGGATTTCCTCAGTGTCTGCTGTTATGTCACTCTTTTCATTTCTGGTTTTGTTAATTTGGATACTCTTCTTCTGCCTTTTAGTTGGTTTAACTAAGGTTTTGTATATCTTGTTGATTTTCGCAAAGAACCAGCTCTTGGTTTCATTGATTCTATGTATTCTTCTCTTTGTTTCTAAATATTGATGTCAATCCTGAGTTTGATGGTTTTCTCTCATTTACTTCTCTGGTGTGTTCATTTCTTTTTGCTTTCAAGTGCCCTGTTAAGTTGCTAGTGTGGGATCTCTTCAATATTTAGTGAAGGCACTTAGTGGCCATGACTTTTCTATGCTTAGGTATGGGCCCTCTATCACCAACCTTCAATTTTTTGTCCATTTTGTCTCTGACCTAGTGGTAATTGAGTAGGGAGTTGTTCAGTTCTCATGAGTTTGTAGACTTCTTGCTGTTTCTATTGTTGTTGAGTTCCAGCTTAATCTATGGTGGTCTGATCGGATGTAAAAAATTTTCTAATCTTGCATCTTGTATATCTTTAGCTTTGCTTTGTGACAGAGTATTTGATCAATTTTGGAGAACATTCTGTGAGGTACAAATAAGGTATATTATTATGTGTTTGGGTGAAATGTTCTATAGATATCTATTAGGTGCATTTGACTCATGATGTCTTTTAATTTCATTACTTATCTTTTTATTTTCTGTCTTGAGGATTTGTCCATTGATGAGAGTGGTGTGTTGAAGTCTCCCACTATTAATGCATGGGGTTAGCTGTGTGATTTATGCTTTAGTAATGTGTCTTCTATGAATGTGGGTGACCTTGCATTTGAGGCACAGATTTTCAGAATTGAGAAGCTGTTGTGGTGTATTTTTTAAATGAGTATGAAGCATCCTTCCTCATAACTTTTTATTAGTTATGGTTGAAAGTCTATTTTATCAGATGCTAGAATATCTACTCTAGCTTGTTTCCTGGGTCCATGTACTTGGAAAACCATTTTCCATCCCTTTGCTATGAGATAGTGTCTATATTTATTGCAAAGGTGTGTTTCTTCTATGCAGCAGAATGATGGGTCCTTTTTTCAGATTCATTCTCTTAGTCTGTGCCTTTTTATTGGGGAGTTGAGGCCATTGAGGTTGAGAGATATTGACCAGTGGTTGTTAGTTCCTGTTATTTTGATGGTGGTAGATTATATGTGTGCTTCCTTTCTTTTGGCTTTGCTGATGTGAGGTTATTTATTTCCTCTCTTTTCCAGGGTGTAGTTATCTTCCTTGGGTTGGAATTTTCCTTCTAGTATCTTTTGTCTCAGTACTATTTAAACTTGGTTTTTGTTATGGAATGTATTGTTTTCTCCATCTATGGTGATTGAAAGTTTTACTGGGTATAGTAGTCTGGGATGACATTTCTGGTCTCTTAGTGTCTGCATGACATCTGCCCAGACCCTTCTGGCTTTCATAGTCTTTGTTGAGAAGTCAGGTATAAATCTGATAGGTTTGCCTTTATGTGTGACTTGCCTTTTTCCTTTGCAGCTTTTAATATTCTTTTCCTATTTTGTCCATTTAGTGTTTTACTATTATGTGGGAAGAGGATTTTCTTTTCTGGTCCAATTTATTTGGAGTTGTGTAAGCTTCTTATATGTTTATAGGCATCTTTTTTTTAGGGTGAGGAAGTTTTCTTTTATTACTTTGTTGAGAATATTTTCTGGGCCTTGGAGCTGGGAGTCTTTTCCTTCTAATCCTATTACTCTTAGGTTTTGTCTGTTCATAGTGTACCAGATTTCTTAGATGTTTTGTGTCAGGAACTTTTTAGACTTAACCGTTTGTTTTACTGATGCATCTATTTCTTCAGTTGTATCTTCTATACCTGAGATTGTCTCTTTCATCTCTTGTATCCTGTTGATGATGCTTGCATCCTTATTTCCAGTTCTCTTCCTTAGGTTTTGCATCTCTACAATTGCCTCAGACTGTGTTCTTTATTGCTTCTATTTCTATTTTTAGATCTTGAATAGTTTTATTCATTTCCCCCCTCCCATTTGATTGTATTTTCCTATAGATCTTCAATGGGTTTGTTGAACTTTTTTCATCTGTTTAAATATATTTTTCTGCATTACTTTGATGGATTTATTTTCCTCATTCAGTGCCTCTATCATTTTAATAACATCAGACTTAAGATTATTTTCTTGTGTTTCAGGTGTGTTAAGGTATTCAGAGCTTCCTAACATAGGTTGGCTAGGTTCTGGAGGTGACATATGGTCCTGGAATTTGTTGCTTGTGTATTTACACTGAACCCTAGCCATCTAGTTGACCATGGTGTTAGTAAGCCTGTTGGTGCCTGATGGTAGTAGGCTTCTAGGATTGTATGTCTAAGTAGTAGTCCCAGGTGGTATCATACATATGTTTTCCCTGGCTATTAGCAGGCCTCCAGAGATATAGGGACAACTGGTAGTCTCTGACGGATGCAGGTCTGTGGGATTGCAGGAAGAGATGGGGTCCCAGAAATCAGGTGGGTGAGTAACTGTTTGACTCAGATAATTTTCTCTCTCTGCTGTTCCCTGATGTGTGCTGGTGTCCAGTCTCTGAGACTGTAGTTTCTGGATGGATGCCTGTCTCCAGGCCTGCAGATGGTGATATAGCCTAGGAAATGGGGTGTGTCCATGAAATGGGACATGGAGCACACTGGGGGTGTTTTCTGACACAGATGGTGTGAGCTTTGTGTTGGTCTTCTAGTAAGATGATTAGGGGCTGTCTCTAATATGGACTCTGTTGCCAGCCTTTTTTTTATCACTTCCCCCTGGCAGGACTTCCTTACCTGGCCACAGGGGAAGAGGACATGTTCAGTCCTGACTGACTTGGTGAGCTAAGGTTGATGGAAAGGGAGGATTTCCTTTTTTGAGAAATAGGCAAGAGGGAAGAAGGAGGGAGCGTGGGACTAGGAAGATAGGAGGAACGAGGCTCTGACCAGAATGTAAAGTGAATAAATAAAAAAATAATGTTTAAAAAGTCTCCCTAGTAGACTCATGTGTAATGGATCAATAAGTTATACTGCATAGTTTGTTTATAAAAATGAAGTTTGCCTTATATTTCTTTGCACTTGGGAAATATGGGACTAGATGGGCTAGGATGTCATCTGAGCATGGTGCAGAGACAGAGGAAGCCCAAACACTTATTTAGTTGTGGGTCCTATGGTATCTACCTTGAGGAGGAATTGACTTTTTTATTTAAACCATAAAAACATCTTGACCAGCTTCTACAGATTTGAAGAGCTGAGGGACTGTTGTCATGCTCCCCTTCTTGGTGTTTGAGGACTCTCTAAAACTCTCTAACCCCTCTTTAATGTGCTTCCATGGACATGGTGTTTAGTTTCTGCAAAGAAAAGATAAACAAGACATAAGTTGGTACCAGTGAGCTATGACTATGATAGGCCTAACCATGCTGTTTTTGGAAGAATGTGGAGGAGTTGTGGATTTGAGCTAGGAAAGTGATTGAATGCTATAACAGAACATTCTAGTAGCAGCTTGGAAGACAGTAGTGCTGACAGCAATGTGGAGTATGGAGGCTCAGATAAAAATGTCCCAGTTGGGACATAATATTTATAGTTGTTGAGACCATTCTTGTGGCATTTTGGTAAAGAATGTGAGTACATTCTGTCTTTGCATAAGGCTAAATTTAAAAGTATTGGGCTAACTTTAATAGAGGAGATTTCAAGACAGCCTAATATTGACTTTGTTGTATGGCTATTAGTCATCACATTTATGCAGCTGTGCAGTAGAATAGAGCAAATAGAAAGAGAAATACAAAGTATAGAGTTTAAAGTCACCAAGGAAATTTAAATGCTGGAACCAAGTTTTGTGCTGAAAGTGATAAGAATAAAAAGAAAGTTCATCAAAAATGGAATAAAGGAGGGATGTTCTCTGAATTAAGACTCCACCCAAATTCTAAGGAGAGATCTAAGAAATGTTCTATTCATAAAAGTCAACAACAAAGAAAAGACTCTAGGAAAAGAATCCATCTTTTCTTATTCCAGTGTTTGTGGTTGAAAGCTTTCCTTGGTTTGTGGAGATACAATTCTGAATTGTTTTCCAATCATCAACATTTTTTGCCATAGTACTGAGTCCTATAAGGAATCTTGGAACTGAAATCAACTGGAAATTGAAAGAAAATCTTTTTATCTTGGGACAGACAGTTTACATATTTGAGCAAAATTCATTACCATATATTTGGAACATCTAATAATTAAGGATTGAACACCTTGAGCTAGAAGGAATATTATCCTGATTCTGCCTTGATTAGAAGAGATATAGTCAACTTAGTTTCCTTTTACTCCTCCTCCTCCTCTTCCCCTCCTCCTCCTCCCTCCTCCTCCTCCCTCCTCCTCCTCCCTCCTCCTCCTCCTCCTCCTCCTCCTCTTCTTCTTCTTCTTCTTCTTCTTCTTCTTCTTCTTCTTCTTCTTCTTCTTCTTCTTCTTCTAGCTTAATACTGTCATTTTCCCATGTGAAAGCATAATATTGGTACTGCAGCAATTTAGAGTTATAATAAGTAAGTTCTGTGAAAGTCAGACCCCACTTTCTACTCAACTGTGGAGAATGTCCTGTCCATTGGCTAGATCTGGGTATGGGTTTGAAGTTTATGGCCTGTATTGTCTTTGGCTGGTGCCATTGTTGAGTCTCATATTTGACCACGTCCCCTGAATGGGGAGACCTGGTGGCACTCAGAGGAAGGATAGCAGGCTACCAAGAAGAGACTTGATACCCTATGAGCATATACAGGGGAGGAGGTCCCCCTCAGGAACAGTCATAGGGGAGGGGAGTAAGGGGAAAATGTGAGGGAGGGAGGAATGGGAGGATACAAGGGAGGGGATAACCATTGAGATGTAATATGAATAAATTAATAAAATAAAATAAAATAAATAAGTTCTTAGAAGAGTCTGGCACATATCTTATACTTGAGAAGCTGTCATTATAATAAATATAATATTACACTTTCACTAATTTATGTATCTCATCATCCACATGTAGTGATAGAATGATGAGATACAAGAGACAATGCATGGGAATTTAATGTGTGATAGTATTTTCATAGTCAATTCATAAGATGTGCTCTTACTATTAAAATATAGTCCTTGAAATTTACTTGAAGAATTAATGATATGTCAGTAATTCTGATGGAGTGGTGAGAAAATCCTTTGCAATGTTTTTGTATTTGTGTAGTTTTAGTCTGCCAGTGTTTCTATGTTCAGGAAGATGGTTCTATTTTTCTATTGTTATTCTCCATGCCCACTCTCACCTTGTAAGCATCTCTTTTTTTGTTTGCTTGCCTTTAGGCTCTTGTGAAAGAACTGTGATGTAAGAGAGGTACAGACAGAAATAACATAAGGAATACAGAGAAGATAGAGGGAGTGCATACATAAATTGAGAATTTGTAGAAACATTTTGTTTTCTATCTTGGCTAGAATTACAAGAATAATGACCTAAAGAAAATAAACATTGGTTTAGAATTGTAGAGAAGGAAGGAAACTTTAAGGAAGTTAGTTGTGATCTAAAGGATGAATATTACTAATGACAGAAGTAGAAAGTGTTCTAAAGAATTCAGAGCAATGAGAACACGTTCCTTTCCCTTTGACATTGTTTGGGATATGCCAGTAAAAAGTGATTTTCTTTCATTTCATTCACCTGATGAATTCTGTTTAGTTCAATCCAAGTCTATTCTTGGTTTAGTCATGAGGGTTTTTGTCTGTGTTTGAACTGTACATCACACACTAGATATGTTATGTTCTGAAGTCTCATAAACCCCTACATGCCAATCATACTTACCAAACCATTTACATTCCATCTGTGCTCTCTTTCTATAATCTTTATCCTTCCACATCTCTCTTCTCTCAGAGGACAGTCTGACCCTTCTTCTGTTAAAGTTCATTTCTTCCAACTGTTCTCACAATAATCATTTTCACCTTCAATCCACAAACATGTCCTCAAACCACATCCTCAAGATGCTGCCCTCATTTTCTCTGTACTATTGCAAAAGTTTTCTAACAACTCCACAAAAGCAGGCCATTTTCTTTTATTTTAAAGTGGCTACTCAGTTCATTTTGATAGATTTATTATTTTACAATGTAGAAAATCCACTTGTTGTCACTTATCCAATGATAGGCTACCATTTCATTTAAATGTTAAATGAAATAGTGTCAACCATTTTACCTACCCTTCATAAGAGTGTAATTTTTTTTAAAAAACTTCACCCTCACTGTCTTCTTTCTGTCTGTTGATGTTGAATCACATGGCTTCAATAGACGCTGCTTGGACATAATATTCACATGTGATGTTCCCGATGGCTTCAATAGACGCTGCTCGGACATAATATTTCATATGTGTTGCTCCATCTTTGTTAATACTGTTATTATTGTTAGTTATTACCACTGTCACTCATTACTGTAATCAGCTGTTATTTTTTTTTTGTAGCATTTTGGATTAAAAGCGGGTTGTTCCTATTGTATCATATACTCTCCATCTGGAAATATCTTTAGCAACACTTCTGCAAATTTTCTCAAAGACAAAGGACATTTAAAAGGACAAATTAAATTAAGTTAATCTCTGAAATATCTTGTCTCCTGTCTTATTAAATTCAGGCCAGGGAGATAGCCCAGCTGCTAAAAGCACTTGTTACTCTTGCGGAGCAGATCATTTCCAAGCTCCTACAAGATAGTTCATAACAATATGTGATTCCCTTTCTGGATGATATGCTGCTCTTCTCAGGCTTCTACATATAAAACACACAGGTGGTGCACAGACTAACATGCAGGAAAAACCTACAAACCTAAAATAAAATATTTAATATCTTATTTAAAATATTTAATATTTTATTTTTTAACTTAAAATATTTTATTTTTATTTGAAAATAGCTTCTTCTCATATAATATATCCCAACCACAGTTGGGGTCCTGCCACTCCTCAGAGCTGCCCCCATCTCTACTCTCTCCCTAGCTCTACTCCTTCATTTCGTCTTCAGAAAAGAGCAGGTTTCCAGGAAATGACAGCCAAACAGAACCAAACAAGATACAATAAGACAAGGCAAAAGTTCTCCTATTGAGGCTGAAAAGACAGCCTAATTAGAGGAAAAGTGTCTCAAGAGAAGCCAAAAAGAGTAAGAGACATACTTACTGCAACTGATAAGAATCTCACAAAATGCCAAACAGCCCTAACAAATATGTCTGGGACAGATATACGAAGGCCCTGTGCTTGCTGTTTCAGTTTCTGTGAGCCCTGCTTAGTTGATTCAGTGGGCCAGGTCCCTCTGGCAAGTACCATCTTTTCTCTCTCTATTATGAGGGATTCCTTGATCTCCAAGGGGAGGCACTGGATGGAGACCTCTGTTGCTGTTAATTTAAAAGTAAGGTCTAATAAATGTTTATTATTAGCCCTATAGCCATTATGCACTATCAGTCAATAAAAATACAGACACCTGTCATATTTTAAAATAGCCTTGGTTCACTTGGGAAGGGGCAGATATTAATTCCCTGAACTACTCTCTATATCTCCCTGCCCAAATCCCATGCCATTTACTTCTAATAATTTCTATCAAGAAAACTTCCATCCATAATCCCAAATACTTTCTAATGTACATCATCTGAGCCAAGTCCTCCATCCACGCCAGCCATGAGCTTCTTTTCCACCTCACCCATGATGGTGTCCTTCCATTTTCCTCCTCTTCCTGTCTCTCTCCTTCCAAAGATCCTCTTCCTGTCTCTCTGACCACTTCCTTTCTCAAGACACTCCTTGTCCCCAAAGCCTGTGAACTTTAGCCACGCCTATCCCCTTGGCCCTTCCCCAGATGTGTTAGCTCTTTGTTGGTCAAACAGGGATACGTATTTTAGACAAGGTTACAAACATTTTGGCGCATGTGAGTCTGCTCTTTTGGGCAGCATCCAGGCCAGCCCCCAACAGACCTCTAATTTAGATTCTCTCTTCACATGATGTCTAGGTATGGGCTTCTGCATCCACTCCCACCTGCTGCTTGAGGAAGCCTCTCTTATTACTGGACAAGGCACCAATCTATGAGTGTAGTAAAATATCAGTATCCATCATCTCATTGATTTTTGTTTGTTTCTCATATTTGATTCTACCCTAGGTCTCTGGGCTATCCAGAATTTGAGTCTAGTTTCCAATCATCCGCACAGTGTAGGGTATGGGCTCTCTCTTATGGTGTGGTCTCATGTCAAACCAAACATTGGTTGGCCATGGCTACAAGTTTGGCCCCTTTATTGCCCCAGCACATCTTGCAGGTAGGACAGGTGGTAGATGGAGGGTTTTGTGACTGGATAGATATTCAAGTTTCTCTTTCCATATCCTCGGGAGTACCTTCTCATGCCAAAGAAACTAGAATGTGGGGATAAAGTTTTCAAGCCTGCACCAAATCAACCTCTCTATATTCAATGAGCTGCATGGAATTAGCCATTAGGGAAATGCAAATTCTATCTATCTATCTATCTATCTATCTATCTATCTATCTATCTATCTCTCCAGTGTTGTTATTTTCCTTTGATGAATTCACAGCTGAAAATTTAAAAAATTTACACACATCCCCTTGTAAATCCAATTCTGATGGCCATGTCTTTTTTTACTCTGTCTATATTAATTATACAAATCCTTCCCACCTCTCATAGATCTTACAGTGCACACTTCCTCTCATAGTTCTTTCAAATACGCAAGTCCCTGGCTTGAGCTTTATTGTGATGTGTCTTAATCTACTCATCATCTTTTGCACCTATTTGAGTCTGTTACTGACTCATTATGTGTGTTATATCCTTATTCATTGCCTTGAATACAACTATATTGTATTCAAGAGGTGGGGTCTTTGGGTGAGTTAATTGGCTATGGAAGATGTCAAGGGAATTATGCTCTATGATAGTATTGTTGGTTTTGGTGTGCTTCCAAGGACATAAATTAATTAGAGCTATCACTGTCACAGTGAGGATACAGTACTCAGGTTATGTGGATTCACTAGGATGGAATCATATAATTGAAACCACAAATGAACATAAACCCTTTCTTCTTTAAATTATCTTGTCCATTATATTTTACTACAACAGAAATCAGACTAATATGCCATCTTTCATCACAACTCAACCATGCTGATAGTATAATCATGACTTATAATCTCTAGAGCTGTGGGAAGTAGATATCTGTATGTGAGTCACTTGGACTATAGAACCTTGTTAAAATAGCCTCAGTAGACCAAAAAAAAAAAATTCTGTATTTTCCTCACTTCATCACCAGTGTTCTTTTTAAATATACTGAATTTTTAAAATAATATGCAGATATGAGAAGAGTTCTAGAACTGAACCTTAAATCTTAGCTTAGTAAAGTCACCAACAGGCAGTTTGTCTCAGCTGTAACTGCTGAAAACAAGTTCTTGTGGACAGAACTCTTGAAATCAAGGACCTGTAAGAGGCTGGTGGCAACTGAATTCCCAGAAGTTGCATTAAAAAACCTATGAAACTACAAGGAGCAGCTGAAGGTGCCAAAATGGTGGAGATAATTAAATTTTTACAGTTTTACCTTCTAAAAAATTTCTCTTCTGTCCCTTTCTTCTAAGCCTTTCTCTTTTCTAGATTTTTCTTTACAAATATGCATGGTTTTACTCCATGCAAGGACTTTTAATGTAGCCTATTACCTTTCCATTAATTGTTCAACTACATATTTTCTCTGATATTTTTCCAATCTTATCTAATAACAATTCATGTGGCATAATCAGAATAAATCCTGTAGCAAACTACAAATAGGAGTATAAACCATTTTCTGTGCTGTCTGTTATAAATAGAATTTTCCAAAGGTGCTACACAATGTACCACCTGGGTAATCTTTCATCCAAAGACATCGATTACTTCTTGTTTTAGATAATTTTCCTGTTGCTATGAGAAAATATTCTGACAAATGTAAGTAAGGGAGGCATGGTTTGAGGAATGTTATTCAAGGGTACAGGTCATGAGAAGTCAAATTGGCAATAGCCTAAAGTAGTTGGACACATCACAAGCACAATCACAAAGCAGAGTGTGGTGAAGTCTTCTGCTTAGATATCTTTCTCCAACTTACATATTTACTATCCCAGCCAACTGAATTATGTCTCCCCAAGTAGCACAATTAACCTAATCAAAACAGTCTCTCACAGGCAGCTCACCGGCCCATCTTCATGATAAACCTGGCTATTGGGTTGATAACCGAGACTATCACAAATATTCTTTCCTTAACCTCAATTCTAGTAAGACATGTGATTCAGTCATGTACAATTAGACCTAGGTATGTATGGAGATGTGATTTAAAGGACAAAGAAAACAAACTAGACATTGAAGATCTATCTTAAAATGGTGCATCCTCTGTCGTGTACACAGACCTTCAGTTTTGGAACACTATGACTCTATGTGAGCATTCCAGCTGTTGAAGCACCTAGGCCCTGATAAATCTAAGGCCCACGTGGTGGAGGATGGAGGGTTAGCTATCATAACATAGACATTTACAGTACCACTTATAGCTTTTAATCTGAGATACCTGAGCCAGAACCATCCAGTTGACCCACAAATTCCATAAATAAAATGGCTATGAGATATTTTTAAAGTGTTACTCTAATCCAGCGAATTTTTTTGCCTGTTATTTCTTATGAACAATAAGTGAAAATCTGTGCAGACAAATAAACCTAAGCATGTGACTACTCCTGTCCTAAGTATCCAGACTAAATCCCATTTTGTTTTGACTGATTAAAGTTTTTCACTTTGTCCACTCTAGAAATACATATCCTTCAGGCATGATTCATAATTTGTAAGATATGAGGCAATATTTGGTGAGAGTAGTTTCTGTAACTACTACTTCTAAACTAGTGCTAATTTATGAAGCAAATACTAAGGGTGACACTGAGAGGACAGACCTCTTGTCCTTGGCATTGAAAATCACAGTTTGTGTTTGTTAGACTCTGTTCTAAATATTTTTCATTCACCAAGTCATTTATTTAATTTCTTCTTCTCTTTAGAGAATGACTATCAATCCTTTTCCAGATTTCATATAAGGAAACAGGTACAGAAAGACTGAATAGTCTTATGTTGTAGTCAGGGAGGTGCCATTGTGAGGTTTAGAGTGCACATATTCATAATCTATTGCAGGCCTTTCTCGGATCCTACTGCGTCAGTAAGAAAGGCATGGAGACCTCTGTACAGTTTAGAGCTTTGGGACTCTTGCAGGGGCAGACTCTCAGCTAGCTTTGTGCTTAGTCTGACTTCCCAGCACTGCGGTTGCTTCACGTGGCTCTCTACTGACCTCCATGCTCCACTCCTGTCTCCTGTCTGATTTCTTCCTTATCTCCTTCATTCTCTCACCTCTGCTGGCATCCCGCCGGTGTCCCCACCGGCCTAGAAATTCCAGCCCGGTGCTTCCTGCCCCAGGTATTGTCTATCAGCTTTTTTTTTTTTTTTTTTTTTTTTTACAACTGACCAGCAGTGAGACTGTGCCTGATCCATCTCTCTGGTCGCCTTAAGGCATTGAACACTGGCTGACCTTCATCTTTTGAGAAGCCGTGGAAGGGCAAGCATTTACAAATAGAAAAACAGGAAATAGGATATTTTTATTTTAAGTGAAGACCCAGTCGATGTAAACTACTATTTGGAAAGAATGGCCATGCTGTGCAGAGTTTCAGATGACAGGACCAAAGTTAATAAGCAATAATGCAAAAAATACATTGTTGACAGAGGAAACATCTTAGGGCAAGCAGTCAGTTTTGGGCTTTCACTTTGTTCCATTGATCTATGCATCTACTTTTATCACACCAGTGTTGACTACATAGATACAGCTTTCTATTTTTATAAGGATGGACCATGTGAGCCCTTACCTGCAGTATTGTTTCGACAAATCCATGTTGTCTGCTTTGCCATCTAAACCTTAGAATTAATCTACGTGAAGCCTAAAATGTGGATCAATGCTATTTTTAATGCTATTGCATTGCCTGTTTACAGTAAGTTGGGCAGAATTTTGATCTCAACAATACTGAATCTTTTAACTCATATAAAAGAAAATAAAACCAATACCATACATTAATGGTAAAGACACAGCTAAACAAATCCTCATGGACCAATTGTGTAAATAAAAATAAGATGAGCATTTAGAAGATAGAGTAGCAGCTTGTCTCTAAATATACAGTTGTACATAATCTATCAAAATTATTTCTAGCTACTTTTTATATAAAAGTGTACTTGGATCAAAATATGCAGAAAAATAAATAGAATTATCAGTCATATGACAAATGTTAATTACTGATGTATTTCAAATGATTTTGTAAAATTGCTACGAATAAAATAATGATGCCATATGCTTCCAGGAATATGGTCTGTCATCTATTCTTAAGAAATTGCCTCAGTGTTAAAATTGTTTTCTGGAAGGTAAAAAATTTACTGTGTTCAATGAGGTCATTATAATCTTACCTATAAAATATAAGCCACTGTTATTTAACTAATTATAAAAGCATTTCTTCAAAGATGTAGTTGAAAAATTGTATGCATGATATGAACAAAACTATTACAGGTGAAAGGTAACACATGAAAAGTAATTGAAGTTTAATAAAAAATTCAATAGTAGCTTAACATTTAATAATATCAATATTCCTTAGCACCCTATGAAACCAAACTCAAACTGAGTCTGAAATAAACATTTAAACATTCTTTGTAACAAACTTTACTAAACTCAATATCCATGCATATTAAAATAACTATTACTATATTAGAAGTACAAATAATTTTACTTTATATATACTAATCTACAGACACAAAATATAGTGTTTTCATAACAGTTGGTGGTAAAATTGAAAGACTCTCTTTTCTTTGTCCATTTCCTACCTAACTCAGCCAGAGCCTTACCGCTGTCATCTACAGTCACAGCCACTGTTTTAACTTGGACAGAAGAAAAACAGATGCTGTATGTACTGCAGGGAGAGAATAAAATCACCATTATTTTCCTGTGAAACTTTTACAGTATATGAAGCATAATAGGTAAATTAAACATGTTTTCTCTAAAATATAATATGAATAATTGACATTGTCTTTCCACATTTGAGTTATACAGTAGAATCTCAAATATCAGGTACAAATGAAAAATTAACAAATAGGCTAAAAAATTGAAAATAAAAAGCTAAGTATATAGTTTCACTTAGGTTTCCTGTTTGGGGAAAGTGAGTGTTCCAACGGTTCCATTAATATTTAGGGTATGTATGTGTGCTCTAACAGATTTCGGTCTTATGGATTTAATGAGAAGTGAGAAAACATGATCTCACAGACACAGCTTTGTGTTGGCATTCATATAACCTGCCTTGATTTAGCTGTCAAAAGACCTCCTAAGGGAGAAAAGTAGAAAGAATGTTCATGTTAGCTGTGCTGTGATGCCATGTTTGTGTCACTCTTCTCGATGCAATCCTGTAAGGCGTTGCTGTACAAGTCTGTGGGCCCTAGAGTGAACTGTCACATCCTCAAATTCATGTTAATCCCATCTAGCTGTAAATGTAGACTTTAAGACATCACTTTTGTACTAATAACCGCGAGAGTCTGGTCTTAGCAACAACATCAAGTCTCATTTTAACATTGTCCAAAGGGTGCTGATATTATCTCTCCCAAACAAATGATATTCTCATCTGCTAAATAAAAGCAATCTACATAATATGTATTTCTCAGTTGGTTCATTATAAAAGGCCTCCCAAGAGGAAGGAAGAATTATTTTCACACAATCACAGTAAGATTTAATGACATTTTAAATGAGTAATAGTATCATGTTTACATGCAATACACTCTCATCCTTTGCTGAGTTTCTGGTTTGGACATACACAAATGAACTAAGTCACTGATGAGAATCATGAGGTATAATTATTCTATTACTATTTCTGAAACTATTTATGGTAGGAAAGGTTAGTGACTGCTGCTGGCACTCTGGTAGCAGAAAGCTAATGACTCTCTTGTCTTTTAGTAGAGTTAGAGTGTGGCTCATGTGCAAAAAATACCTCAGGCTGTGCTCTAAATGCTTGGCTCATTTATCTCTCATCAGTTAGGTAAATGAGATGTGGAAGTAAAGCCTGGTTCCTAAATAACTTTTATACACTACTCAAAACCTTAAAGGGCCTGGAAACGCTCTCTCTTGTTAATGAAATTTCACTCATATAATCTGTTCCTAATTCTGGAAGACTCATGTTCTAAAGGTGCCAGGCAAGTTGGATTCTGTACTCAGAGTGTCTTTGTCAAGTCCTTCCCTTGTGCTGTGTATTCACATTGGGATTGTTTCATAGGATTATATACCACAGTTGGGAAAATGTCAGAATTAGAAATAGGTAAGTGAAAGTAAATATATTCCTTGAATAACCTGTCCTTTGAAAATTTTGATATTGTTTGGAAAGATAATCTTAAATAAGACTTTACAAAGCAAAACATGCTTATTTTATTCCAAATAACATGATAACATGAGCTTGTTCAGACTAAATTTAGAAAATATACTAATATGTTTACAAAATTACTAAAATTATAACATCCAATGAATAGTTATGTTTGGTAACAAGTCAGATGTTAGCAGACTTGGAGATCATTAAGAGCGTACAGTTCCCTCATCATCGGCAGCTTGTAACTGCAGGACACCCAGGAGAGGAGTTAGATTACTGGTTCAAAGAATGGGCTGGATGCAGACATGATATTCTAAACTGTCCAAAAGATCACAAGATTGCTATTGTTGTCGGGTAGAGAAGAGATCCACTATTATCTTCTCTCTTAGTTTAAAGTCTAGAGATAGAAGTGGATGTCAGCTGATAAACAGCTTGCACCGCATACCCTGGAGACAACTTCCAGAGCCTTGTAAATCGAGTGTGGTAGTGCATCTTTAAAGTCCCAGCACATGGGAGATGGAGGCCAATGAGTCACAAGTTCAAGATTTTCCTTTGTCACATAGACAGTTGAAGACCAACCTTGGATACATGAGACATTGCTTTAAGTAACCACATAATACAATAAATGAACAGTTCACCTATAAGAGTGCCAGTAAATCATGTGGAGGACAGGCAAATGACTGTCCCAGAAACTAAGAGTAAAAACTGTAACACACACACACACACACACACACACACACACACACACACACATGCTTGGCACAGTTGTTATCTGGCCTCTGTCTACTCGGAGAGTGCGCCCTGCACAGTATGGTCAGCACAGTGTGTTCTGCACAGTGGTCTCTCCTTTCTTTGATTTTGTTTTTTCTCTCACCTCATGAGTATATTCTTCCCATCACAGGCTTTTTGGGTTATTCTATGATATACTTTTTGTATCTACTGTAACTTCAATCTACAGAGATCACATGGGCATGGAAGGCCAGAACAGCCTTCTGGTGACAGACTCAGGGCAAACAATCTGACTAATTCTCTACCTTAGTTCCCTTATACATCACTGACACACTATGGTTCAAAGAAAGCACTGGGCCAAACAGACCTGCACTGTATAACCTGAACTCTGATCTGTGTATGGGGATGAGTTCAATAGGTATGTTCCACAATTGTGAAATGTCAATATTAGACATAAGTAAATGGAAATAAGTTTTTCCTCACGTAATCTGTCATTTCAATACTCTGAACTTGTATGAAAATATAGTCTCAAAGAAACTTTACAAACTAAAATATGGCTATTTTACTCCAAATTATAAGAGATTATGTGTTTGTTCAGCATAAATTTGAAAAAATACAACTAAT
Organism: Acomys russatus; assembly: GCF_903995435.1. Taxonomy (NCBI): domain Eukaryota; kingdom Metazoa; phylum Chordata; class Mammalia; order Rodentia; family Muridae; genus Acomys; species Acomys russatus. Next base: position 16,254,240 of record NC_067146.1, on the reverse strand, counting down.
AAGATGTTGTGATAAAGTTAATCTGTGGAAAAACAGAAAACAAATTCTCTAGTTCTCTTGTTGCTAGTGGTCAAATTGAGATTTCACACTAAACTAAAGATAGAATTCCATCAGTGTCAGACTCTTTTCTCAGGCCCTGACAGCACCAGCCTGAGATGCTGGCTAGCTTTTGGCATTAGCCGTAGTTCTCCTCCTCTGGGGTTGGCTTTAAGTATAATTAGACAGCTGTTCAATACCACCCACACGTGAGAACAACTTATTGCATTTTTATGCAATTTTTGTCATTCTAGTAATTGCTATGATGCATATATGTTGCAACTGCGTAGTGATCTTTAATTGTTTTCTCTCATGGCAGCTTGTCATGCTACCATGCTACCATGAGGTTAGCAGGAAGAAAGACAGGGGAGGAAGTGATGGAATTCTATTTCAATTAAAAACATTAAAAAAATTATTTCAAGCAAAGCAGAGCTGTATTTTACTTCCACTTGGATACAGTCTAGGAGTAAAGGAAATACTTAAGAAAATATTGCAAGCAGAGAACCAAGACCTCCTGCTCAGAAGTAGCTGATGGACAGCTTAGTGTGTGTGTGTGTGTGTGTGTGTGTGTGTGTGTGTGTGTGTGTGTGTAGCAAGGGGGAAGGGGGACTGCCTCTGACATGGTATCTGGTGCCCACAATTTGACAACTGTTCCTTGGTGGGGCAGCCTTGCCGGAAGGTGATATAGGCTATCCTGATAGGACCTGATAGGCTGAAGTCAGAGGTCAAAGGGAGGGAAATAGGGCAGAAGACAGTGCAGAATTGGCCCCACGGCTTCACTAGCTAAGGGCCCCACCTCGCACCCATGGTAGCACTTGGTAGAGCTGGCTCTGTGCCTTGCTTAGTCAGTCAGCACAGTGAAGCTGCCCCCGTTGGCAGGGGTGAGGCAGCCACTAAGGTGTTAGTGTGGGAGAGCTGACTGGGGCAGTCTGGAAAGCTGTCCACAGAGTAATGAGTCAGGGAGGACCAGCTCTGTCATTCACCAACTCCAGCACACAGGAGTGCTCACCCTGCAGTTTGCCATGATGGCAGATCAGAGCTGACTCTGGTGATGGGGGTGCAAGTGAGCCAGCCCAAGGGAAGGAGTGCAGGAGCTGGCCCTGCCACTCCTCTGCCTTGAGGTGGGAGGTGATGACTTCTCTCTTTTCCTTGTGGCAGCCGGAGACTTGGCCCTGAGGGTATGGGAGCAGCAGAGCTAGCCTGACTTCTCACTGCCTGCAGCACTCATGAAAGAGGGCCCCTGCACCTCACCTGGGTAAGGCACAGGTCCAACCCCAGGAGTATTACAATGAGAGAGCTATCCTGGCCCCTTACAGGCTACAGCACTTGAGAAAGCAGGCCACTAACCTTGACTGGGCAGCACAGTGGAGCTGGCTCTGGAGGTGTGAGTGTGGGTGCAGGTGAGCTAGCCCTGGGGGCATGAGAGCACAAGAGCTGACCCTGCCTCTTGCTGATTGTGGTAGGGATCACCTAGCTGGAGCAGTGCCAGAGAACTCACCCTTGTGGTGTAGATAAGAAAGCGACAGCACATGACCAGCTCAGCTACCACACAGGCCTAGATCCTGGGCTCTGAGTTGGCCTATCCAAAATCTATATCATCTGCACATGGTTGGGATGCATGAAAGGGCCAGTCTTGCTGATTGAAAACTGTAGACTCTGCACGACACAAGGCAACAAGAGGCTAACTGGTAGGAGTCCTAGTGAGGACCCAATATGATGGTGTCACAGAAGCCAATTACCTGGAACCAGACCAATCATTCAATTCAACGGACATGCACAAGTGAAAACGTGTGGACAGAGGGATATATTGTAGGACTATAGGAAACACTGTGACATAGCTCAGCCTCCAAGATGAGATGTTTTTCCATCCTCTCTCTCTCTCTCTCTCTCTCTCTCTCTCTGTGTGTGTGTCCACACGCATGTGTGTGCACATGTGCGTGTGTGTTATTTGTGGGGAGAGGCTGTAAAAGCAAAGGGTGGCTATGAGGGTACAGGAAGATGAGCAGGACCGGGATGCATAATATGAAACTCATAAAGATTTAAAAATTATGTTTTAAAAAATAAAATAAAGGTAAATGATTAAATATAAGGAATTCTGTTATACTTTTAGAAAAATAGAGTATAATTATAAATTTCATACTGGGTGATGGTATAGAGGCTATGCTGATTAATATATGCATGAGCTGTTCAAAAAGCACCAAATATTTGGTCAAAGTCATTCTGAGTGTTTGTGGGAGTGTGTCTTATTGAGATGGACATTTGAATTGGGCTGAATAAAGCAGACTGGTTTTTGTGTGTGTGCCTGTCCTGTTATGTTCTGAAGGCTTGAACTGAATCAGAGCTGAGGAGGGAGAATTGGCTTTCGGCCGGTCTCCCAGCAGGATTTTGTTTTCCTACCTTTACACTCACAGGCTGGGTTTTACTCCCACTCCTGGCCTGGCCTTGGGATTTCAGATTCTCTTGGGTGTTCATTTTGCTAAAGCCAACAGGGAACTTCTGATAATGTTCAGTGCGATTGATAAGGAAGCATTAGGAAGATCTGAGCCTGGTGGCTCCTGTGCGTAACCCACTCAGCATTTCCAGGAGTTTGAGTCAACACTGGACAACATAGTAAGTTCCAGGAAAATAGAGGCTAGAGTGAGACCCTGCCCCATATACAAACAAATAAGTTAAGGTTTCTCCTAAAAGAAACACTTCTACCATTATACTCATCAAAGCCAAATAGTTTTTTATTTCAAACTTCCTGGATAGATTGCTTTTCCTTGAAGAAAAATGAATAAGTCCCTGAATACAATCAAATTCAAAGGTCAGGATCAAAATCATAGGACAGATACTATCCAAACCATACAATGAATAATTAGAATTCCTTCTCACTTGTATTAAAGATCAAAACAACAACAACAAAAACCTGTAAGAGAGATGTTTGTAAGCATCCAGATCTTGACAATATTATATAGTAAGAAAAATAAAGGTAGTTTTTTAAAAATAAAAAGATAATAAATTCAGGCACAAAAATATACTCAATTTATAACTAAAACCAATTTCTATGAATCATCAATTTAGTAAAATTTACTATGATATTTTGATTTATAGAGAATCCTATTATATCTTAATTTAGAGTCATTTACACATCCCAGTAAGTGTGAAAAATAGAAAAATCAGACATTTTAACAACTGGTAAAAAATAGTGCAGTCACACTGGGAAGGTAGTTTCTGAATTCAGATAAAAATACCCACAATGTGAAATACTTAAATTTATTCTCCTGTTTTGAAATACTGCAGGCTTCATTATGTAGCGATTAAAAGGCAATTTTTTGTTCATTTTACTTTGACCTTATCACCTTAGGCCTTCCAACAGTGTTACCTGCCAAGAAAGAAATTAAGCATTTATTTGAGGGTCACTAAGGCATCATTATGGGAGTAATCGCTCAGTATAGATTCTTGTCATTAGTTCATTTATTACCCTGTCTCTTAGAAGCTTTATAGAATCATGGATTTTTAATAAGTCTTGTACTATGTGGCCTTGGGTTCAGTAGGATTCATGGAATTTGTATCCGTGCTATCTAATTTGTACAGCTTGCTGTTTACCAAATGCTGCGTTCTCCCCATGAGCCTGTAAGGTGCTTACAAAGACGCGGGGAAACTGGGAATTTAATGCACATTGTAAATTAGTAATCATGTGGACCCTTTGTCCTTTATGTGACTTAATTACTCTCTTCTATTCTTTATCCCTTCCTAGCTTCCTACATCAGGATGGTTGTGCAGTTCTATGGTTGAACTACACTGAAATCTGTACACAGCTGTCAGCGCACCTATGCCAATCAACTTCTTCAGGTGGTTCACAGGACACAACTGGGCGGATTCCGTCTACCGTACACGTCACCACCCCATCCCTTACTACCAAATGCATAAGCCAGGTAGGGTGTGGAAACCTGTCATCTCAGCTCATAGGATGTGTAGGAGAGAATATTAGTAATTAAAGATCATCCTAAGCTACCCATAAGTTCCAGTATGCTACGTTTCTTGCCTCAGGAAACACGAGGACTTCAGGAATAGCTCAGTCTTTAGGAGCACATCCTGGAGGGTCCACCTTCAGTTCACAGCATCCACTTAGGTTGGCTCACGTCAGCGTGTAACTCCACTCCAAGGTATCTGACACCTACTACTGAAATTTGTAGACACCTACACTCACATGTGCAATATACCCACACAGATATGCATATATGCACATAATTAAAAATAAATCTTTAAAAATTGTAAAAAATGCTACTCTCACCCCCTCATCCCAAAGCCAAAAAAGAACTAAAAACAAAAGATTGGTGACAGTTCTGTGGGCATGCAATTGAATATTCTTGTGAGACAGATACAGAAGAGTAGCCAAACAACGTGTCCTGAATGTGTTTTCACATTTCTGAAAATGAATCTCATTGCTGTTAATTGTCCAGATATAAGTGTTATTATGTAATTAACTTTTATATTATGATGCTCTTATGTGACAGCACGGCATCTTTTCCTACAGCTCTGAGGAAATGGGGTAAAACTGTTCACATTCTCACTTTCTAAGGCATTAAAATATAGAATGAAATGACACTTTAATGCGGGCCCCCCAATTTTTTGCAACATGGCTTTAGCTATACTGTAAAAGGAAGCCAAGCATGGATGGAAAAATGGATTTACTGTTAACATTCTGTGTCTTACAGAGCAAGGAAACTGCTCCTGTACTCTGCTCCTGTACTCCGTGTTTTGAACATTACACAGTGAGTACTGGTAACCTGCAGTATAGACTATGCCTGGAGGTTTGCGCACAAAATCAGCATCTCACTTTAAGGTAGGAAATTGAACATTAGTAGTAGAATTCCAATTTATTTAAATTACTCAATTGAAAATAGAAACCTGAATTAAAAATTTCTATCAAATGACGTATGTAGTGGTCATAGCTGCCCACTGCCTCTAGTACTACATGCATTTTCATACCATAGGGCAAGCACAAGGCCATGAGAAATGCATTGGACAATGAAATAGGAGCAGAATTAAATATTATTACATGCGATTTTGGAATCAGCGTACCATCTACTACACTTCCCTTCTCTCTGTGTGCTACAGTGACCAGAGATATTCTGGTAAATAGCTTCATCATTATCCTCGGTCTCAAAATAAGGGTAAATCAGAGTAGATCCCTGTTTGGTCTGCAAAGTAACATAATATTGATGCATAATTCATTTTTATTTTTATATCATGAAGTGATTTTTTTTTTGTATTTTAATCTAACACTTTAACCAATCCATAACTAAGTGTTTACATTAGGGCAATTTTTATAGATGTGACATTTGATTGCTTAGGGTACATTTGGCAGGTGGTAAATACATGTTGACTGGATGCTGGGAAAATGAGCACATGACACACGGTGGGGAAGACTTGGCAAGGTTGTTTCACTGTCTTCCAAGGAAGACAGGACAGTTGGCAATCGTCCTGTACTATACAGGAACAAATTGGCACTTGAAGTGTGTTACATACTCTTGACTATATTTGCAGCATATTAAAGAAAGGAATGAGATGAGAAAACTAAATCACCAGTTTGCAATCATCAATTAGAAATGAGCACTGAAGGCTGTTTGAAACTCAAAATTGCTGCACAGTCAACTTAATGTAATGACTACAACATTGGAAGTCTGCAAAATTAAATGGACTTAAGGAAGTTCATTTAACTGGACAAAAATGACTCAGAGAAAAGGGCTCAAAATATGGTTTCCCACTGCATTTGTTTTATATTCCTACTGAAATATTTTTCATAACCGTAGTGCCTTAAAAGTAGAAATTTATATTTAAAAGACTGTGGTGGGTAGTGGAAAATTAATCAAACTAAAATCAAGGCATTGGGAATTTTTTGAAGATTTCTTGCAAGTAGCTGAGTGATTTCTACCAGCCCTTATTTGCCTAAGTTCCTTGTTTTAGAGCTGATATTTTTCTTCAAAGCTAATTGTGGCCAGTTGGGTGGTAGTTTACACAATCCCGGCTTGTGTTGGCATCTTCTCATCTTCCTACTTACTGTCATGCTTTTATATGTATGGAGGGGTTTGATTACTTAGTCTCCACCTAGGCTGTTCAGTTAAAATTTCAGGCCCAAGATCTGGAACGTAGACAGGTCTTCAAAGACTGCTCTCGGTTAGAATGTGTGTATCTTGTCATTGTTGTGTGTATCACAGTTTATTCTCTTCTGCCTGATGAGCTCTGCACACTTCACATCCAGAACCCACTCACCACATTCCAACGTCTTCAAAAGCCTCAGACCATTGCACAGTCAAGTCAGTGTCCAAGAATATCATGAAAATTATATCACCTCTAAGTCCTACACCTCTCAATCTGATTTATCTAACACAAATATGGTTATAATAAAATTCTTTTTTTCCTTATGGAAGTAGTTATCATCTCCTAAAAAATAATGGTAGAAAGTTGTACTTTAAAAAACAAAATGAGATGAAAAAATGGAAAAAGTGATGGTAAATCCTGAAATTTTAGAAATTCTACCATGAAAGCCTCATTTAGCCTAATAGCCTAGGTAGTTAATCTGTTCCTACAGTTTAAAAAACCAAGGTATCCTCTATACTATGTTAATCTATGGAAATTCACTGAAATGAGACTCCTTCAAATGATTAAAGGTGTTACTGGCATAGGAGATACTTAGATTTTTAAATGTTTTAATTCTCTGTTTTTTTTTTATTAATTTATTCTTGTTAAATCTCAATGTTTATCCCATCCCTTGTATCCTCCCATTCCTCCCCCCCCTCCATTTTCCCATTATTCCCCTCCCCTATGACTGTTCCTGAGGGGGATTACCTCCCCCTTTATATTCTCATAGGGTATCAAGTCTCCTCGTGGCTACCAGCTGTCCTTCCTCTGAGTGCCACCAGGTCTCCCCCTCCAGGGGACATGGTCAAATGTGAGGCACCAGAGTACGTGAGAAAGTCATATTTGTCACCTTGCACAAAACTCAAATCCAAGTGGATTAAAGACCTCAACATAAAACCAGAGACACTAAAAAAAAAAAAAAAAAAAGTGGGAAAGAGCCTGGAACATATTGGCACAGGAGACAACTTCCTGAACAGAACACCAACGGCCCAGGCCTTAATGTCAACCATTAATAAATGGGACCTCATGAGGCTGAGAAGCTTCTGTAAGGCAGGAGACACTGTCAAGAGAACAAAGCGACAGCCTACAGACTGGGAAAAAAATCTTCACCAACCCTACATCTGACAAAGGTCTAATATCCAAAATACATAAAGAACTCAAGAAATTAAACACCACCAAACTGAATAACCCAATTGAGAAATGGGGCTTGGAACTAAACAGAGAATTCTCAACAGAGGAGTATCAAATGGCTGAGAAACACTTAAAGAAATGCTCAACCTCCTTAGTCATCAGGGAAATGCAAATCAAAACAACTCTGAGATTCCATCTTACACCCATCAGAATGGCTAAGATCAAAAACTCAAGAAACACCAAATGCTGGCGAGGATGCGGGGAGAGAGGAACACTCCTTCACTGCTGGTGGGAATGCAAACTAGTACAGCCACTTTGGAAATCTATCTGGTGCTATCTTAATTCTCTGTTTAAAGTTGGAAACTCGTAATTGAAGAATGCCATAAAGGCACAGCCAGGACATATGGACTGATAAGGTGCTCATTGCAAAATAACTAACAATTATATGACATTCCACAACCTAGTACAGAAAGCCTTAGAAAATAGACAAAAAGAGTTGTAGATTTTCTGTGAATAACTGTCCTCTACTTCAACCATCTTTCATTAAGTGAAATATTTGTTTCTCTGGTTGTCCATGATTGTGCACTAAGTGTGCTCAGATTAGGCAACTAGGATTCCATTTCATAGATAGCTGGTGTTCAAACCACTGAAGGGAAAGCCCACAATCATGCTGATAAACAGAACAGGCAGACATTTTTGTTTGTCTTAGGCCCTAAATTTGTAACAAGAAGTAAAGCACACAAAATGCATATTGAATGGTTTCTTTGACAAGATGTTGTAGTTTTCAGTATTGTGGAGAATTCTTTCTTATTTTTCCTTTGATATATTTATAGGTTTATCCTTTCTACTCTGAATGCCTACATTACTGACCTGATCAAAATGTTAATAGTAATTAGTCTCATAACAGGATTTATTAAATGGATTATAAATGACGTTGGACATGCATTTGCATAATCGTTCAGGTTCTCAGTGGGATGCTTCAGCACTCAAAAATGTTTTGCAGAAAATTACAATTTACATACAGAATTGAAGACATTTAACCTCTCTGTGAGAACTTCAACATACAAAATGAAAACAAAATGATTTCTCATCACAATCAGAGATAACATGAGGTGATAAGCACTACTTAATTGTAGAAAGGTGGCATCACATAAGAACCATTCCTACATTATATCTATTCCATGAGAGTTCATCTAAAAAGCTCCTTGTCGGGCATCTGTGGGAAGTCAAGTTGTGTTCACAGGGAAGAGGGGCTTGAGTACTCATGAGATAAATACAAGCTTTCTGAGTTTCCCTGAGCCATTTATTTTCCTAAAATTACAGGAAGATATTTCAAATAAAAATATAATTAACAGTTATGACTTGGCCTATTAGCAGTGTAATGAACAAAATTGAACAAGTTTCTCACTATAGGATTCATCTAGACTTTCAGTGTTGAAGTATTACATGAACTGCGCAATGCAGTTTACCATGTTGCTTGGATGCACTGACGCATGAAACTAACATCTTTTTATTATGAATATACTTATTTGTAATTTGCAACTTTAGCAGATGTTTACAATATACTGTGGTCATATTTATACCCTATTGCTTTCTCTTACCTGTTTTTCTGTTTCACTGTCATATCATTGTTTTCCTGTGTCTTATTCTTGTGCAGTAGATGTATATAAGTTCATGATTAAGATGGTCCTCCCAAGGAAGTATTAATTAATAACCTATTGATCCTGGGTCCCGAATTATCTGTCCACACATTGTACCTCCATTGTAACTGGGTTTTTTAAATTATAATTTTGAATATATTATAAAATAGAGTTCCTACAAGGCTTTTTCAGATATCCTTAGCTTTGGTTGACACTTTTTTTTTTATAAACTCCATCTCTTTATATCTCTCCATTTAAACTTTTCAATAACTAATATTGTTTTCTTCTACTTCTGTATAATATTTTTATCCTCTCCAGCTCATGATTTCTCATCTATTCATGGTCTCCAACTTAAACTGAACTTGAAGAGACAATAAAGTGTTATCTTTCTGGAGCTGAATTAATTCAATTAGTAATTTTGAGTTCAATTCATATTCCTGTAAATTTTATAATTTCACTTTTCTTTATTACTGAGTATAATCCCATTCTGTAGATGCATCAAATTTCTGTATTCCTTTGTCAGTTGGCAGACATCTAGGATGACTCCATTTCTTAGATATTATGAATAGACTATAAATGGATAAAGACATGCAAATATACCTTACTAAAATGTAGGGTCCTTAGATATGTGCCCAAGAGCGATACAGCTAGGTCATATTGTTGCAGGATATTTGATCCCTGAGGTTAGGAACTGTAAAAACCTGTCTTCTGTTTGGTGTGGCTGAACCCTAACATACTCCTTTAATCCAAGAGCTATCTTCACTCAGGATTTAATAAAGTTCACCCTAGGTCAACAGGTAGAGAAAGAAATCATCTGACAGAGATTAAAGAGTCGGAGGGACTTTGAGTTGAGGGGCAGTTTAAGACAGCGTGTAGAAGTAGAAGGGCTCTTTAGCTTTTAGCTCTGACTCTCAGCTCTCTAGAGCCTCAGCTCCTTGGCCTTTGGCTTTTTGGGCTTTGGCTAGTAAGACTTTGGCCTTGGGTTTTTTCAGTCTTTTCTTCCTGTGCAGTTAGCTGAGGTAGTGAAACTTTTGCACATTTTCCATCACACTTGAACTGAGTAGAAAAGTCAGATAGGTGCTTCCACCCTCGCCGCACGCCCCCCCCCCCCACAAACTAGCAGGTTTTCCACCACAACATCTGGCTCCTCAGTCCTTATTGGTAAAATATAACAATCTGGGCTTTTCAATTAAAAAAACATCATATAGTACTTATATTTAAAAGTTTTTGAGAGCATTCACACCAATCTCTATAACAATTCCATCAGTTTACACACCAACAATGAATAAAGGTTATCCTTCATCTGAAGGCAGAAATTCAAAGTAGTTTTTAAACTACTTTGATTTTTTAAAAAATGAGAGTTTTGTTTGTTTTTTGGTTTTTTGAGACAGGGTCTATCTGTGGTGGCGTTGGCTGTCCTGGACTTGTTTTGTAGACCAGGCTGACCTCTAACTCACAGCAATCCGCCTGTGTCTGCCTCCCGAGTGCTGGGATTAAAGGCATGTGCTGCCATGCCCAGCTTAAAATGAGTTTTTAAAATCATTGATATATTTTGTTTTTTGCAGGGGGGAGTCTCTGTTCAGACTGATAGCATATTATTTATTGAATTGTTTTCTTGATATTTATATCTTTTAGCTCTTTTTATATCCTATATACTAATTCTCTCTTAGATGTTTAAGGATTTTCTTCAGTTCTGTAGGTTGCTTGTGCCTTCCCTTATAGTTGGTATGCAGAGTCAATTGCAGATGAGTAACTTTTAAAAGAGGTTAGAGGCTGAGGGATATAGCTTAGCTGACATAGCAGTTGCCTGGAATGAGTGACTCTCTGGGTTAAATCTCTTATAATGTCACATAAACTTGGATGTTGCAGAAAGTTTAGGAAGTGAAATCTTAATGGAAGTCACAGTGGGCTTATGGACGGGAAGTAGGAAGGTCTTAAAGTTTGGTAACCTGACTCTTCCTGTTTTAGCTCTGTCCCCCAACTGCACATTCAATGCAACCAGGTGCTTCATGCTTGGCTTTCTTGCTTTTCACTTGATTTTTTACTGTGACTTTTCACACTATGATGGACTGTAGTTTTTCATAGTGCAGTATGAAATATGTAATTCAATCCTTCCTTATGGTGTTTCTTGTCATGCCACAGCAATGAGAAAATTAATTGGTACAATGAGTAATTACCAGGTGCCAGGATTTAAATTATGGGATTTGAAATATGCTCTTAATATTTGTAATTATCATTTGAGAATTAGATTGTGATTTTTAAAAGTTTCTTACATATGAGTAAATTGAGTCTTAAATATGAAATCTGGTATAAATAACTGACAAATAACAGATATGTAACCAATCAAGGATTATCTAATTTTAAAGATTTTTTTCAGAGCCTTTCCTTGTCTTTGGTGTCAGGATTGTGTGTGTATGTGTGTGTGTGTGTGTCTGTGTATGTGTGTATGTGTGTGTGTGTGCATGTGTGTGTTTCAGAGAGAGAGAGAGAGTGTGACAGACAGACAGACAGACAGAGACAGAGATATAGACAAAGAGACAGACACACACAGAGAGAGAAACAGAGACAGAGATACAGAGACAGAGAAACAGAAAAATTTCAAGAATTGAGAAGTCAAGCTCCCAACATGAAACAGTGTAATTGACAATGAACTAACATTCATCAAATCAAGTTTCCATGGGATGAACATTTGTGTTCAAATCAAAGATTCATGGAATACATGGAATTTGTATTTTAAGATACCTGGGACAGGTGGATAGTGACTTGAAATAGTTTCCTCATAAATGTGCAGGCGCAGTGCTGCATAACATTAGACCCCAGACTCTGATGAGTACCAGGGCCATGGGGTCTGCACATCTGTGGGGTCCTTTTTGCTTTTGACATGAGACACCCAGTTTATCACTCAGAATGCTACTGGTTTGTTATAATAGAATTCATATCTTTTCAGCCTAGGAAGCGATTAACTGACACAAAAAGACTGAAACATAATTCAAAGGTGCAAGCACTACGCTGGGCAAAATCTAAACTGCTACTTTTTTTTTTATCAATAAACTAAAATAATCCATCCTAATCCTCATAACCTACACACATCCCAAACACTTGCTAATCTGATCAGGGGTTTTCTCTCTTCCAACTCCCTCTGTCAACTGTCAATCATCCTCTCTAACCGTCAATTCTCAGCTCCTTTCCCTCTCCAGGAACTCCCATCTTCTACTTCCTGTCCTTCTGACCAGCTGATTGGATAAGCAGGGCTTTATTGACAGTTGTTACATCCGCTCAAGACATTCCTCCACACTGGTTCTCTCTTTACAGTTTACTACAGCACTTAAAAGGCCCTAGTGCACACTTCATTATATGAATACAGGGTAGTGTGTGGCTAACATGGAGAAACTGGGGCCAAACTTATTTCTTTGTAGGTATTTCACTTTGTTGAACATTTAAGTCAATTAGTGTCTCAACTTCTTCAACTGTGAAATTCAAGTGATGTCAAGGATAATGATGATTATTATAATGGCAACAGTAAATGAATTGAAGGTATTATATGTTTGAGAGACATTTGAAATAAATACTTAGACATATCTGGAAGAGGATGCCTAAATGCTCCAAAGCAAACTCTTCTCTGACGGTCCTGAGACTATATGTGTCCTCTGATCATCATCTTTTCCCTGCTGAAATTTGTTTACTTCCATGGTTCTCATCACATTGTCCCCTTTAACAATTACATATTTCTTTACTTTCCTAGTAACAATAGATTTAAATTTGATGAGAAGAAACATTGCTTCTCCAGTCTCTGAAGACTGTACAAGACTCAGGCACAGGAGAACGTAAGCATCTTTAGAGGCAGTAAAGTTACTTACTTCCATTTCCTTCCTTCGGAGAGCACTTTACTGATGATTGTAACAGCCTTATGCAATTTATCAAAACATGAGAACATTAAATAAAGGTGAAACTGTCACCCTCTGATGGGCTCATTTAGTCTTTTAAAAATGTAAATAGTGGGTGAAATAACTGGTCTGTAGGATTGTCTGTTCCAAGTCCTTGGAATTGTGTTATATTTTATGACAAGCAGACTTTTTAGAGATATGGTTAAATTAAAGACCCTGGGATTGGAGCAGAGCCTGGATATTCCAGGTGAGTTCAATATAACCACAAGACTCTTTATAAGCCAGAGACATCAGAGATTGACAGTCAGCTTATAGGTGCTAGAAAAAGAAGTGATGATTTTCATTTGGAATCTCCAAATGAGTCCAGCCACACTGACACAGTGATTTCTAGACTTCTGACATTAAGAGCTATGTCACTTTACATCTGTGTTCTTTTAAATGCCTAAATTTTTCCTGATTTGTCACAGTAACAAGAAATTGATGAATATGCCTGTGGAAACAAGCATAAACAGTAAAGAGAAAGAAGGAAGGAAGAGTGGAAGAAACTACACTTAGGTAAAAATAGCATCTCTGCTTGGTTTGAAAATTGGAACCAAAAGCTATACTAGAAAAGAAATGGTCAGAGTACTTGGTGGAGAACATGGAACAGCACAGGAATTACTGCAACCTAATTCTTAAATCCACCACACCAAGCAGTTTCTGCTTAGAAATCAGTAGAAATTATTATGAGAATTAACAGATCCACAGCATTAAAAAAAAAATGAAATGGAAACAAAAATAAAAAGTAAAGCCATACCATCGTTCAGTTTAGTCCGTAGATATCTCAAACCAAGCAAATGGTTTCTTTGTGTAAGCACAATCTTGCGTAAACACTGTTATGAATCGCTGTGTTCATACTTCCCTTCCTCTGTGCCACTGTCTACTCCCTAATTCTATTTCAACCAAAAGCTCCTATATGGAGGGTCATAGTGAAAAAGGAACTAAACAGAACAGTGGTGGAGGGGCCGAAGCTGTCAGTCTTGCTTTAATAAAGGGTCCGTGGAAATGCTGAACAGAAGCTGTAATGGCATTCCTGGCAATAACTGCCCCTATTCCCCCTGTATTTTCAATCAGATTTAATTTGCAGTAAATAGAAATGAAGACTCTTTACCATTGCACCCTAATGACTGTAATTTTCTCTCAAGCTGTTACTTACAGGCACAGCATGTTGCACCTTGGAGAGAACATTCCAGCCACCCAACCCCATCTTATTTGTAATTGGACCTTGAGTACCATGTCATGAAAACTGACTTAAAGGATTTCAATGTAGGGTATTAAAATGAGATGCAAACCATTCTGGATCCTCCAAAAGAAGAGGGAAATTCCACTTTGATGCCTTCTATTTGTGGTCATTATTGTAGCTGGTTCAAAGATGCTGCCTAGGATTTTTTTTGGGGGGGGAAGGGGTGTGCATAACACTCTGATCAGTGTCTCTGTGTGAACACTTCTCTCACCACATAGCTGCAGCCCTGATTGCCAGAACCAAAGCGTCTCCATTAAGACTTCAAGTAGCTCAACTCTTTGGTGCCAGATGGCATGCAAATTGGTCCCTTTACACAGATACAGATGTCATTGTGCCCGCAGTTTGTTGGAGTCTCTATAGCCACTCAATAGGGAATAAAATTTGGTGGAATAGCTCCCTGCCTTACCTGCCAATGATCATCAGAACGTAGACTCAATCCTAGATGACAGCTGTCACGTGTGCACCTTTCTCTTCACCAGAATGACAAAGAACACAAATGCATAACTGGAAGTGAACTGGATTTTGTGAATTCATGTGGTTGATTGGATCTATCCTAGATGAAAAGAGAAGCATTCTAAAAATTAGAATAGTTGCCAAAATAAGATTTCATTAAACAAGAGCTTTAATTTTCGTTTTCTCCTTTCCTCATTGAAAGGATTGCCAAGGAACTATCTCAAAATATGGATGACAAATGGATTGGGGGGTGCCCTGTTTGCATGTGTGCATCATTTTTTGAATATGCAAGGGAAGTAAGAACAGATGGAAGGAACAATGATGTTGATATGGTCACTAGAATCACAAAAGAGCTTTAAAACTGAGTAAGTAAATACACTCCTGATTTTTTTTTTTTTTTTTTTTTTTTTTTTTTTTTTTTTACTCCTGATATTTTTAAGTGTTCATTTTGTAAATATTTGGTAACCGTATTCAGTTTTCAGGATTAATTTTGTTCTGGTTCTAGCATGTGGAATAGAAAAGTAGGACCATTATTCTGTTTTTTTAAAATTGTTTTTAGAATGACTTAGCTGCTTATTCAGGTGATCATATATTTTAAGATAGGAAAATAGTTTTGCTCCCAGCAACTCGAGAAATAATCTGTTTCAAAATAAAATTATTTTATATTATAGCTTGTAAAAAGATTTTACAATTTATATTTTAAAATGATCCATACCACATTGTTAGTAAAAATGAAATCCTCATCTATTTTACTAGAGAAACAATAATGTTGAAAAATGAAGCAAAAAGTGACAAGAGGCATAACATACTGAATATTTTTATTTATTGCTGTAGATGTATTGAAATTCATTTTAAGTAGGGAAAAATAAATTTAAATCATATTTTCTTCAGACGTACATATGCATATACCTACTAAATTATTAATGTACTTGCAAAATACTTTTTAAAAATCTATAGAAAATTCGTTATATCTTGTACCTAAGTCATTAGTTGTTTTGTAAATATATATTTATACTATTTGTATGTACATTTGTAGTAGAGGTGATATAATTAGTTTTTAAGACCAAACCCAAAATTATTGTTGCATGTTGTTTCTAAGCACATAACTATTATTATATAAAATATACCTTAGAGATCAGGGCACAGTGGCACATGCCTCTAATCCCAGCACTCAGGGAAGCAGAGGCTGACATATCTCTGTGACTTTGAGGCCAGTCTGGTCAACAAAGAGAGTCGAGGACAGAAAAGGCTATACACATACACAGCTATTGAAACACTCTCCCTCCCTCCCTCCCTCTCTCTCTCATATATATATATATGTGTGTGTGTGTGTGTGTGTGTGCGTGTGTTTGTGTACATATATATGTATATATATAAAACTTAAAAACCATTAACTTAATAAAAGGACACCATATTTATAATTTTATGAAGAAATGTTATATTTGTTAATGTCTTAAGATACTGTGCTGTACTGCATCAGTAACACACACACACATATATATACATATATATACATACATAGGTGCAATATATGTGCATATATTCATATGTATATACATATGTGTATAATATATATTATACATGAATGTAACACAAGAGGTTAAAGGTTAAAGGTATCAGTACTAGCCCAAGGTCGTTGCCAACTTCATTCTATTAGGAGATGAAATAATGAAATATGAATTTGAACTTAGTTCCACTTATAGAAAAGCTGATTATCTCTCAGTTTAGTGAATATTGGAACTTCCTACAGCCATGATTTAGTTACTTGTCAATTGCAAAAAACAGCTACTTGAAGAAGTTTCTAGGCACCATATAATGTTTGACTCATGGCAAACAGTTATTTCAACACTAAAGCTGATGATGGTCCTTAGTGGCACAGTTATCTAATATTACTGAATGTCAATTTTAATTTAATACATATCCTTAAAGTTAGAAATTTGATCTCCTTAATATCTTGTGATTTCCTCACTAGCTTGAACTACTAATTATGTTTTGCTTCGGCTGAACTTTGGTCTCCCTGTGAAAACAGAAACATATCATTTTATTGACTTTTTTATTAAGTGTTATATGTGCCTGGCAGCAAATGCTAATATATTTATTCTGTATTTTTACTTTCTGGGTTTCACACTTTTGCTTCTCAGTTCTATGCCCTGTTTCTAACGTAGCCCTGCTGCATGATCTCTTCGTTATTGCTGATGAAATAGATTTTTCTTTACTAAATCTAGCCTCTAAGTCTCATCAAGTTATTTTAAACTAATGGGTGATGCTCATAATTAATGAACATGACAGAGAAAATTATTTGTAGCCTAACACAAACACATTGCTCCCATTATCAGGAATGGCATCAACTGCACAGAGGAGACTTACTCAAACTGCCTAATATTATGAAAAGAGTATTGTCAAGCATAAAAATTCAGCAGAGAGAACAAGGTAGGAGTACAGAGACTAATAAAGGAGGAGATCAAATCTGGGGGGAGCAGCGGCGGGAGCAGAAAAGGCCTGCAGGGAAAAGAGAGACTGTGGGTGAGGGCATCTCTGTGACAAACTGGAGACCTAAGTCAGAACAGGCCTCTGGGAGGATACAAGGGGGACTCTAGCTGAGACTCCTAGTAGCAGTGGCCATGGAGACTGAAGAAGACACCTTCTTACTAGACAAGACTCGTAGTGGAAGGAAGAGAACACCAACCCGCCCACAAAAACTTTGATCTAAAGATTCCCCTGCCTACAAGACTCGTAGGGATAAAGATGGAACAGACAGAACAGAGATTGAGGGACTGTCCAACCAACGCCTGGCCCAACCCAAGTCCGATCCCATGGAAGAGAGCCGCCCCGACAGTACTAATGATACTCTGCTATCCTTGCAGACAGGACCATATAAACGTTGTCCTCTGGGAGGCTCCGGCCAGCATCAGTTTGGAACAGATACTGAGATTCATAGCCAAATACTGAGTGAAGCAGACATAGGGAGTCTAGCGGAAACATGGGGGGAAGTATAAAAAGACGTAGAGGTGACAAGAGCACTGTAAAAAGACCAACAGAGCCAGCTAATCAGGGCCGAGGAGGGCCTGTGGAGTCTGATGCACCAGCCGAGCAACACGTATAGACTGGATCTAGATTCTCTACGTAGATGCCGCTGACGGACAGCTCAGCCTTCATGTGCGTCCACAGTTAGGGGAGGAGGGCCTGTCTCTGACATGGTCTCTGTTGCCTGCTTTTTATTGCTTCTCCTTGGAGGGACTGCCTTGCCAGGCCACAGGGGAAGAGGACATGTTCAGTCCGGATGTGAATTGATGAGTCACGTCAAGGTGGGTAGTTAGGGGGGCTCCCTTTTCGGAGGAATAGAAGAGGGTGGATTCAGAAAAGAGAGTGGACTGAGGGGAAAGGCAGGATGGGAAGAAATGGGATATAAAGTGAATAAATAAATTAATTAATAAAAAAGCAAAATAAAACAAATTCAAGTCATAATGTCTGCTCCAAGAAATTTGGTAACTAATTTTTTTTCTATCCATGATCTTTGTTTAGAGTTTCAACAACTAATGTTTAAATACGATGAACATTGTTACCGAAAAGATTTTTTTCTTTTGAATAGGTTGTCTTATTTTCTAGTCATAGTTGGTCTGAAAGTGTATAAAACAGACTGTCTTCAAAATCACAAAGATTCACGTCTCTTTGCTTACAAGCTGGACTGATAGAATTAACAGTGTGTGCCACAAACACCTGGCAAGAATTTCAGTAACAATCTGGACAACATTGCCATATTGCTGTGCTTACTACATACACAGGTCCTGTCCCAAGTAAAACTGTCATAGATTTCATTGCTTATCTGATGAGAAACAAATGATTTGTCCTAAATGTTACCATGTGTAGGAATGCCAGACCACCTATCATGTTACGTCTCTGCTGTTTTGTACTGTGGATGTACTATCAATTTGAAACCTCACATTTTTTCACTCTTCTCTCCCTCCTGTGGAAAACAACTGTGGAGAAACCTGGAGCTAATGAAGATAGTGTGATGAAAAGCAATAGAGTTTCTCTGTGACTCTCTGAAGGATGTATTTAGATCCTTGCAGTTCATTTTCAGAGGTTTTGCACAATGCCATTGGTACTTACATAAGCAAAATTTTTGATTCTATAAAAATAATTGTTGGGGAATTCTGACCATCTTAACATAGATGATAGAGGAAAACATGTGCTAGACACATTTACTTATGGGATAAAATGATTTGTACTTTAAACTTTTTTTTTCTGTTGCCCTAAAAAGGCATACACAAAATTTCTGAAAGGAGTAATGTTTGTTTGCTTAGCTTGAATATTTTGTCATTGTTATTGTTGATTTTACTTTTGTGAGGACACTCTAAATGATTCATTTTTCACCGTGAATACTTTATATTTTAGCACCAAACACTTTTCTTCACTACAAAGATGTTACATCATCAAAATTTTACTGAAACATTAACATTTTGAGTTTATGAAAGAAGTGGCTATGATGGTGAGAAATTTAAGAGAAGCCCGGTTAAATAATGAAAACATGAGTGGCCTGTTGTAATGAATAAGTATGTTGCAAGTTAAGAAGTAAAAACAGATTACAATTCCTGTAATACAGATTCAAATGAATACCAGAGGAAATGAACCTACAGATTGCAGTGGCAGGACCAATGGCATCGGCATGCAAAGCCAACCATCCTTTACAACTGCAGTGAAATCTAACACAGCCACACGCAACCTGGTATACCAGAACCCCCACAAAAGTGAAATCAATTTCAAGCTGGGTATTTATACCTGTAAAATATAGTAATTTCATCAGTGATTGCCATATATGTTACTTGTAAAATACAGTGTTTAATTTCAAATGAATGATTCATCAACACCAAAATTTGCCAATTAAAAAGTTTTAAGCATATTATACTCTGTAAAATACTTGGTTTCAATTGTAAAATTAAATTATTTTTGGCATCATAAAGAATTAGTGTTTGCATACTTTATATATTTTATATTTTAGTGTTAAATTGTACTCAAATTTTCAAGATTAATAATTTCAAAATAATTTATGGATTTAATATTTAAGAATGTTCATAATAAAAAAAAGCCATGAGTATAGAGATCTGCATATGAAAGAAAAGCTGCCTCTACTTCTTTGGGTATGCAGCTCTTCACAAGAGCTCAGGCCTACAGAATATTGGGTTATTTTCACATACTATGGAAACTTGGACTACAGAATACTGGGTTATTTTCACATACTCTGGAAACTTGGACTACAGAATACTGGGTTATTTTCACATACTCTGGAAACTTGGAGTACAGAATACTGGGTTATTTTCACATACTCTGGAAACTTGGAGTACAGAATACTGGGTTATTTTCACAAACTATGGAAACTTGTACTACAGAATACTGGGTTATTTTCACATACTCTGGAAACTTGGACTACAGAATACTGGGTTATTTTCACATACTCTGGAAACTTGGGGAGTGGCTGATACACTGAGGATACAACTACTTCCAACCTACAGTCACTTCTGGTTTTTAGTTTTACCTTTTATAACAATGATACTTTTTTTCTAATCATGCCTGGCTCCTTCAAACTGAGTGGATTTGTATCTATTCCTGGGTGAACTAGTATGGGAATGTTTCCATAGCTACCTTCTAGGACAATGTTACAAAGAAGCTAAGATCTTATACCAGCTGTCTGGTAGAGGCTGTAAAATCTTTCCTGAGAATTTCCAGTAATATCTGGGTTATTAAAATGTGGTTTTAAAAGGATATCAAAGTGGTAAGGATGACAAAAGATGAGAAGAGGAAAGGAAATTAAAGTTATTTAAAGGTTAACCAAACGGTACCTCCTGTGATAAGTAATACGAGAAAGTTTTACAATTTTAATAGAATATCTTAATTTTCATTTTATCTGTACATGTATGTCTGTATTTCTGTGTAAGTCACATGGGTAACGGTGCTAGAGGAGGCCAGATAAATGTGTTTAGTCTCCTGGGATTGGATCTACAGGATGTTGAGTGCTGGGATCCAAACTTGGTTCCTCTGCCAGGGCAGCAAGTGGTCTTAAGCACTGAGCCATCTCACCAGTTCTGGAAACTACTTAAGCCTTAAGATTGTTACATATAGCTTACACATGCAGGAAAATAAGAGATGACGTATACATACTGCATTCGTATGAATCTAATTTAAATGCCTACATGTATATCCTGTTTCTTTAATTTGACAAACGACGCTTGAACACTTCATCAAGGATTAAAATTGCTCTTTTTGCATTTTTCACACGTTTTTAGCACTGGTACAATTGTTTACTTGTTTTAAGTATGAAGTTGAAGTCATTATTATCATCACTTCTCCAAATAGGGAACGCAGATAAAATGTCATGGTCTCCCTCCCCACAAGACTCCTTCAGAGAGATCTGAAGGTTGTAGCTGCCTTCTCAGAGCTGGTTTAATTCTAGAACTCTTGTTCTTTTCAAAAGTGACATTGTTGGGGAAACATATTCTTTTTTGCTTCATAAGCTGTATTTGACAGTTTCATCTGGGTATCTCATTATATCAAACATATGCAGGTGGAAACTCTGTATTTTACACCTCAATGACTTGACAACTCAGAATTTTATAAATTTGAAGCACCATTTCCTGGTTTTCTTTTTTTACTTTAAATGATATCTGAAAGATCATATTCTACAAGTAGTTCTGGAGAACTAATTTGCATGAATATAATAGCATGCAGTTTTCTAGATATATTTGACCCTCATAGATAATTTACCATTAATTTAGCTGTTACTAATATGCTAATAATAGAGAATCCTTAGATGCTTAGTATTTGGTTCTGAGGAACTAATGAGTATGTGAATTGAAAAACTTCCACCTATGAAAGACAAATTCAGGTGTGTGTGTGTGTGTGTGTGTGTGTGTGTGTGTGTGTGTACACATACACCATCAAAAGCACCAACATATGAAAACCTGTGGGAATGTCTTCCATGATCATTTTATTTTGCGTTTTTTGTTTCAATGATGGAATCAAAGGTTATAATGTACAAGAGGTGACAATAATCTCTATGGGTCATCATGTATATATGTATCTGCATATTTACACACACACACACACACACATTCAAGTAAGGTAAAAATCTACTCATCTTGATTTTGTTTTTACATTTGTTTTCACAATACTGCTTGGTATTTCTGTTTTTTTAAACATTTTTTATTTTTTACATATACATTTATAATATTACACACACACACACACATATATATACATATATAAAATAAACTACCTATAGCAAGAAAAACCATAACACAATCAGGAATTATATAAATGTTACATTCTTAGTGTTTTGGCTATTAGTATTTGGCAGCCTTGAAGAAAACATCTTTCCTATCTTGGCGCGTCTAAAATTCTGAATGTAAATCAATCTTTATCACATCTTGTCATTATCAACTTAAAACATCAATCTAGACCTAAAAACATCTTAACCACTAAACAACTAAGCTTCCCTGTAAAACTAAGCTACATCATCTTCAGCCCCATCAGAGATTCTGGCTTCATTATCTGAGTATACAGGGAGTTCAGGTTACGATCTTTCCCAGTGAGAAGATGACAGAGACAGTGTGCTGCCTGACCAGTGACACAGGATGTCTCTATCACGTTGGAGCATCTTCTTCAGCCTTCTGGCCCAGTATATCTGACAGACATATTTGTGAGGCAGGAACTATTGAGGACTTGCTTACCCTGTCTTGGCAAAGTTTGGCCATCAACTCTGCCTGCATCCAAGCTTACCCTTTTTTAGGCAGAATTCTGTCTGTGGTAGAAATGAGGACATTCTGCCCAGTGGCTTGTTTGTCACATTTGAAGCTATTTCTATAAGGAGGTTTTTTGATGCTCCTCATCCTCTTTGTGGTAGGCTGGGTGTTGCAAGGAGTTAACCTGTTTCATTGTCAGTGAATCTTTAATATAATTTCTCCTTTAAGACCTCATAAGCCTTTACTATCAATGTCCCTAGTGTGTCTCTCCTTGCAGAAGAAAGTGACGTAATGAACATTGCATAGTTATGTGAGCAAACTATATTTCACTTTCAAAATTTGGTGTGCAATCAGGAAATCAGAATTATACTTGGTATAATAATGACCAGCAGAAAATTGTTAATGGATAACTTAGAAACATACTTATTCTTAAATACTACTACTTAACAATATAAAAACTAATATACAGCTTAAGGGAAATTTAGAATTTTGTATTTTGTATTTTGTTAGCTCATCCATATTTCACAATATAATCTGCACAAACATAAACTGTCTTCTAACAGGATGTAGTGATTAAGTGTGGAATATTCAATCATTTAGAAATTATGACATCATTGCATCATTGTCCTCTTCCCTTTGTTCAGTCCAGCTCCTCTCTTGCACCCTCCTGGCTTATCTAATCTCCATGATCACTCTTTCTTAATCATCTGTGTCTATCTATCTATCTATCTATCTATCTATCTATCTATCTATCATCTATCTGCGTATCTATCAACCAATTTATCTACCTATATTCTTCAATATATAAATATAACCTTCTTTCTGTGATATATGAAATATAACCTTCTTTCATATATATACATGAGCTTTCAGGGCTGACCCTTTGTATTAAATATATATGGATATGAATATATATACTGAATATAAATATGCCATATATACAACTACATCATTATGTATTATAATATCATAGATCATTTCAGTTTCTCCTTTTTTCCTTCACGGTCTCTGATGCACAGCTTTGATTTAACTAAATTTAATAATATTTTAAAATTTTTCTATTTTCATTTTTCTATCTATCATCTATCTATGTATCTATTTGTGTACCTATCTAACCATCCATCTATCTATCTATCTATTTTCTATTAATGAACACTCAAGGCTCACCACTTATTATTGAATAACCATTAGCAGGCTCTTCTCACAGAAAGATCATTTCCCAAGTTCTAGGCATTCCCTGTTTGTTTGGGTTGAGGCCACAGTGAGTTTTTTTTCCTTTTTATATTAGCATGATCATTGGTATAAAATATCTTCATTAAGATGTATCTATGTTGTTGTCACAGTCTTAAATCGGATTGTGACATGAATAAGAAAATAGTTTTGAAAGATTAATAAAGTTTTACTAAAAGTTAACTATAACTAAACTCTAAAGAAGGTTATAGTCTTTCCTATATATTTACAGGCATAATGACTTAGACACTATGAATATAAAATCAAACTACACTAATATTTTAAATGGTCTAATTGAAGCACAGTCATATCAATATCCCTCTTCTTCTCCGCCCTCCAGTCATTTCCAGCTTCTGTGCTTCAACTCCCTCTTATTTCCTCTCTAAACCAATAGACTCTTTTTCCTGATTATTGCTACATACAAAATAATGTATGTGTATATATGTGTGTGTATACATGTATGGAAACACACACTACATATACATACATACATACACAACTTACTGAGTCCATTTTTGTATACACACATATGTATATATATATGTATATATAATGGTTTTAGGGATAATCTTTATAGATTGGACAACCAACAAGCGGGATTATTCCTAGGAAGACCAAATCTCCTTCTCCCAGCGTCCTTTGCTACCCATAGCTCTTTTCCAGGGTTGCGGCTCTCCAAAATGTTCCTCCTTTCACATTAATATATCAATTGATATTGTCACTGCTTTGGTATTGCTTATGCAGCCATTTCTGGGAAAGACTATTCCACAGAAAACTGCCTGGTATTTTAGTCTATTGTTATGACTATATTACTTCCTGGTAAGCTCTGCAGCTAAGAAGCAGAGAGAAGCAATGCTACTACTCAGGCCTCTTCTTTTCAAAATATCAATCTAGGACTCCACTCAATGGATAAGTGTCACCCATTTATGAATGGCTGTTTTTATTAATTAAACTTCATTGGAAATAACTCCAAAGACATATTCAAAAGTGAGTATCCTAGGTGATTAAAAATCATCATGTTGGCCATGAGTTTTAATTGTCATAGCAACAAAAGAGAATTATCTGTGATTTTAAAGTGAAAATGAAGAGCAAATATGCTTTTCTTAGAATGTTTTGAGGGTCAAAAGAGCCAGCTGATAGAATTCCTATTGCTGTAACTGCACAGTCAGCCATGTTTTCCTTCAGCACTTTGCAGTTTTGATGAAGCCCAGTGTTGGAATTACAGGATTTTCTATAGATATTAGTTTCCACGGGCATTCTACTGAGTTTTTCTCCTACCATACAGCTGCACTTCCTTTTATACATTACTGTTAACCTCACTTTTTTCTACAATGATTTTGTTAAAAACCCCTGTTGTTCTGCTTTCATCAAGAAAATCAAATTATTCCCTAACATATGGCTTTGAATTCTTTAAACCAAAGAGATATACAAAGAAATTATCAAAGCATACTTAAATAAAAAATAAAACACAAACATAGGGAGGTATAGTGAATTGAAAAGTGCCTTACATACAAAATATTCATATGCATTTGGAACTAGAACTTGTAATCTTTTCTTCGAAATATATATACTGATGGTATATATAGTTATGGCTATCAAGCTGAAGTCATCCACAACTTAAGATCACCTTAAATTTAATGACTGTTGGTTTTGTTTTGTTTTACAAGGAAGACAGCCAGAGGACAGTTCATATGAGGATGGTGGAAGTGGTATACATGTAAACTGCAAACTGCCAAGAGGCTAGGAGATGTTGATAAGAACATATAAATGCAATTTTCTCTAGAGTTCCTTTGGTACTGAGACACTGAGATACCTTGGCTTTTGTCTTCAAACCATAAGTGAATAAAATTACTGTTCTTGAAACTATTATGGTGAATATTATGTTGTCCCTGTGTAGTTAGTGTGATCCACATAGAATAAAGCTTACAGAAAATGTGTCATTCACTAAATTTTTTTCTCTATTTCATTACTACTTGTTTATTCAGCATAAGTTATATAAAACATATTTAATGATACTGCCTTCAGAGAATTTTACTGTTAAAATTGCTTGTTGTATTCTATACAAAATGTATCATTGCTTTGATATGTATCATGCAATGGCTTTGAATAATCAGAGCAGTGTTTTAATATCAATATCATATTGCATGCTATATATAAAATACAACTATAAAAGGAATTGGTAAAGTATTAACTCGGGGGATTACTCAGCCACTTGCTCTTAGTGTGCTTGTATAGTTAAATTCTATTAGTTCTCAGCTCTTTGCAATCTTTGGGATTGTGTTGGAAATGCATATGCTGTAGATAGCTGAATTTACATTGCAATGGAAAAATCGAATATCTATGATAAACTGCACATATGGCCCACAAAGCTAAGAATACCATCTCTTTAAGGAAAAATTCCAGCTCCTGAAATAAACTGTAATTATACACATCATTATATCTCCCATGTCTAATATACATGGTATGCTTTATTTATATTAAAATCAAAGCATGGCCCTAGTGTGGGTGTTTTATTGCTGTTTTCAAGAGGAGTTTATTTGTCAATGTCCCACAATATTCACTTAATTATTGGATTTGTAGATAAATGTTTGTAGAATTAAGTTCATTCATTCAATCAGAAACTTGTCAACTATAAAACATAGTTGAAACATTACTATTAATTATATACTAAAGTGTTAATTATAGGCTTGTAATTGTCCTATTAACACTACCATAAGCATGTTAATTAAGAGATTTTTGATAAATTTGTTGGCAGAAATATTGATATGAGGGTTATTAAATTGCCATAAGATTGGTTGGCACTAGTGATAGTAAAATTCCAGCTGCTATTTTATTTATGCACAGTGACTGAGGCTGAACTTTTCTATAATGCAGAAGGGCAGCTTCTCAGAGAAACAATGGGTCTCCATTTGGAGTACAAATAAAATAAATAAAGTGTAATATTCAAAGGATACAACTGGGCAAAATCTGTAGAGATGGTGAAGACAAGATGTGTTTCCAATGGGGAAAAAGTGGAAACAAATATGAAAACTTGAAAAATAGAGAAAATTGACATGGATATATGTCGATCCCAACTGCTCAGGCCAGTCCTGAACAGACAAGATCTCCCCGCCTCCACCTCCCCACTTGACACCTCTCTTCATCTCCTCTCCCTCCATCTTCTTTCTCTCTTTTCTTTCACTTTAATGTATTTTGAGTAAAATTCTACCATGTAGGCCTAGGCGATGTGGAAATGTCTGTATAAACCATGCAGGCCTTGTGCTCTGAGAAGTGAGCCTTTATTTGATTCTTCATTTCTGGGAATAAAGGTGAGTACTATTATCCCTGCCTGCCTCCTCCTCCTCCCCTTCCTCCTCCCCTCCTTCTCTTCATTATTATTATTATTATTATTATTATTATTATTATTATTATTATTATTATATTAGTTTAAGAATTTATTCTTAACACTTGTATAGCTATGGGTTTCTGTGTAGGTGTGAATCAGATCTTAAGAGTTTAAGATACTCTATAATGAAACTCTATTTCTATTTTTTCCAGGTATAAAATAGCATTTCTGTGTTCAAAGAGAAACACTCTAATACACATGTGCCTATGTATATTTAACACACACACACACACACACACACACACACAGACACATATATATATATATATATGAAAGCAAATGTGGTGAACAAAATTTGGGAACTTTCGAAATATAGAAGCATTATGTCAGTATTATCTTTAGAAAAATAATAACATTATTTTTAATAATAGTTTTTATTATTATAAAAAGCATGATGTGAGCATGCCTTCTAAAAATTGAGTATTTCTTTTTCTTATCTAAAAATTTCTATGAGCTGAAAGCTCCAAATATTAGGCAAATGTGAATCCATGCTATACCTTTTTTTTTTTAACCTTCTCAATCAATCTATATACCCCATTTCTTCTACTGTGGTGACCAGAGTGTAAAAATATAAAAAGAGGAAAATTTTACATGAGAAAATAGGTCCAGTCTCTACTTCCTATATATGGCAAGGCTGCAGTAAAATTTCTTCCTTTTTCCTTTACCACAATATATTATTCCTACCTATTTTTTGTCATGTAAAAATTATAATCACTGGATGACATCTGAGTCATATAATGTATGTATTTACTGTCCTATCAATTGTTATTTATTGAAGACTTCTCATTTGAACCATTTCTGTAAATCAGATTATTTCTTTCAAAACTCCATATGACAGCAGAAGTCCTTTGTATCACTGACACTGGGGAATAAACACTGGATTTGAAGTATCCCTTATAATTTGGTTTTTTTTTTTCAACAATAATTTCTATTTTAGGAATTGCACTCTCAAATTGAAAAAATGACAAATCAGAGAACACTTTACTACATGTGATAGTCCATAACAAATGACGTCACAAAGTTACTTAATGTATATACATTGATTGGACTGGATATGTGCTATTAGAGAAATACAGCTGGTTAAATTGTGTGTAGAACAAAGGCATCATCTATTATTTATGTTAACTAAGGTGGATGCTAAGTTGACAGTGACATAAGTGAACCTTCCAATGCTTCAATTTTGGAAGCTCACTTTGCCTTGTTCTTAGGGGCTTTAAGACACGAGAGGGGGTCAGGGTTCACTAATTCAAGGGGGCCACTATTGATGTGGGTCATTTGACATATTGTTTGTCCCAGCCAAAAGGTATTAAAAGCATGTTTGACTTTTGAATTGCACTTTGTTTTCCTATGTCCTCTGGATATAACCTCTCCTATCACTTGCTTCCGATAGGATTCCATATGGTATGTTTTGGCACCAAGAACTTATTCACCAATGCTGGTGTGTGATCTTGTGAAATAAGTAAGCCAAGCAAATCTTCCTTTGAAAATACTGTCTGTCATCTTCTCATTTTGGAAGCTGCAACCTGCAGCAGTAATTAATTTTACTCCTTCTCAAGTCTCTGATGGGGCTGAAGAGCAGATAGTTTAGTTTTACAATTAAGCTTAGTTGTTTTGAGGTTAAGATGTGGTAAGGTCTAGATAGATGTTTTAAGTTGATAAAGATGAGATATGATAGATATTGATTTACATTCAGAACCTTAGATGCATCAATATTAGAAAGATGTTTTCCTCAAAGTTGCCAAATACAAAGAGCCAAAACACTATGAGTGTAACATTTATATAATTCTTGATTGTTTTGTGGTTCTTCTTGATGTAGGTAGTTTATTGTATATATGTGTAATAATATACATATATATGTATAAAAGAAAATTTTTAAAAAATCAAAAAAGAAAAAAATACTCAGTTGAGATATTTTTCTGAAGTTACAGAAAAACAACTAACATAGTGGTGTTATGCTTCATTCCCCAGGGCTCAGTTTTTAGATGTTAATTCTACACTTAAATTTAGCAATTGTTCTCTCTATGATGCATTATATTCTAAGCTCTGTGAAGCAGAATAGAAAACATTATATAGTTTTTTCATTAATAATCTCCAGCGACTGAATGCATCCTTACTGTAATTTAACAATATATTTTTGTTTAACAAAGCAAAGAACTTAATGCTTAAACACAAGTTTGTCACTTTTGCCCCTAATTTTATTTTTGTTTGGAGTGTTAATCATTGCATTTTTATCCTTGACTCCAACTAGGATACATTTTATATAAAGATTAGTTTATAGTTAAAATTAAAATATCTTAAGGGAGAAGTTTTAATCATATAATGTTATCTTATATCGCCTAAACCTTTATATTATTTATGTATCAATTTAAATTATTTGTCTTAATTATGTCTTCTGAACTATTAGAAGCTACAACTTGTATGTGTTTTCAGGGTTTTTTTTTTTTTTATTGGCTAACCCATTGAGGAGCTGTTCCCCAGGGGAGGCTATTTATTCTTATAGAAATCCTTAGTTGCCTGTTGTCTGTATAGCACTGAACAATAAAAAACAAACAAATAAAATGAATACATATGGTTTTGGGTCATAATTCTTATTTCATTTAACTTTTAATGCACATATAACAGATTGAAAGCAGATTATCAAATGAAGGTGCATTACAAGGACAGACATTTTAGGAAATGACTTTTTTTTCTTCAGTTAACTATCTCTTTATATGTAATGTATATGATATATACTGTAACCATACTTGTGCATGCACAAATATCATATATATGTATGTGTGTGTGTACATGTGATATATGTGTGTATATATCATACACATGATGCATATATTCATATGTATCATGAATAAGTAAATATATGTAAAATATGCAACCAAATAGAATATGGTCTATATTTCTGGTACACAATAGATTCCAGATAATGGTTATTCTTTTTATCATTAATCATAAAATGAAACTGTACACAAGCATGTGCCTTCTAAAAAAATATGATACATAGAAATGTTGAAATATATGTAGGGTAATCTAAGTTATTCAAATTACTTAAATAAATAACAGCAAAATTAAAAGTACACAATTAGCCATTACTTATAATCTCACACTTTCATATATTTACATGCATAGTATTCAAATGCTTTCTAGGCCAACAGTAATAGTGAAAATTACCTGACATTTCTAAATGTTGTAGAGTAACAAAAGTTACCCTCCCTGCTTGCTGAACCAGAAACATCATATTGGTTTTGATGAAACAGAAGCAAATCCATATTTACTAATAGCTAAATATTGTGCAGAAAGTATTATAATTATTATGCAAATGATTGTTTATCTAAAATTATCAGAAAGTATTATAACTACTATGCAAATGATTATCTTATTCTTATATTTTAATATTATCTCTATTAATATGTATGTGACTATGTATACCACAGTGCACCTGTGGATGTACCAGGACAACCTAGTAGAATCAATCCTCTTCTTGGACCTTTGTATCTAACACAGAAGTTGCTTTTTTTTCCTTAGTCAACAGTATAAGTTATTTCATTATTCTGACTTCCTAAAAAAACTCAATTACTTGATGATATATTGATTGCCAATACCCTGTTTTATTTTTTCAAGTAAAAATTACATGCCTAACAAGTTAAAATTTGAGACAAGTTGTAAACATTGATATTTACATTTTTCTAAAGCTTGGATGGCAGTATATTTCATTATAAGTCTAGAATTTACTAAGTTCAATATTTTTTAAAAACTGTATATATGACAGTCTACCTATGAAAAAATAAGACATAGCAGGAATAAAAGATCACTTATTTTTGGCTAAGTAGTTTTGGATTAAATTACTGGGCAATATTTCAATTTTATTAAGGATTTTTTATTCATACTTTTATAAGTAATTATTTTTGCTGTCTTCCTTTTTTTTCTGTCAATAAGGGTGGTTTTATGTCAAAGTCTTCCAGTAAACTACTGCAAACTAAGTGATCGACAGTCTTCTAATTCTGAAATGTGACTTGTCCATCTGATACACATTAAACTAGTTTTATTCTACACAGCTACAGAACATAGCTGAGGAACAAAAAAAAAAAATTCTGTTCTAGAAAAAAAAGTGTAGGCATTCTTTAGAATATTCAGGGAAAGTTCATTTTTGACTGGAAATGCCAGAAAACCTAGCCAGAGCACAACCAGATACGGATATATATGTCCTAAATAATGAGCCTGTAGAGATGGTAAGACATCAGTTCTTCTCAGGAAGGACTGCTGACAAAGATGGGAGCGACAACAACAGTTACATTTTCATCCTTGTGTGTCCTGTCATATTATTCACAGTTTTGTTGCTGACTAGTTAGGTTTTTTGTGATGGAGAAATGTAGCACTGGTGATTCTCGAGTTAGCATAGTTTCCATTTTGTTGTGTAAGGGACATTTCACATTTAACTGTAGTCCTCGGATCTAACCAGCCACAGAGGAATACACTTTTGAGTCTGATACTTGCTCAACTGTCCAAAAGTGTCATTAGATATGTTGGGTACAATTATTGGTAATTCCCACAACAACACAGTTAGAATCAAGGGAGAAATGATCTTGCGAAAGAAATGGGTCCTGTGCTGCAGAGCAGTGCTTAGTGATTGAGGAAATCCATCAGTGTGTGGCTTTCAGCTAGAAGCATTACATTTTAACAGAATAAAGCTAAAATGGAAACTCTCTAATATTTCTATTAATGCTAGGTTACACCTTCCACCCCCAACAACTTTCAACTTGTGTGTGTTTATAAGAAACATAATACTATACTTTAGATATATCTGGTGAACGTGTCTATGTTCCTGTAGTGGTAAGCCAACTGTACAGTTTAGATATATCTGGTGAATGTGTCTATGTTCCTGTAGTGGTAAGCCAACTGTACAGTTTAGATATATCTATCTGGTGAACGTGTCTATGTTCCTGTAGTGGTAAGCCAACTGTACAGTTTAGATACATCTGGTGAATGTGTCAATGTTCCTGTAGTGGTAAGCCAACTGTACAGTTTAGATATATCTGGTGAATGTGTCTATGTTCCTGTAGTGGTAAGCCAGTCCTAATAAGTCAATGAAGATGCCAAATGAGGGTGAATAAGAACAGCAGACATTTTATAGGATTTCTTTCTCTTTTGTATATGTGTTCATACATACACATAAATCTAATCACATGTTTTACAGATGATATGTAGAATGTCTAGAATTTAAGTCCAATAAGGGTTATATTTTTGTGTTTTGAGTTGAATACAAATTTTCTCCCATGGCTTATGTGTTTCAACAGTTGATCGCTACAACATGGTCTTATTTGGGAAACTTGTTTGATGCGTTAAGAGGTGGAATTTTACTGGAGAAAAATAGCTCTTTGTGTGCCCTAAGATGTGACATCCCAGCCTTACTGTTTGCTCTCTGCCTCTAGACTACAATGGATCATGAGCTTTCTTACACTGTTAGGCAAAGCAAACACTTCTTCCTTTGATTTGCTTACAGTCAGGTGTTGAGTCACTACAAAGAGAAAATCACCATGTAGAAAATTGCTATTGAGATACATGGGCTTATTCAGTGGTAAGCCCATTCATTGGTGTTCTTAAACATTTTTAATTGGTTTATGAGAAGCAACTGGAGATTTTGAAGAGTTCAAATTAAAAAAAAATTTTTAGAATGCTGTAAGCAGAGCTTGAGTCCTTCTGCGTGTTGAAAAGACTAGCATGCTGAAAAGAATGTGGACAGTAGAATCCTAGCTCATGCATTTTTTCAGGGAAAATGAAGGATCCTATAGCTGACTTAGCAAGAAGCCATTTTTGTTATAATTTGGCAAATAGATAGATTCAATAGAGTTAAAGATAAATAAATATAGAGATAGATGAGATAGATAGAGAGGTAGGGATATAGAGGTAGAGATAAAGGTCTATAGGTGTAGATAATGGCGTAGATATAGATATGTTACATTCCTTCCATGATTTGAGAATGAAAGGAGCTGAATTACAAAGTGACAGAGTAATTTGTTCATTAGAAGAAATGTAAAGACCCAGTAGTAGTCAGACCACCCCATACCCAGCTCTACACCGAGAGAACTAAACAAACAGAAGAAAAAGAAAAGAAGAGAAAGTCTATGTTTTAGTGTGGAAAGTAGCATGAGAAATTTAAAGTCACAGAAAAGGTGGATGTTGAGAGAGAAGCTGTAGATGTTAAAAAGATTAGCACATCAAAAATAAATCTCCAGCTTCATTATCATGGGATAATAGGAAGTGTTTCCTAGGTCAAAATTGTCTGCAAGGAAAGGTCCATCTTGCAAAACAGCGTATACTTCTAAAAATAGTAAGCCCAAACTGAAACTTTCCCAGAAATGCATCCCGCAAAACAGCTTTTTAACAGAAAGTTTTCCCATATTGAGCTTTCAAGTCACTACAGCATTTGTGCAAGGGGTCCAGACTCTAAGAAGAGTTGGCAACAAAACTTTCTCAGTCATCCATATGGTCATGGCTTTGTAGGTATTATAGAAGCAAGATTTAAGGCACGAAGACTTTAGAAAGACATGGTGCACACAATGTGTAAAATATTAGTCCCTTCAATGAAGCCTTGAAAGTGTCTACATGAATTTGAGAAGGAAAAATCTAAATTGCAATGGAGATCTCCTCATGCTGGAGATAAGAGAACGAAGAGATGACAACCAAAGAAACTGAAGGAAGTGAGCCCTGACCCAAAATAGGGGCGATGTGTACTGCCTGAAACAGTTTGCGGCACAGGGTGAACTGTCCAACCCCTTTGTCACTGAGATGATCCTATCAGGAGCTCTAAATCTTACATATGGAGCTTCATGTTTGGGATTCTTCCTGCTGTATTTTCTTTTTGCTTTTGTCTGCTCTTCCAATCTTTTTATAGAGAATGAAATATATATTCTGCTACATTATACATTCAAAATGTGTACCTTATTTTTATGGGCAGAAGTTCACAGGTAAGGTATTGCCTCGAGTCTCAGAGGAGTTGTTGGAATTTTGAAGAGTACTGGGGCTGTTGAAGGACATGAGGACTTTTAAAGTTGCAGTGGATGCATTGCCAATACAAAATGACCATGGTTTTATGGGGACCAGGATACATTGTTGTACTTTTAATGTGAACTATCCCTCATAGAGAGATATGTTGGAACACTCTGTCCTTAGTTGGAGGCTTTGTTTTGGGAGGTTGTAAAACCTCTATTGGGTGGAGACTTGTTGAGGAAGGCAGTCAATGGGGGTAGAATTTTAAGTTTGAAAGCTCTGCATCAATTTCTGTCTGCTTTCTGCTTCCTGATGTGACTCAGTTTGACAAGCCACCAGGGTGTCATGTGTTTCTTGCCATTGTGAATTATATTCCTTTAAACTGTAAACTCATGTGAATTCTTCCCCTCTTAGTGTTTTTTTTTCAGACATTTGTTCAAAACAAACAAAAATCTGAGTTGTGTTTCTCAGATGTTGGGTGAAGAGATGAAAACTTCAGCTTTTGATTTTTTTCAATATTATATCAAGAGAAACACTATTATTTTGCATTTTTAGAACTTAAATCATTCTCTCATTGTTCCGAATGTTAGGGTTTTAGAAGCATAAAAGGAAAAACCTAAGGGAGATTTAACCCACAGATTGAATAGTAAATGGAAAGTGGGCTGTAGGAAGGAAGTGTTGTGGCTAGTTAGAAAGTCAACTAAGCAGAGTTCTTGTTTATTTTGTGGTTAGATTCATTCTGATTCAGAGTGATAACATATATGCTAATTCATAGCCTTCCTTCCGAGGAAGCACGCTGATGTTCAGAATGTAATGAATAAATTGATGGAAGTCAGTGTTTGTTTCTCAAACAACAGTTGCAGGTTTCTGGTTTCATCAGGTTAATATTCATGCCCAAATTACTTAGATGAATTCCTTCAACCTAAAAAGAAAGATAGGCTAACGTCCATGCAGTCACAGTGAGAATATAGGGTAAGGCTCCTTCCAAAATCTAGAAGCCATGTGAGGCCGAAGGGAGGTTCTAGAGCAACAACTCTACTGTGCCAGTACTTACTAGAGTTCCCTTTGGTAGTGGTGCAGACGTCTGAAACCTCTTCTAGAATGTTGGAATGTTTCATGGATTAACTGAATAGATGATTTATCATTTGTTGTGGATTAAGACCAGAAAATTCCTAGAATACAGAATACAAATTAAAACCCTCTTGTTGCCCTGAGTTCCTAAAGGCACTTCCTTGCCCTGAGTTCCTAAGGCACTTCCTTGCCTGGTAATATGAGTGCAATACACACGAGGAGGCAGAGAACTGATTCCTAACACTCTTCCCCTGACCGTCACACAAATGCCATCAACATGTCCTAACAGACTAAAGATCATTGAAAAGGATAGAGAAGAAAACAAAGTGTAATAATTAAAATTAGAAATATCCATCCACATTTTAGTAGATTGGTTATATTAGGTGACTGTGTTACACAGTAGAAAGCAATCAGACTTAAATGACAAAAGCGAGTAAATGGGAAATATACTTGAAAAGGTTGCCACAGTTATGCACAGGGAAAAAATATGATACAAAATATGTAAACTGAAGATGTGAGTTTATGGAGATCTAAGGAAAATTGTATAATAAGAAAATAGAGTGCTCGCTTCGGCAGCACATATACTAAAATTGAAACGATACAGAGAAGATTAGCATGGCCCCTGCACAAGGATGACACGCAAATTCGTGAAGCATTCCATATTTTGTTGGTCACGAAGCAAACCTCAACAGATACAAGAAGATTGAAATAATACCCTGTATCTTATCAGATCACCATGGTCTAAGGCTGGACTTCAACAGCAAGAGAAATAATAAAAAACATACTAACACCTGGAAACTAAACAACTTTCTACTTAATGACACATGGGTAATGGAAGAAATAAGGGAAGAAATAAAAGACTTCCTGAAATTCAATGAAAATGATGGAACAACATACCCAAATTTGTGGGACACATGGAAAGCAGTGCTAAGAGGAAAATTCATAGCTCTAAGTGCCTTTAAAAAGAAAATGGAAACATCCCACATAAACAACTTAACAACACATCTGGAAGCTCTAGAAAAAAAAGAAGCAGAAACACCCAAAAGGAGTAGACGCCTAGAAATAATCAAACTCAGAGCTGAAATCAATAAATTAGAAAGAAAGAGAACAATCCAAAGAATCAACAAAACCAAGAGCTGGTTCTTTGAGAAAATTAACAAGATAGACAAACCCTTAGCCAATCTAACTAAAAGACAGAGAAACACTATCCAAATAAACAAAATCAGAAATGAAAAGGGAGACATAACAACAGACACCGAAGAAATACAAAGAATCATAAGAACCTACTTTAAAGACATCTATGCCAGAACATTTGAAAATCTAAGTGAAATGGACAATTTCCTCAATTGATTCAATTTGACAAAATTCAATCAAGACCAAATAAACAAATTAAATAGCCCTATTTCGCCTATAGAAATAGAAATAACCATTGATAGTCTCCCAACCAAGAAAAGCCCAGGGCCAGATGGTTTCAGGGCAGAATTCTACCAGTCCTTCAACGTGCAGCTAATACTGATACTATTCAAGCTATTACAAAAGATAAAAATGTATGGAATATTACCAAATTCATTCTATGAGGCCACAGTCACATTGATACCTAAACAGCACAAAGACCCAAGAAAAAAAGAGAATTTCAGACCAATTTCGCTTATGAACATTGATGCAAAAATACTCAACAAAATACTCGCAAAGTGAATACAACAGCATATCAAAGACATCATTCACCATGAGGAGGTAGGCTTCATTCTAGGCATGCAGGGATGGTTTAACATATGGAAATTCATCAATGTAATCCACCATATAAACAAACTGAAAGAGAAAAACCACATGATCATCTCTTTAGATGCAGAAAAAGCATTTGACAAAATCCAACACCCATTTATGTTTAAAGTTCTGGAGAAAGCGGGAATACAAGGCACTTATCTAAACATAATAAAGGCTATATACAGCAAACCAATAGCCAACATTAAATTAAATGGAAAGATACTTAAGGAAATCCCTCTAAAATTGGGGACCAGACAAGGCTGCCCACTTTCCCAATATCTCTTCAACATAGATCTTGAAGTTCTAGCCAGAGCAATAAGACATCAAAAGGAGATCATGTGGATCCAAATGGGAAATGAGGAAGTCAAATTATCCCTATTTGCAGATGATATAATAGTGTATATAAGTGACCCCCAAAATTCCACCAGAGAACTCCTACAGCTGATAAACACCTTCAGCAAATTGGCAGGATACAAAATTAACTCAAAAAAGTCAGTATCTTTCCTATATAAAAATGACAAACAGGCAGAGGAAGAAATTAGGAAAATTACTCCCTTCACGATAGCCACAAGCAATATAAAATATCTAGGAATAACCCTAACCAAGCAAGTGAAAGACCTATTTGAAAAAAACTTTAAATCTCTGAAAAAAGAGATTGAAAATGACATCAGAAGATGGTGGGATCTACCTTGTTCGTGGATTGGGAGAATTAACATAGTAAAAATGGCCATCTTACCAAAAGCAATTTACAGATTCAATGCAATCCCTATCAGAATACCTACAAAATAGTTTGAAGATATTGAAAGAACAATTCTCAACTTCATATGGAGAAACAAAAAGCCCAGAATAGCAAAAATGATCCTATACAATAAAAGATCCTCGGGAGAAATCTCCATACCTGATCTCCAGTTGTACTATAGAGCAACAGTAATTAAAACAGCATGGTACTGGCACAGCAATAGGCTAGTGGATCAATGGAATCAAACTGAAGACCCAGAGATGAATCCACACACATTTGGTCAATTGATTTTTGACAAAGAAGCCAAATCCATTCAATGGAAAAACGACAGCATCTTCAACAAATGGTGCTGGTCTAACTGGATGTCTACATGTAGAAAAATGCAATTAGACTCCTACTTGTCACCATGCACAAAACTCAAGTCCAAGTGGATTAAAGACCTCAACCTAAAAACAGAGACATTAATCCAGTTAGAGGAAAAAGTGGGGAAAACTCTGGAACACATAGGCACAGGAGACAACTTCCTGAACAGAACACCAACAGCCCAGACCTTAATGTCAACAATTAATAAATGGGACCTCATGAGGCTGAGAAGCTTCTGTAAGGCAGGTGACACTGCCAAGAGAACAAAGCGACAGCCTACAGACTGGGAAAAGATCTTCACCAACCCTTCATCTGACAAAGGTCTAATATCCAAAATATATAAAGAACTCAAGAAATTAAGCACCACCAAACCAAATAACCCAATAGAGAAATGGGGCTCAGAACTAAACAGAGAATTCTCAACAGAGGAATATCAAACGGCCGAGAAACACTTAAAGAAATGTAACCTCATTAGTCATCAGAGAAATGCAAATCAAAACAACTCTGAGATTCCACCTTACACCCATCAGAATGGCTAAGATCAATAACTCAACTGACACCACAGGCTGGCGAGGATGTGGAGAAAGAGGAACACTCCTTCCTTGCTGGTGGGAATGCAAACTAGTACAACCACTTTGGAAAGCTATCTGGCGCTTTCTCAGAAAAATGGGAATAGGGCTTCCTCAAGACCCAGCTATTCCATTCCTTGGAATATACCCAGAAGATGCACTACCACATAACAGGGACATATGCTCAACCATGTTCATAGCTGCCTTATTCATAATAGCCAGAACATGGAAACAGTCTAAGTGTCCTTCAGTAGAAGAATGGATAAAGAAACTGTGGTACATTTACACTATGGAATACTACTCAGCTATTAAAAACAAGGAATTTCTGAAATTTGTGGACAAATGGATTGAACTAGAAATTATCATAATGAGTGAGTTCACCCAGAAGCAAAAAGAGTTAAATGGTATATACTTACTTATATCGAGACACTAGTCCAAGGGGTATGTCCCCATGGAAAACTTTACCTACCAGGAAAGTGGGTCAGAGGGGAGGACATTCTATTGAGACTTTAGGTGTGAGAAGCCTGGAAGAATGAGGAAATAGAAGGATCCAGAGGGTCCCGGAAAACTACAGGCGGGTCTGGGCCCTGGGGTCCTGCTCCAACTATAACACCAGTCAAGGAAAATATAGGCAGTAAACTTCGAACCCCTACCCAGACTAGCCGATGGACAGGACATTCTCCACCGTTAACTGGAGAAGGAGATCTGACTTTCACACAAAGTCTGGTGCCCCATATTTGACCATGTCCCTTGGATGGAGATGCCTGGTGGCACTCAGAGGAAGGATAATAGGTCACCAAGAAGAGACTCGATACCCTGTGAGCATATAGAGGGTGAGGAGGCCTCCCTCAGACACAGACATAGGGGAGGGGAATAGGGGGAAGCGGGAGGGAGG
This sequence comes from Acomys russatus, assembly GCF_903995435.1. Lineage (NCBI taxonomy): Eukaryota > Metazoa > Chordata > Mammalia > Rodentia > Muridae > Acomys > Acomys russatus. Next base: position 16,214,955 of record NC_067146.1, on the reverse strand, counting down.
GAGGAATGGGGGAATACAAGGGATGGGCTAACAACTGAAATGTAATTTGAATAAATTAATAAAAAAATAAAAGTTCAATGTTTAAAAGAAAAAAAACAAAACAAAACAAAAAAGGAAATAGAAAATAGTTTTAATATGGCTAAAGTAACATTTGAAAAGTCAAAATACCTTAAAAAATGATTTCTAGATTTGAGAAGTTATGAATCCTCAGTTGTAGAAAACCTAGTAAAACCCAAATAGTTTAAAAGACCATAGTTTTACAAGCAGAAACTGACATGAAAGAAAAGAAAAAGATATGATTGAACATGTGGGAGACATAGTCTCCATGTAAAGAAATGTCAATTCTCTAGACTATGGAACACAACGAGCAAGGTCTTAAGATGTTGAAAAGACTCGAGTGTGAAGGGGTCAAGACCAGAGGAAGGAGGAAGGGCGGCAGGAAGTGTGTGAGTACAGGAGTTTGAAACTCGTGAGCTCAGTCACAAAGTTTAAAAAAGCAAATGTGTTTTAGTAATCCAGGGTATGAAGGAAAATAAACCAAATATTTCATAAAACTGATTCTCACAAATCTCTTTCTGCGAATTCCTTTTTCTCAAGCATACATATAATAACACACTTTGCCGACGAGTTGTATCAATGCATTCTATAGCAACAGACCTTTCTAATCTGGACTGGTCCTCTTTGGCTTGGTCCTCATCAGTGTTCCTACCTTTGAAACCTCAACATTAACTAGGGCTTTATCATAGCTATACTTTTCTGTTTATATTGTTGTTGTAATCCGGCCACCACTAAAAGACTTTTTACGTATTGTATCCAAATAGAATTCTCTTATTTTCTAGTTAAATGCTTAGAAGTTATACTTTCTGCTACTCTCAATGTGCTCAATATAAATATCAACATAAACAAACTTTATATGGTAATGCAACCTAGATTCACTTCTTGAGGAAGTTATGTTTTGGCATGTCTGTCAAATATTAAGTGGCTATAATTTTATAAACTCATGTTTGGTTCTTTTCCCCTTCTGTTTCATTAGTCTAAATGTCAATTTTTTTTTTTTTTTTTTTTTTTTTTTTTTTGCCAGACCCATATTGTTTCAAATACTGTGGTTCTGCAATATATTTAATGTTCTGGAATGGTGATTTCTCCAGTATTGTGCTTTTTGTTCATGAATGTTTTGGCTTTGGATATTTTTGTTACTTTGTGACTCCATATGGATGCCAGGAAAATTTTCTTTTCTCTATGAAGAATGAGATGAGGATTTTGGTTAGGATTTCTTCGAACCTGTCAATAAGATTTTATAGAGTGGCCTATGTTCCCAATGTTAATTCTACCAACACATGAACAAGTGATGCCTTTCCATTTTCTAGTGTAAGTTTATCTCTTCCTACAGGGGTTTGTAGATTTTATTGTGCAGTTCCTTCAGTTCCTTGGTTAGGATTATTACTAGATAATTCATTTTGTTGAGGTTATTGTTAATGCGAGTATGTTCAGTCTCCTCTGTGTTTGTTTATGGTGTGTAGAAGAGCTAAGTAACCAATATCTGACTGTGTTTAAGCCCAATCTATGAGATGGGACCCATGCCTGACGTTGCATGGGCATCCAAGAACCTGAGACCTGATGGAGTCTGCTAAAGGAAAGTAGCAAAAAATGATTTCTCATATAATTCTACTATAACCACCAATCAGTGCCTTACTCAGTCATCAACAGAGAAGCTTCATATTGCAGTAAACTAGAACTAACACAGATACATATGAAGAAACAATGTGCACGGAGTGATTTTGGTACACTCAGGTCTAAATGGAATGTCTTCATAAAAACCTTCCCTTCAGTTTAGGGAGCTATGGAAAGAGAGAGAGGAGGTACAAAAAAAATGTAAAAACTAGAGAAAATCAACAGCTCCAAGGAAGCAGGGTCCTCAGACAAAATAGGACTGATGCACATATGAACTATGGAGTCTTGCACAAGATATACACAGGTTCAAGACAGATGAAGGCCAGCTCTAAGGGATGTAGTGGACAAAGATTTTCACCTTTCAACAAGAATTTAACTGCAGAACCTAAATAGAGAAATAATGAAATTGACAGATGTCATGACTCACATGGACCTAATAGATATGTACAGAACTTATTACCCAAATGCAAAAGGATATAACTTTTAGTCAGCACCTCATGGAACCTTCTCCAAAACCAACCATGTAGTCAGCCACAATGTAAACCTCAACCAATACAAGAAAATTAAATTAACCTATGGTTCTTTATCAGATCACCATTGATTAAAGCAAGACCTCAATAACAACAGAAATAAGAAAACACCTACACACTCATGAAAACACCCTTCTCAATGACCAGTTAGTCAGGGAAGAAATAAAGAAAGAAATTAAGGCTTCCTAAAATTCAATGAAAATGAAGTTATAACTTACCCCAAATTGTGGGACACAATTAAATCAATGTTAACAGAAGATTCATAGCACTAAGTTCTTTACAAAGAAACTGGGGAGATCTCATACTAGCAACTTAGCAGATCACCTGAAAGCACCGCCCCCAAATAAAGAACAAACACACCTAAGAGGAGTAGATGGCTAAAATCAATGAATTAGAAACAAAGAATCGAAGAGACCAAGAGCCGTTTCTTTGAAAAAATATACAAGATAGATAAACCCTTAGCCAAACAAACCAAAAGGCAGAGAGGCAATATCCAAATCAACAAAATTAGAAATGAAAAGGAGGACATAACAAAAGACACCAAGGAGATCCAATGAATCATTAGATCTTAATTCAAATGTCTGTATCCCACTAATTTGGAAAATCTGAGTGAAATGGACAATTTTCTCGATACTTTCCATTTACCAAAGTTAAATCAAGATCAAGGAAACAAGTTAAATAGTTCTATAACTGCTAAGGAAATAGAAGCAGTCATTAAAATCCCCCTTCCAAAAAATGCTCCGGACAACATGGTTTTGGCACAGAATTCTACTAGACCTTCAAAGAAAAGCTAATACCAATACTCACTTCTCAATCTGTTCCCCAAAATAGAAAGAGAAGGAACATTGCCAAACTCATTCTATGAGGACACAGTCAGTCACCCTGTTACCTAAACCATACAAAGACCCAACTAAGAAAGAGATTTTCAGAACAATTTCCCTTATGAACCTTGATGTGACAATATCCAACAAAATACTTGCAAACCGAATCCAATAAAATATCTTAAAGATATCATTTACCCTGATGAAGTAGAATTCACCCCAGGCATTCAGGTGTGGTTCAATATCCAAAAATACATCAATATAATCCACCATATAATAAAACAAATAAAAAAATAACATGATCTTATCATTCAACAAAAAATTCAACACCTGTTCATGTTAAAATCTTAGAGAGATCAGGAATACCAGGCACATACCTAAACATAGTAAAGGCAATATATAGCAAGCCTTAATGCAATCCCACTGAAATCAGGGACAAGACATAGATTCCCACTCTCTATATGTCTCTATCTCTTCAACATAGTACTTGAAATATTATCCAGAGCAATAAGACATCTAAAGGAGATTAAGGAGATCAAATAGGAAAGAAAGAAGTCAAAGTATCACTCTTATTAGATGTTATGATAGCATCCATAAATGACCCCAAAAATTCTACCAGAGAACTCTTTTTTCACACTTTTAAAAATTAATTTATTTATTTTATATCTCAGTAGTTATCTCATCCCTTGTATCCTCTCACTCCTTCCTCCCTCCCACTTTCCCCCTATTCCCCTCCCCTATGATTGGGATTGTATAGGATCATAGGGTAACAAGTCTCTTCTTGGTAGCCTGCTTTCCTTCTTCTGAGTGCCACCAGGCCTCCCGATCCAAGGGATGTGCAAATATGGGACACCAGAGTTCGTGTGAAAGTCAGTCCCCACTCTCCACTCCACTGTGGAGAATGTCCTGTCCATTGGCTAGATCTGTGTCAGGGTTTGGTGTTTACTGCACATATATTCTTTGGCTGGTGCCAAAGTTTGAGCAGGACCCCTGGGCCCAGATCTGCCCATCATAATGTTCTTCTTATAGGTTTCTAGGACCCTCTGGATGCTTCTATTTCCCCATTCCTCCATGCTTCTCTCATCTAAAGTCCCAACAGGATGTCTTCCCCTCTGTCTCACTTTCCTAATAAGTGAAGGCTTTCATGGAACATGCCCCTTGGACTAGGTGAGGATATGGAGAGAGAGGAACACTCCTTCATTGCTCGTGGGAATGCACACTAGTACAGCCACTTTGGAAATCTACCTGGTACTATCTCAGAAAACTGAAAATAGGGCTTCATCAAGACCCAGCTATTCTACTCCTTGGATACTCAGAAGAAGCTTCTGCACACAACAGGGACATATGGTCAACCATGTTCATAGCAGCCTTATTCATAATAGCCAGAACATGGAAACAGCCTAAGTTTTCCTCAGTAGAAGAATGGATAAAGAAACTGTGGTGCATTTACACTATGGAATACTACTCATCTATTAAAAACAAGGAATTTCTGAAATTTGTGGACAAATGGATTGAACTAGAAATGATCATAATGAGTGAGTTAACGCAGAAGCAGAAAAAGTCAAATTGTATATACTCACTTATATCAGAGAACTCTTATAGCTGATAAACACCGTCAACAAAATGGCTGGATACAAAATTGACTTAAAAATATCAGTAGTCCTCCTGTATACAAATGACAAATGAGCTGAGAAAAATATTAGGGAAACAACACCCTTCAAAATAACGACAAATTATATAAAGTATTTTGGTGTAACTCTAATCAAGTAAGTCAAAGACCTGTATGACAAGAACTTCAAGTCTCTGAGGAAGAAATTGAAGAAGATATCAGAAGATGAAAAGATCTCCTATGTTCATTAATCAGTAGGATTAACATAGAAAAACTGCCATCTTACCCAAAGCAATCTACAGATTCAAAGCAATTCCCATGAAAGCACTATATATATATATATAGATCTTGAAAGAACAATTCCAAACTTCCTACTGAAGAACAATAAGCCCAGAAAAGCTAAAACAATCCTAAAGCATAAAAGAACTTCTAGAAGTATCTCCATCGCTGACGTGTAGTTATACCACAGAGCAACTATGGTATAAACTATATGGTACTTCCATAGAGATAGACTGGTTGATCAAAGGAAATGAATCAAAGACCCAGAAATAAACCCACAATCATGTGGACACTTGAGTTTTGACAAATGAACCAAAACCATACAATGGAAAAAAAGAAAGGATCTCCAACAAATGGTGCTGGTCTACCTGGATGTCAATATGTAGAAGAATGGAAATATATCCATATTTATCACCCTGTGCAAAACTCAAGTCCAAGTTGATCAAATATCTTAACATAAACAAACAAACAAACAACCTTACCCGAACTTCCAGAAAGAAAACCTAAATCTACTAGAAGAGAAAGTGGGAATCAACCTTGAACTCACTGGCACAGGAAAGATCTTCCTGAATAGAACACCACCAGCGCAGGCTTTAAGGTCAGCAGTTAAGAAATGGGACATCATCAAACTGAAAAGATTCTGTAAGACAAAGGTCTGTCAATAGAATGAAATGACAGTCTACAGATTAGGAAAAGTTCTTAACCAATCCTATATCTGACGAAGGGCTAATATCCAAAATATATATTAAAAAAAATAAACACCAAAATCCTTTAAAAAACATAATTAAAAAAATCAGGCACAGAACAAAACAAAGAATTCTCAATAGAGTAATCTAGAGTGGCCTAGAAGCACTTTAAAAAATGCTCAACATCCTTAATCATCAGGGAAATGCAAATCAAAACAACTCTGAGATTCCATGTTTCACAGGTCAGAATGGCTAAGATTTAAATCTAACTTGACAGCACATGCTGCAAGGATGTGAAGAATAAGGAACACTATTTTGCTAGTGGAAGTTTGTACAACCACTTTCAAAATCAATCTAGAGCTTTCTCAGACAATCAGGAATAGTGTTACCGCAAACCCAGCTATACCAATTCTGAGCATATACCTAAAAAGATGCTCCATCATACAACAAAGACATTTGCTCAATTATTTTCATAGCAGCTTCATTTGTAATAGCCAGAAACTGGAAACAACTCAGATGTTGTTACATTTACACAATGGAATACTACTTAGCTGTTAAAAATAATGGCATTGTGAAATTTGCAGGCAAATGAATGGAACTAGAAATGATCATCCTGAGTGAGGTAATGACACTCAGAATGACCCAGAATGACACACGTGGCATGTACTCACAAACTGATTTAAGCCATGTGATATCAGATAACAATATTACAATCCACAGAGCCAAAGAAGATAAGTAACAGGGAGGACCCCAGGGAGGATGCTTAAGTCTTACCCAGAAAGGGAAATAGATTATGCAACAGATGTGGATGTCGAGAGGGGATGGAGTAGGAGAGGTAACACTGGAAGAAATGAGGTTGACAATCAGACCTGGAGAGAAGGGGAGGTACAGAAGGCTTGCACAGAGAAGAGAAACCATGGGTTAGACAATCTCTATGCCAAACTAGAGAGCTATAACAGAGTAGGCTTCTGAGAGGATATGGCATTGACTCTAGCTGAGACTCCTAATAGCAGAGGGGAATACCAACACACCAACAAAACCTCAATTTTGTATAGAAACAGACAAACACCTTTGACCCCAATTTACCCTTCTTACAAGATGTGCAGGGATAAAAATAAAACAGAGATTGAGGGAATGTTCACCCAGTGCCTGACCAAACCTAAGACGCACCCCATGTGAGAGAGCCAGCTCCTGACACTATTAATGATTCTGCTATGCTTGCAGATGGGAGCCTAGCTCAGCTATCCTCTGAGAGGCTCCACCCAGCATTGGATCAAAACAGATGCTGAGATTTACAACCAAATATTGGTCAGAGCACAGGAAGTCTTGTGGAAGAATGGGAAAAAGGATAGAAGGACCAGGTGTAGGTAGGAGCTTCACAATATGACCAACAGACCCAAGTAACCAGGGTTCAGAATGCTTTGAGGAGACCAAAGCAGCAACCAAGAATCACGTATAGGCTTACCTGGGCCCCTTACACAGGTGTAGCTGATGGAAAACTCAGTCTTTAAATGGGTACTGTAGTAAGCAGTGTGGGGGCTCTGACATGGACTCTGATGCCTGCTTTTTAATAATTTACCTCTGGTAGGGCTGCCCCTTCAGGCCACAGGGCAAGAGGATGTGCTCAGTCCTGATATGATTTGATGCTGGGTGGGTTGTTGGAGGTGCTCCCCTTTACTGAGGAATGGGGGGAGGGAGGGAGGGTGCATGCAGCCATGGGGAGAAGATGAAGGGGAATAGGATCAGGATCCAACATTCTTTCAGAAATAGGAAAGGACAAAGAATCTTTCTACAATTAACACCAGCTTGAAAAGGAGAAATTACTTTTCTCCAATGAAGTTGCACTGGGTATAATGTCTAAACTTTTTTTAAAAAATTTTTATTAATTTATTCTTGTTACATCTCAGTGGTTATCCCATCCTTTGTATCCTTCCATTCTTCTCTCCCTCCCATTTTCCCCTTATTCCCTTCCCCTATGACTGTTCCTCAGGGGGATTTCCTCCCCCTGTATATGCTCATAGGGTATCAAGTCTCTTCTTGACAACCTGCTATTCTTCCTCTGAGTGCCACCAGGTCTCCCCCTCCAGTGGACATGGTCAAATATGAGGCACCAGAGTATGTGTGAAAGTCATGCCACACTCTCCACTCAACTGTGGAGAATGTTCTGCCCATTGTATAGATCTGGGTAGGGGTTTAAAGTTTACCACTTGTATTGTCCTTGGCTGGTGCCTTAGTTTGAGCGGGATCTTTGGGCCCAAATCTGCCTATCATAATGTTCTACTTGTAGGTTTCTAGGACCTTCTGGATTCTTCTACTTTGCTATTCTCCCATGCTTCTCTCATCTAGAGTCCCAATAGGCTGTCCTCTCCTCTGTCCCAGTTTCCTGGTAAGTGAAGGCTTTTGTGGGACATGCCCCTTGGGCTAGTATGCAGATATAAGTGAGTATATACCATTTGATTCTTTCTGCTTCTGGGTTAATTCACTCATTATGATCATTTCTAGCTCTATCCATTTGTCCACAAATTTCAGAAATTCCTTGTTTTTAATAGCTGAGTAGTATTCCATAGTGTAAATGTACCACAGTTTCTTTATCCATTCTTCTACTGAGGGACACTTAGGCTCTTCCTGTGTTCTGGCTATTATGAATAAGGCTGCTATGAACATGGTTGAGTAAATCCAAGAGATGGAAGAATAATGTCTAAACCTAAGGATAGCTTGCATGCCTAGAATTAGAAAGCCAATACAAAACATATACAATGTTATTTTTGCAGACTTTTTGACTCATGTATCCTTGTTTTGTTTTTGTTTATTTGTTGATATTTTGTTTGTTATTGCTTCTCTCTCTCTCTCCATCTCTCTCTCTCTCTCTCTCTGTCTCTCTCTCTCTCTCTGTGGTTGTAAAGTGTGTGTGTGTTGATTTTCTTTTTTTTGTTTGTTTGTTTTTGTTCTGTTTGTTTTCTAGAGAAAGAGAAAGAAAAGGCATGTAGTTGGATACATTGAATTTGGCAAGGAGAAGGGGGGAGCTTTAGAGGTGGAAAGTGAATCAGAACATATTCTATACAAATTTAATTTAAAAAAGCTATTAGATTTTTTAAATCGAGTCTGTACCCTACCACTTCTCTTAAGTTGTTGATTCCTTTTTTATGAATTATTTTTATTTTATTCATTATAATTCATTCATACTTTATTCTGATTGCTTCCTCTTATTCCTTGCTCTTCTTTTAACTTGTTTTTTTTTCATTTTATTAATTTATTCAGATTACAACTCAATTGTTATCCCATGACTTGTATCCTCTCATTCTTCCCTCCTTCCTGCTTTCACCCTATCATGCCCCCAGGTCTATGACCGAGGGGGACCTCCTCCCCCACTATATGGTCATAGGCTATTAAGCCAGCTTATTCTTTCTTTGAGTGCCACCAGGCTTCCCCACCAAGAGGAGGTGGTCAAATATGGGGCACCAGAGTTCATGTCAAAGTCAGTCCCCACTCTCCACATAATTGTGGTCATTCCTCACTCTTACCTTCCAGTTCCAACCCTCCCTCCATCTTCAGCCCTATTACCCTCCCCTAGAGCTCTGACTGGGGAACACTCTCCTCCCCAACCATCTGACCACAGGCCATCAGGTCTCATCAGGATTGCTGGCCTCCCCTCATGTGTGTGCTTACAAGGCCTGCCCCCTGACACTCCCTCTGCACCAAGGGGAAATGATCAAATCATAGGCATCAGAGTTCATGTCAGAGGCAGTCTCTGTTCCCCACTCAGCCATGGAGAATGAGCTGTCCATCAGCTATATCTGAATAGGGGGTCTAGTCTCTCTGCATGCATTGCACTTTGTTGGTATATCACTTTTTGCAGTGGTGCATATCACTTGGCCTTGATAGTCTCTCTGTGGGGCTCCCAATGCATCTGTGTCTTTCCATCTCCATGCTCTTCCATACAACTCTCAGGGCTCTCCTCAGAGTCTGGCTGTGAGTCCAAACCTGTATCCCAATCACATGCTGGATGGAGTCTCTCAGAGGACATCAATGTTGGGCTAATAACACTTATAAGCGAGTATATACTATGCCTTTTTTTTTGAGTCTGAGTTACCTCATTCAGGATGATAATTTCTACTTCTATTGTTTTGCCTGAAATTTTCAAGATTTCCTTGTTTTTAATAGCTGAGTAGTATTCTATTGTGTAAACATACCATAGTTCTTATGTTAGAAGAAAAATTGGGGAAGAGTTTTGAACTCATTGACATGAAAGACAATTTCCTAAACAGAACACCAATATCTCAGGTTCTAAAGTCAACATTTAATAAATGGGACCTCATGAAACCAAAAAGCTCTGTAAGGCCAAGAACACTGTCAATAGAATAAAACAACTGTCTAAAGACTGGGAAAATATCTTCACAAACTCTGCATCTGACAAAGGGCTAATACCCAAAATATATAAAGAACTCAAGAAATTAAACACTCCAAAGGAAATAATCCAATTTAAAAAATTGGCTACCGAGCTAAACAGGCGATTCTCAACAGAGGAATATCAAGTGGCTGAGAAACTCTTAAAGAATTGTTCAATGTTCTTATTTATGAGGGAAATGCAACAAAAACGACTATGAAATTTCATCTTACACCCCTCAGAATGGCTAAGGTCAAAAACTCAAGTGCCAGCACATGCTAGAATGGATGTGGAGAAAGCAGAACACTCCTCTATTGCTGGTGGAAGTGTAAACTTATACAGCCACTTCGGAAACCATCTGGTAATTCCTCAGAAAATTGGGAACAGCTCTACCTCAAGACCTAGCCATACTACTCCTTGGAATATACATGAAAAATGTTCTACCATATTCAGCTATGTTCACAACAGCTTTATTTGTAACAGCCAGAATCTGGAAACAACCTAGATGTCTCTCAACTGAAGAACAAAACTGCTGACTTTTCACAGAAGATTTTTATAGAATTATTGGTACCCTTACTTATGCTATTATATGATTAAAACAGGGATAGTTTGATTCCCATTTTTTCCTATTTTCATCCTTTTCACATCCATTTCTTGCTATATTGCTCCAGTTAGTGTTTTAAGTACAATGCTCAAAATTACTAGGGATAGTTGGCAGCCTGGTCTCATTACCAACTCCAGTACAATTTCTTCAACATTTCATTTAAGTAGAATGGTGTCAATTGTGGTTTTTCATATACAATTTTTATGTTGAGTTTTTCCCTGTAGTCCTACTCACTCTAAGAAATGTGAGCTAAAATAAAGCTTGCTTTCCTTATTATTCCTTTTGTAAAGGCACTGCGTCTTTGCAACAGACCAGGAATTAAGACAAACACCAAAAACAACAAAATGAACTATATTCCCCAAAACCAGTTATATATTTAATTAATATCCACTTTCTGTTTACTTCTCAAGTCAGCATTTTTATAATATCTTTAATTTTGAACATGATAAGCACGTCTTGAACAAGAATAAAAATAAATTCTCTAATAAAAGATAGTGCACCTATATTTGCTGTGTCTATGTCTTTGCTCTTTGGAATATCAACTTATAAAAAAGAGAAAATTATGATTTGTACAGTTCTGACTAAAGGCTCCAGATTCATTGCAGAGTTATTCTCATGAACTCTGCTCTGTGTTCTTTAATGATGGTATGTTTATGTTCTTTCTTATTTATTTATTTATTTTATTTATTCAGATTACAATTAAACTGTTATACCATCACTTGTATCCTCCCATTCCTCCCTCCCTTCTGCTTACACCCTATTTCCCTCCCCAAGGTCTAAGACCGAGGGGGACCTCCTCCCCCACTATATGGTCATAGGCTATCAAGTCTCATCTTGGTAGCCTGCTTATTCTTTCTTTGAGTGCCACCAGGCCTCCGCACCAAGGGGAGGTGGTCAAATATGAGACATAAGAGTTCATGTCAGGACAATCTATTTTTATCAATTTCCTTTTAAATGGACCCTGGTCCTTGAGCATCTAGTAAGCACATTTCTTTGGAGAAATGAAATTTAAGTGCACCTCTCTTCCATAAATTGATACTGGCAAAGTGATAACACTTCACAGCCAAATATCTTGCATTTACTTCTATTTTTTAACTAAACATAATTCTGAGTGTTGTTGTTAATTTATCTGTATGACCTAATAATGTTTATTATCAGACCTATAATTATTATTTGTGGTGCCCACGCCACCGCTGTACTTAGTCGAGGGCGAGGGCGAGGGACTGCGGATTTAACTCATACACACACACACACACACACACACACACACACACACACACACACAATAACACAGCGGGTCCTTCGTGCTAAGAGAGCAGCAGCCACAGCAGCAGCCGCGGCAGCGATTTATTATTCTTCTCTTTCCAGAGTTCCAAAGGGCCTTCTTATAGGCAGCAAAACAGGAATCCTCCTCCCAGGTGAAATCTCTCAAGAGGTAATCGCACACAGGAGGAAAGGATGAGAGGGGTGCATTCTCAGAGCAGTAAACATGACTAGCTAACCAAGAGAAACACAGACATGAAGCTGCTAGAAACAGGAAATGAAACAGCAAGACAGGCAGGCAGCCCAGTTGGGCCTGGTTCCTACAATTATTATGTCAGTATAACCCACTAGCAATCAATCAAGACACAGACACCTGGTATATTTTTAATTGCCTTAGTTAACCTGGGACAGGGCAGGTATCAATCCTCTATACTATTTCCCATAGTGAATCCCATTCCCTCTGCTTCTAATTATTTCTCTCACGCTACCTCCCATCCATAATCGCGTATACTTCCTAATGTTCTTCATCTGGGCCAAATCATCTACCCCAGCCATGTGATTCTCCTCAACCTAATCCATGATGGTACATCCTTCTTCTTCTCCCTTCTTCCATAGATTATCCCTGTCTCCCCAAACGTAGGAACCTTAGTTATGCCTATCCTATTTGCCCTGCCCAGATGTGAAGGCCTTTTATTAATTAGCATCAAAATACAAAATACAAGCAAGTTATTTATAAAATAAAAATCTATATCTTAAGAAAACTGTGTACTTCTAGAACCATTGCTTGAAGTATCCAATCAAATTTATGATTAGTGTATTTTTTAGATATAACAGATGATGTAATTTTGAAAGCCACATAACACAAATAGCAGTATTACAAGGTAGAGCTCTTCAAACTCATGTTGTTATCCAATGTATGGTTGGCATAACATCTGTTATGGAAATATATTGTCTGTGCATGGAAATAAAAATATAAAATTTTTATATTACCTCAAAGAGACCTCAGCGCTGGAACCCCACAGCTCTTCTATCTTGCTGTTCCTAAGACAATCCACTGATCTAATCCTAATGTGATTAATCTCGCAATTCTTTAGTATATATGTGACTAGGACTTTGTAACTGCACCATTCAAGTCACTTATTACTCACTAATGATGAGTGGCCAGGTACATAACCCTCCCTATATATTTCATGGTCATAAGTACCGAAAACTATTTTCAGTTCCAAGTTTCAAATTCTCTGCAAGACATGAAGCTAGAGGGACACACACTTCCCCAATAATTATTTTTTTCTACTATTGCAAAAGAAGTTTCCTTGAACGAGGAGATTTAAATATTTCACAGAAAAGAGAAAGCAATGCCATCAAACAAAATAGAAGGAATCATTCCTCCATTACTGGTTCTAGGGCAAGACTTCTACTTAATGAGAGTGTTTCAGAGACTGCCTGACCTATAGTGAGTTAACTTTCATGATCAACTTTCAAGGCCCACCTCTAGTTCTCAGTGTTGTCATCAATCTTTCCTGTAGACACAGCTGAAACACAAGAGCAATCATAAAATAAGTATATTGCCATATGACCAAAGCTGTGATTATTGATGATCAGTAAGTTATACTAGAGACAATGCCATGGTGATCACATTGTTACAGTCATCTTTCTGTGATTTTAGAGAGTTTCGTCTAGTGATGTGTGGTGCTTTAGCTGTAATTTGGCTGTATTTGTAATTATGTAGGAGACAAATGTCTGAGTGAGACTGCAATGGTGCCTCCAGATAAGCTTAACTAAAGAAGACCCCCATGGGTGTGGGGACAAGAGTGGGATCTGCCTAGCTACCAGCATTGATCTCTCTTTTCTTTCTGATGGTGTATGCAATATAATTGGTCATCCTGTTTCGTCACTACCATGTATTCCCCACCCAATAGATTGTAACTTCAGATTATGAGATTAAATAAACCACTCTTATTTTCAAAAGTTGTTTTTGTTATGCATTTTTAAATAACAAGAAATGCTTGCTTAATTTGCATGCTTAATTTGATAATTATTTTTTATGTACTGAAGAAGGTCAGGTGTAAATGAATGCCTTCCAGAAGTTCAAGATTTTAAATAGATGTCTTGCTGCTTAAAGAATATGCCACTTTTTAATAATATATACTTTTTTGTGTGTATTTCTCCTTTCATTTTTTTGAGATAGGATCTTGTGTAGCCCAGCATACCCAGTCTTACTGGGGATGACACTCACCCTCCAAAGAATGGACTTATGGGTATGTAGCACTAAGCATGGCTCATGTAATGCACTAAGCCTGAACTATTTTATGATTAATTAACATTGATGTATATTACATGTTTCCTTTTTCCTGAAATGAGATATAGGGTATTTAATAAATTAAATCCACAATTTTAAAGCACTATATGATTTTGGTATTATTTAAGATTTAATAGCATCTATTTTCATGAAGCATATCTTTTAAGTAATTACCTTTGTTTCAAAATTTCATGTCTTAGAAACATTATACAACCATTTGTTTTCTAAATGACACCAAATATCAGTAAATGATAGGTTTTTATACCTAATGAAGAAGGTGACAACTTTTCAAAAGAAAAATGCTAATCATTGTCCCCCAAAGAAATGAAAACTTCACACTGGCCTGTCAGGAAGAAAAGAAAATGAGAGCATATTGCATTTTACAGTCTACCAACATGTAAGACATCAATTTGCTGTATTCAGGGCATTCCCATCAGGGAAGGGCAGTAACAAACTGCTGACATTCCCAACTTGCAAAATCAGGAAAACCTTCCCAGTGGTTTCTGATTGTTTACAGGCGCCGTTTAGTGGAGTGCAGCTGTGTAGTTCTTGGTGTTTCCCACCTGCCACACTGTGATTGCCTCAGAATTTACACTGTCTGAAAAGAAGCAAAGACTCTTAAGAGATGTATCTGGCTCCAAATTAACCAGCAATGTACATAAACCCTTTCATTTTCCCATTAAAACGAGAGCCACAGAAGAAGGTTCTCTGATCTTGGCAGATGGTAATAGAAACTCATCAGTGACTCTCAAGCTGCCTTCCCATCATCCTATGGAAAATTAGCATCAACTTGTTGGATTTATAGCATTTAAATTATGATACCTTTTAAGTAAAGGCCAGAATTATCATCAAGAAAGATGGATTAACTGTGGTATCCATTATGTAACTAAGCACCAAAGGTGAAATGTTGCATTTAGACTTTCAAATTAAATAAGCTGTATGATTTAGGCTTCATCTCCCAAAATTATCCAATATACTCATTAAGCCTTTGAGCAGAGCAAAAGTATAGAGAGCAGAGCAAGCTGGAAGTAATTTTACAAAAACACACACACTCACCCATATCCACACACACACACACACAGGCACAGACACACTTAATCAGAAGGAAACTCTTAAATCATGTATCATAAAATAGCACTACTTAAGAGTTTGATTCCTATTAAATGTACATTTTAGATTTCTATGTTAAATGCAAATATTAAAGCTGAGTTCAATAATATCATTTAACATAAGAATCAAACTAGATAATGAAAGAGGCAAGTTCAAGAGCAACACAGTTCAGTTCCTAACACAGAATCAAGCTTCCATGAGAAAGAAATAAAAAATCATGCACATGTATTTTAGCTGAAAACTGTCAGGACTCTTCGAGTGAAAAGGTTACCTAGTTAGCTCTGCAAATATCTCAGCTTATATTTCCAGTTCAATGGTATCTATATTCTACAGCATAAAATTAAAACAAGAACCAACCCCAATCACATTTCTATCCTATCCCAGATACATGTTTTCATTCTTTTGACCTTTCATTTCTCATCTCTCTCTAGAGCTGGCAATTATTTCTCCATCTACCAATAAGTAAAATTTCCCAGAGTCCATGGAATGTATCTGGTTACATTTTTTTGCAGTCTACTCACAACTTTAAATGACAGATGTAACTCTCACATTTACAGCAATGGACTGTGAATTTCACCATGATGTATTCAACAGGTATCCTTAACAGTCAACCTCATAATTTTTTATACTAACATGGAAGTGGCCGTATCTGGCCTTTTTGTTTTCCGCTAATGGCGTTGTAGCACTTCTGGGTTTGTAAATTTGACAGGGTTCTACTTTGAAAATGTCAATTAAAGGAATCAAATGCTCTTCAATAAATATTGTCTGCATGCCATTTTGGTCCATTTCAATGAATAAAATAGAATTAATAATGAGGGAAGCAAATGCTAACATATTGGAATTAGTCAGGACTAGTAAAACTTAGATTTTAACGGGTTTACAGAGATGCTATGGTGATAGGGACCAATAGAGCGGGGCTCAAAGAAGCAAAGAGTGAAACATTTATCCTCAGAAGAGCCTTGGAAGTAAAACCATAAGACTTGACATGAGACGTGAGACATGAGAGCAGTGAGAAGATGGAGTGAGAAAGTCAGAGCCGGAGGAGGCTAGGAACAGCCTTTGTTCTTTCCTATGGAGCGAGCGTCACTAAATAGTAAGATGAGAAAACAATATAAGATGGCATAACTTATCCTGTGCTTATAATGTTTCCAGCTTTTTCCCCATTATCCAATCCAAAACCCATGGGAAAAAACATATATATATATATATACTATCTTACTTGGAAACAGGGCCTTTCTTGACTAGTGCAACCTGCTATAATATGTGCCATCATGTCAATGTATTTCTCAGTACTCTGGGGTCCCAAATATCAGCGGCACATGAACAACATGTCGGGGCCCCTTGTCTAAGTCTTAG
Organism: Acomys russatus; assembly: GCF_903995435.1. Lineage (NCBI taxonomy): Eukaryota > Metazoa > Chordata > Mammalia > Rodentia > Muridae > Acomys > Acomys russatus. The sequence continues at coordinate 16,198,343 of NC_067146.1, read as the reverse complement.
ACCACTGCCTTCTGGTGGTGTAGAACACAGAGAAGAACATGCCTGCACTCTGCACACAAGGGCGCTGCGGCTGCTAAAGAGGCTCTGTCCTTCCAGTCTTACTACTTACTCACCACTCCACCTCTAATACATTTATACTGGGTAACTTATTTCAATATGCAAAGTTAGAGGGGAAATATTAGTTTCTAATAGAGTCCACCATTATGCCTATTTGAGGATGAGGTCATCATGACAGGCCTTAAGCCAACATGAGGGGTGTCTTTATAAGAAGGAATCATATTCCTATAAACAGACAACAGAAAGATGATTCAAAGTTAGAGGAATGACCGCTGATATTTTCTGGTGTCACCAAGACCACCAGGAACTAGGATAGCTAATGTAATCCACTCCCACAGCCCAAGAAAGGATCAATACAGACAAATGGTCAGGTGACTTGGGGCTTTCTGCACTTGCCATCTATATTCTATAGGTGGGCAGTGCAAAAGGTAGCCAGACCATTCAGTATGCTTTGTAAAACTGTATGCATTTGTGAGAACAGTAATAATTGTCAGAGAAGAGAAAAATGGAAAAATAGAATATCAAAAGTAACAATAAAAAAAGAAGAGAAGATACAAGTCAAAGAAAAACAAATGAAAAAATGAGAGGGATTTGAAGGAACAAAGGGGAGGCAGAAAATGAAACAATCATATTTTTAAAAAATAAAATTAAGTGTAAACACTTTCAAAATAAAACAAAGAAGAAGGAGGAGGAGAAGAAAGAGGAGAATAAAATTTTTAAAAGGAGGAGGACGAAGCGGAGGAGGTGGTGGAGAAAAGAAGAATAAAGGAAACAGCTACTATAGTGGAATTTGAGATTAGAGATACAGATATCTGAAACAGATAAAGAAGAAAACAGAATAAACAGAACAAAAAAAATCAGTATTAACAGCAGTAGTGCAAGTGTTTGGTTATAGGTAATAGTATCACAATATGGAGAAATGGATAGAGACATCTAGATATGAAAGACTTTCATAAGAAATAATAATATTATAAGTGAATTAATTTCAGAAGGTAAATGGACAGGGATAATAGATACTATGTGCAAGTTTAGATTTGCCCTTTTCAGGTAGTTTTAGTTACTGTCCTTCTGCAGTGATAAAACTCCATGAGCAGAATCAACTGAAGGAACAACTTATTTAGGTTTGTACTCTAGATGCCGGGAAGTCTATAATGGCAGTGACGGCATGGCAGGAACAGGAAGCTGAGATATCATATGTGAGCACAGGAAAAGAAACACAAGGAAAAGAACAGGAAGTGGGGTGAGGTTACAAACCCTTAAGCTCTCCCCCTGTCCCCCGCCTGTGATATACTTCCTGTTTTAAGGTTCCACATACTAAAAGTACCACAACTTTCCAAAACAGTACCACCCATCAAGGACAAAATAATCAAATGTTTCTTGATCCTATGAGGAAACATTTCTCTCCTATGGGGACCTGTCAGTGGTGGAAGTAGATGGAGATAAGACACTCGGATGAAAATACCATAAAACGTAAGAAAAACAGGATGTAAAATTACTCTCAAATATTCAAATTCTTGTTTAGGATAGCAATTGGAAAATGAATTTTGCTTGAAAAAAGAGATTTAAATGTATTTGTCAATTGAAGTGGATCATTGGGGTAACATGGAGTGGATGCAGTAATAAGTTACTGCCATCTTACTGCAAGCAATCTACAGATTCAGTGCAATCCCTGTCAAAATACCTACACAATTCTTTACAGGCCATAAAGGATCAATTCTTAATTTGATATGAAAAAAAATGAAAACTAAAAACAAGACTAGTGAAAATAATCCTGTACAATAAAAAGTCTTCTGGAAGAATCACCATCCCAGATCTCAAGCTGTACTGTAGAGAAAATAATAAAAACAGCATGATACCAACCAGGGAGTAGGTTGGTTGACCAGTGGAACTGAATTGAAACCCGAGAAATAAGCCCACACACCTATGGACACTTGAGTTTGACAAAGAAGCCAAATCCATACAATGGAAAAAGATAACATCTTCAACAAGTTGTTTGGACTAACTGGATAGCTACAGAGAGAAAAATAGAAATAGTTCCATATTTATCACTGTGTACAAAAGTAAAGTCCAAGTGGATTAAAGACTTCAACATAAAACCTGAGGCACTATACCTATTAGAAGAAAAAGTGGAGAAAATCCTTGAAGTCATTGGCACAGGAGACAACCCCTTTAACAGAACCCCAACAAGTCAGGCTCTAAGGTCAACAATTTAAAAAATGGGTCCTCATGAAACTGAAAAGCTTCTGTAAGGCAAAGGACACTGTCAACAGAACAAAATGACAGCTTGCAGACTGGGAGAAGATCTTCACCAACCCTACCTCTGGCAAATGGCTAATGTCCAAAATAATAAAGAACTCAAGAAATTAATCCCCACCACACCAAATAATCAAATTTTAAAATGTGGTACAGAGCTAAACTGAGGATTCTCAATATTCTCAACAGAGGAATATTGAATGGCTGAGAAATACTTAAAGAAATGCTCACCGTCTTTAGTTATGAGTGAAATGCAACTCAAAAATCACACTGAGATTCCATCTTATACCTATCTGAATGGCTAAGATAAAAAACTCAAGTGGTTTGAAGTTTACAGCCTGTATTGTCCTTGGCTGGTGCCATAGTTTGAGTGGGACCCCTGGGCCCAGAGACCTGGTGGCACTCAGAGGAAGGATAGCAGGCTACCAAGAGGAGACTTGATACCCTATGAGCATATACAGGGGGAGGAAGTCCCCCTCAGCCACAGTCATAGGGGAGGAGAGTAAGGGGAAAATGATAGGGAGGGAGGAATGGGAGGATACAAGGGATGCGATAACCATTGAGATGTAATATGAATAAATTAATAAAAAAGAGGAAAAAAAGAACTCAAAAAAAGACAATAAAATAAAATAAAATAAAATAAACCTCAAGGGACAGCACATGCTGGCAAGGATGTGGAGAAAGGGGAACGCTCCTCCATTGATGGTGGGAGTTCACACTTGTACAACCACTTTGGAAATCTATTTGGTGCTTTCTCAGAAATTTGGGACCAGTGCTACCTCAGAACCCAGCTATACCACTCCTGGGTATATACCCGAAAGATGCTCCAAGCATACAACAAAAACATATGCTCAACTATGTTCATAGCAGCATTATTTGTAACAGCCAGAATCTGGAAACAACCTAGATTTCCATCAATGGAAAAATGAATAAAGAAATTGTGGTACATTTACGCAATGGAATACTATTCACCTATTAAAAACAAGGAAAAATTTAAATTTTTAGGCAAATGGATGGAACTAGAAATGATCATCCTGAGTGAGGTAACCCAGACCCAGAAAGACACGCATAATATATGCTCACTTCTAAGTGGATATTAGCCCAACATAGAAGTCCTCTGGGAAACTCCACCAAGTCGGGGTTTGGGACAGATGTGGGGACTTGCAGCCAACCCTGGGAGGAGAGCTGAGAGTTGTATGGAAGGGAGGAAGTGAGGATGGAAGGACCCGGATGGGTCAGGAGCTCTACAGGGAGACCACCAAGGCCAGAACCTCTGGACCCTGGAGGCCTGCACAAAGTGATGCACCTACCAAGGACAAGGCATGTGCTGTATCTAGACCCCCTGTAGATACGTAGCTGATGGACAGCTCATGCTCCATGTGTGTGTGGGGAGGGGACAGAGAGGGAGCTGCCTCTGACATGAACTCTGGTGCCTGCGATTTGATGACTGCCCCTTGCGGGGTGGTCTTGGTGTCCACAGAGGAAAGGCATGCAGGCTACCTGGATGAGACCTGATAGACTGTGACCAAAGTCTGGGGGAGGAGACCCCCCATCAGAGGTCTAAGGAAGGGGAATAGGGTGGAAGAATGCAGGAGGTGGGAACTGGAAGATAGAGTGAGGGGATAGCAACTGGGATGTAATGTGAATAAATTTTAATAAAAAAGAAAAAGAAAGAAAAAATAAACACCTGCTGCGAGGAAAAGAACTTTTTAGAATCAGTCAGGAAACACACATACAGACAGACACACACACACAGACAGACACACACACACACAGACACACACACACATACACACACGCTTTTGATGTTGATACATTCATTTTAGAAATAAGTAGGTTAACTCTCTCAGAAGAATAAAGAATGTAGTAAAACAACCAGGTTAAAATGTATAGATTCTGAGATATAATTTGTAAAAGCATGTTAATATCTCTGAAATTGTTTTTTTAAACCAAGTCATTTTGTATACACTGTTGGCTTAGATTGATTGAAATTCTTGTAGAGACAACATGAGTCTGCCTGTAAGCCCTACCAACCTGCCACTATTTTACATTTAATTTTCTCTTTTCTCTCTAAAGGTTATTTTTTCCTTCCCCTTAGTACTACACTAGTAATTGGAATTCATTCAATGAATATTGGTTTGTCTTTTATATTCTCAGGAGGAAATTAATTTTTTCTATCTTCCTACAGTAATTTTGAGACTTCCAAATTTCATTATTCTGCTTTCTGTTTTTTACAAATTTTGACAACATATTAGATTTGTGCTCCTGATACATGTGTTGGTAACCTACTTATCCAGGTCTGTGCAGGAGTCTTAGATCAAGCAATGATCACGTATTTAATTATCCATTTTCTTTTATCTGTTGCCTAAAACAATGGTGCATCTTACAATAAAAATGATAATATATCTGATAGAAATAGAAAATTACTCTTTTCTTATGTTACAGGATTTAATGTATATTCTAGACTATTATAATCCGTTTAGAGAAAAATACTACTTATCCTTCATAAGCCTTTATCAACATTAAATTTACTTGAAAGTTCATGTCATAGTGCAGGAATGTAAGCATTAGTTTCTTATTACACACTAACAAATACCTCATGTTTAATGCATTAAATGACATAATATTTTATAACTGGAGGCAATAGATCTGAAATTGATCCGATAGTAAATACAAAATGACAATAATAAAAAGTGTGGTGTTAATATAGGTGTGCACACACATGCGTGCATGTATGTGTGTGTGCGTGTGTGTGTGTGTGTGTGCGTGTGTGCGTGTGTGTGTGCGTGTGTGCGTGTGTGTGTGCGTGTGTGTGTGCGTGTGTGCGTGTGTGTGTGCGTGTGTGCGTGTGTGCGTGTGTGTGTGTGTGTGTGTGTGTGTGCGTGTGTGTTTGTATTTCAGAAGAGAGATAACAAAAATAGACTTAATATGCATCAGGCCGATTGATCCCTTGCAAAGAATCAAAGACATTCGATCTACATTTTCTTTTCTTTGAACTTAATATTGTAAACTATGCTTCTCATAATGTTGTGCAGTCATCTGAAGCCTTCATTTGAATAATCTGTGTGACTCTCAGAAGAAATGTCTGATGGCGTCATGGATCTCAGTAAAGAATTAAGTGTAGACTGAGCAGCAAAGAGATATTTGTATTATAATAAATATTTGAACTGCAAAAAGCATGAAGAAAGAAATAATAGCAATTTACACAGAGGGTGGTGAATAGCCTCTCCCTCTCTACCTTACCCTCTTCCTGCCTCCCCCATGCACTCCCTTCCTCCCTCCATCCCATTTTTCCTTTTCTTTTGTCTTTATTTTTGTGGTATGGGTATTTTTTTCCCTTCACGAATATCTGTACATCACATGTGTGCAGTGTCTATAGAGGCCTGAAGATGGTGTTGGATTACCTGGAACTGGAGTTACAGACAATTGTCAACTGTCCTGTGGTGCTTAGGATTGAACCTAAATCCTCTGGTCAGGCAAAGACGAGGCCATCTCTCCAGCCCCTCCTCTCCACTTTCCTAATAGCAGCCACGGACTTCAGCACAGGGTACAGGTAAGAATGTCCTGTTAACACAGGCAGGCGTGAAAAGAAGAAGGTTTCAGTCACCAAACTTGTTGCTGAACTGTTAACTACTGATGGATTTGGGGAGTGGAGGGTCATTGCCTTCAGTGGGAGACCATGGGCGACCCCAGCAAGGGCCAATGGATAGCTTCTATTCAATGACCACACCCTTCTTAAACTGAATGGGACTCACCAGACAAATCCAGAAGTAATGAACCTGGGAAATGACTGTTGGTGAGGAGAGACTGGAAACAATGTGAGGATGGTAAGAGGAGGAAACAATCTGGCTGAGAACAAAACTAGAATGATTTTTTTTAAATGACTATATTTCAAAGAGGGATTAGAAAAATGAACAAGGACGTTTTTAGGACAGTTTACTGACATTTAAATGTCGATATATATATATGTATATATGTATGTATATATATGTATATGTATGTATGTATAAAACATATATATGCAATGGAGGATGGCTTCTGTTGAAGTGAGGATCTTCTCTAATAACAAGGAGTCAAATCACTAATTGAGACGCGTGCATCACACTGATGCACGATATAAATAACAGTGAAAACTGCATTGTCTTCACATATGTGGGGTAAGGGGGTAAGGGTGTCCGTGGGGATTCCCTGGCTTTGCTGGGGGGGTGTCCGTGGGGTTCCCTGGCTTTGCTGTGGGGTGTCCGTGGGGATTCCCTGGTTTGCTGGGGGGTGTCCGTGGGGTTTCCTGGTTTGCTGGGGGGTGTCCGTGGGGTTCCCTGGTTTGCTGGGGGGTGTCCGTGGGGTTCCCTGGCTTTGCTGGGGGTGTCCGTGGGGTTCCCTGGCTTTGTTGGGGAGTGCTTGTGGGGTTCCCTGGCTTTGCTGGGGGGTGTCCGTGGGGTTCCCTGGCTTTTCTGGGGGGTGTCCGTGGGGATTCCCTAGCTTTGCTGAGGGGTGTCCGTGGGGATTCCCTGGTTTTGCTTACTATTTTGGCAATTTGAAACTGCTCTAAACTCAGTTTATTGAAGACACAACAAAAAGTCCATGTGTACTATGATCCAAAGAAGTGCAAAAAAAATGCATACAATGATACACTTATTCATAAGGAAAGCTATTTATATCTATGAATGTATTATGTACATATCAGCAGTTCAAAAGTAGTCACAAGGGATTGTTTACTGACAAACTATGTGTCTTTCAGTGAGAAATTATTTTTAACATAGAACAACTGTGGGTTATCACATATACCTAAAGAGAATAATACATTCAAATAATAAGGACTAGTTAAAACAATTAATGAAGGAGATCTAAAAGACATTTTTCATTGTTCCTGTTCTCAGGTGATGGCTTTTCTTTCCACAGAGTCCTTTTCCTGTGATAAATTGCTTTATTTGACTTTTTCCTTGCTCTTCAAGGACAGATGGAACAAGAGGAATTAAGAAAAATCTCCAGTCTAGGAAAGGTTTATTTTAAGTAAGTAATAAGGATGTCTGCATGTGTATGTGTATAACAGATAAAGGGGTTTATGAGGATTCTCTAATATCTGCTTTAATTTAAAACGAAAAAACAATAATGAAATAGAAACTAAATATTCATTTGAGAAAATACTTGTGAAATAATTGCTCTTGTAAGGTCAATAAAAGCCATGAGACATCGCTGAATGTTCTAGAAAACACCAAGAGAAGATGCATAAGAAGATAATGTGTTAAAGGCTGCATGGCACTGTTAAAGCGTGTGTGTGCGTGTGTGTGCGTGTGTGTGTGTGTGTGCGTGTGTGTGTGTGTGTGCATGTGTGTGTGTGCGTGTGTGTGTGTGTGTGTGCGTGTGTGTGTGTGTGCATGTGTGTGTGTGTGTGTGTGCATGTGTGTGTGTGCGTGTGTGTGTGTGTGTGTGTGTGTGCATGCAAGTGTGTGAACTATTATGTATATATACATTTTTCAAAATCCATATAAAGTATAACAGAGAAGTATAACTGAGTGATTTCTATTGTAAGCTATACATATTCCATAAAAATTGTATATCAATATTGCCTCATTGACTGAAATTTGAACCACATTAATATGAAATATAAAAATGATCTTAGGTTTCCTTAGTGTTCTCTCTTCAATTTGCTAGAAACCCAAGAGACACTATTGGGAACATGCTCTAGGCATTATTTACGGAACCTTTAGAAATATGTGATGAGCACACTGATTCTCTCCTAGACCTAAAGAGGAAAACAAAGAACCAAAAATTGTGGCCTAAAGGACAAAGTTTGCTCCTAGATTCCATGCTGAGACAGGGGAAAGGCAGAAGAACTCTCCAGAGGACAAGAGTCTTAATGCTTACTTTGCAGCTCAGTCTTGGCTTTTGTGTAATCTTATCTTTAAAACTGTGATGGCTGCAAAATAATCAGAGAAAACTAGTTTGTTTTTCTATTTTAAGAAGTGTCTAAACTGTAACTCAATTTTATTTTACTGCTTTGTTCTTGCTGCTGCTGTTTTTTTTTTTTTTTCTTCTTTTTTTCATTTTAAATTTTATTCTTAAGTACATGGGAACTAAGGTAGTGGGACCATATTCTCAGTAACGCATCTACTGAATCAGAATGATCCTAAACCATTGTGAAAACAACAGCAACAACATTCTTCAACAAACAAACAAACAAAACTAATTCCTTGTTTTTCTGGGTCCCCACTGAAGGAAGAAGAGGGTGTTGTTACCAGCAACTTCAGAGAGGAGTTAGATGAGTCTCAACAGAGTCAATCTCAGTTCTAATAAAGAAATTTGGGTTAGAACCGATTTACAGGGCATTTTATGTGCCTCCTGTTGAACGGACTTTAAGTCCAACGGTACAGCTATTGGTTGTTCCAAGTTTGTAAGTGCCACTATAGCAACTTTGGATATAGCTTACCATTGCTGATAATTGTTGTGGTTCATAAGGGTCAGAGGTATGGAAGCATACTGATCAATTTTCACCCGTGGCTCATAGAAATAAACAACAGATTCATTAACATTAGCTAGGGATGATGGGGATGATTCATAATTGCACACAAGTCAGCGAATAAACACTAAAAGCAAAAAGAGGTACAATTTATATTACAGAGGTAATTTTGAATTAAAATGACAGGAATATTGTCAGTATATGTCAACTACTTAATAAACATTAAATACTTAAGTAATCACACTAAGTATTTCACTGAGTAAACAATCATCTTAATATCTTAATATAGAACCCAGCTTTTAAGATGATGGCTGAAAACACATGCAGCGATGGATACGTGTCATGTAACCTATATCCACTACCTGGAAAGGTTTAAGGAACATGACCAAAACAATGAACAAACTAGTAAAAAATTGAACTGATATATTCACTTTATAAATGAAGGTTATTTATCTATATAATTTCAATAGTACTTATGGCATTAAAATTTTGAACTTGTGACATCAATTTAAAAATATAGTATTTAAGATTTATAACAAGAAAATAAAGTAGTATTCAGTATCTAATATATTATTTGGGTGGATGGTCATGCATATATTTCACATTTTGATGGCTCTAAATACACACACACACACACACACACACACACACACACACACACAAAGACTGCTAGAAATCATGTAGGTGGGAATTTTAGCCAGGAAATTTAGTGGCAGGAATATATTATGATGTAGCAGTTTTTTGTCCATACACTGGATCTTCTCACACATATTATGAAAGACATATCTGATTTATCCAAGTAAGCTCAGCTCAAATTGATAAGTTCATAAATACTAAGCTGGAGTAGGTATAATAACTGTCACATCTATACTTCACAGTGGGTATAATATGTCTGGACATTTTCTCTGAAACCCTGGTTAATGATCAATCGAGTTCTCAGTCATCAGGAATCCTGTATTTCAATTAGCATTTTTACTAAATTCCCTTATATTTAGAGGAGAGATCCACACAATTTAATATGTGTTTCTATAGTTACTGTCTACCACTGTAGAAGTGAAAATGAAGTTCATATAATATTTTTCTCATAGCTTTTTCAACAATACATTGCAAACTAAAGTCATGAGAAGAGCTGTGAATATTAGAAAGAGTTGTATGGAGTCTGCGTGTTAGAAACAAAGGCTGGATAAATAGAAACGCATTTTGGTGGGAAATGGAAACAAAAAACAAGATTCGTCACCAGCTCCACAAGGTCACTCTAAGACTGCTCTTCCTCCCCTTGCACTGGGAACCACTTCAAGAAGGCTCTGTTTGATAGAAAATTGAAACTAGAATGCCTGCTAGCCTTGCATTTCACCACAGACTGAGAAAGCTCAAGCAGAGGAAGAAACAAAAATCAAGAATTTTTGAGGAAGTTATCGTAACCTAAGGAAAATGTCAAACATGGACCACCTGCTCCACAGAGCAAAGAACAACCTCAACAAGGAGCATCTCTCTCTGATTGCCCCAACTCTACCACATGCCCATATGAGAAAGGTAGCAGGGAAAAAGCAAAACAAAACTTGACGGGAAAAATAAAATCAGACACTCAGGTGCTGCAGAAATTTAGGACATTTGGTTTTTAAAATATATGATAAATAAACTGAGGGTTTTAACAGAAAGAGTAGGTGCAGCACATGGCAGTGTAAGCAGAGGCAAAGAAGACATAACACACAGTAGAAGAAAGCACAGTAACAGAAATTATGCTGCTGTTCATGGCATTGAAGGTAGATGGAATACAGTCATAGAGTCAACCTAATGTCAGCACAAACTATGAAATACAATGCTTGGAAGAAAAACATGTGGACTCAGAGCTGTAGAGACCATGCAAAGCTGATGGGGCAGCTATAACAAGTATAGTGTATGCAGGGACAGCATCAGAAGACAGACAAGAGATCAATATTTGAATTAATAGTGGGTGAGAATTTCTCAAAATTGGCAATGACTAATCCACAAATCGAAGACATTATCTTCAAGGATGATGAACACAAAAATGTCTAATTAGGCACAATACGTTGAAACTGCTAAAATAAAAAGACAGAGTGGAGGTCTTGAAGAGAAGAAGTGTATTAATACAAGAATAAGAATAAAATTTATACCATAGGTTTTCTAAAAATATAATTAACCCAAAATAGTTAAAAGAATGAATGAAAAATGTCACCTTCTAACAATGCAGGTGGAAATCAATACAATAAGTGATGACAAAAATATAGCCTAAACAAATAGTTGAAGGAACTGCTATTTGTAGTCTGTATATAACAAAGTAGTAAAATAATTCCTTCTAGACAAATAATTTTGTGTGTTAGAAACAAGGCTTTAAATAAAGACTATTTAGTATAAGAAAAAAATGAGGAAAAATTTATTCACAAGGCCCAATCCCAAGATGAAAAGATGCAGACAATTGGTGGCTGCCAAAAAAAAAAAAAAAAAAAAAAAAAAAGAATAATCAGTTTTCTCGAGGGACAAGCCCCTTGAAAGGTTATCGAATCTCAAGTGGTAATCTCTAGACCCATAGACATATGAACAATGCTAAATGGACTTAGCACTTGTTTGTATGTACAAGTGTATTTACAGTTGCACAACAATAATAAAGAGAGGCTGTAAATTTGTGAGAGAATTTGGGATGACAGAAAGAAATTAGTGGGTAAAGTATGAGGACTAGAAATGATATAAATACAGTATTTATGTGTGAAATTCTTAAATGTGATAACAGGTATAACAGAGATAGACTATATAGTTTATAAACTGAAATAAAAATAGTCCTTATTCTTTTGAAAAAAAATAGGGCAATGACACAGAGGAAGTAATTGGGAGTATTGAATTAGGACACACACACACACACACACACACACACACACACAGAGAGAGAGAGAGAGAGAGAGAGAGAGAGAGAGAGAGAGAGAGAGAGAGAGAAATGTAAACTTGAATAATTGTCAGTACATTACAAAGTCTATAATGACCACTAAAGTATTTAAAACAGAGGATAAAATTGATAACGGTAGAAAATACAATTATAAAAAGTGCTCCTTAAAACCAGAGAAGGTGTACAAAGATAAATGAATAAGAAAAGGAATAAAGCAAGGCTGTATATTCTTGTGATAAAAATAGGCTAGTAATTGACATGACCATGAGTTTATCAACTAACAATTAACTTGCATTACCTAATTATCCTAAACAGCCTGCTAGGTTTAACAGACAGATATGAGTCTAGAGATAGATAAGGTAAAATAAATAAGGTCTTCAAAAACCTCAGAGACCTACAGAATGTGACATTTAAAGAATTTTTAAAAATTCTTTTATTTTGTTATTTTGTTTTCTTTTTATTGTTTTAAAGATTCTTTGACAATAAGACATGTTAACATGGCAACACTCAGACTACCTCAAAGAAGATGATAAGCATCAAAGAACCTCCTGATAGAGATGACTTCAAATGTGGCAAACCAGTCTCTGGGCTTTAAGATGGACACCAGGAACCTAGGACACCAGGAAGCTATGACGCCAGGAAGCTATGACGCCAGGAAGCTAGGACACCAGGAAGTTATGACTCCAGGAAGCTAGGACACCAGGAAGCTAGGACGGCAGGAAGCTGTGACGCCAGGAAGCTAGGACACCAGGAAGCTAGGACGCCAGGAAGCTAGGACACCAGGAAGCTAGGACGCCAGGAAGCTAGGACACCAGGAAGCTATGATGCCAGGAAGCTAGGACGCCAGGAAGCTAGGACACCAGGAAGCTAGGACGCCAGGAAGCTAGGACGCCAGGAAGCTAGGACACGAGGAAGCTAGGACGCCAGGAAGCTAGGACACCAGGAAGCTAGGACGCCAGGAAGCTAGGACGCCAGGAAGCTAGGACACCAGGAAGCTAGGATTCTAGTATCCTCCTCCTCCTCTTTCTCCTTCTTCTTCATCTTCCTCTTTGTCTTCCTCTTTTCCTCTCCTCCTCCTTTGGTTTTAGTTTATCTATTTATAATTTGATTATTTATTTTTGGATTGGGACTATTTTTTAATTATTCAGTTTTTTATTCTTCTCTCATTTATTACATCCTGACCACAGTTTCTGCCCCATTTCTGTCTCTCTCCCATCCATTCCTCCTCTGTTCTCCCTCAGAAAGGGGCAGACACTTCACGGATACCAACCTAATGAAACATGAAGTTCACATTTGTTCCTGGTCTGATTGTAAATTATATTTTTCTAACTCTTCCCAATGGTCAAGTAATCATAGAGTGAAATCTAGAAACATATGTTTTTTTTATTTATTGGTAATGTCCAGCATTTATTAATGTAACAGAAAACTGACCTAATGGCCATATAAATACTTGAACATAAATATTACTGGTAGCTTCATTTAAAAGTTCCAAGTTGTGGAAACAACTAACATGTCCTCAATGGAATAATGGTTAAATAAACTGTGGCATAGTCCCACAGTGGAATATTATTCAGTAATAAAAAAAGATCTGAGCCATCATGATTTCAAAATGTGAGGGTGACTTATTTCATCTCTTTGCTGTTGAAAGTACAGCTAAAACTTGCTTGATATTTTGCATTCAGATGCTTGAATATATATATCCAGATAAGACTTCCAGACTAGCCACTATTTAAATTTAATTTTTAAGAGCCCTTCACCCTTTTCCATAGCAACATTTTCCCATCAACACTATTTTATTTACCAATACTTCTCTTTTTTTCTTTTAATTTCTTTCCTTTTTTTTTTTTTTTAATAGAAAACTTGATCATGAGTATGAGAAAACATTTCATTTTGGGTTTATTTACTTTCTGGATATTCATTACTTGATCACTGAAAAAGAAAATATGACATTTACATTAAATAGAGCAATATCCAGCATTTAAAGAAAAGAGATTCAGTCAAATACTGTGACTTGAATTTATATTAAAGATAGTATGTAAAATAAAGTATACCCAGCTCTATAGGGATGCAAAGCAGTGAAGATGTGTTTGAGCAGAGGAAATATGGCAGAATAAGGGTCAAACAGTATCAGGTTGTAAGATAGAAAAGTCTTAGTGATTATTCATAAACCTGAGACCATTTTATAGTGCCAACTTGCACATTTAAAAGAAATTAATCACCACCAAACCAGATAGTCCAATTAAAAAAATCAGATACAGAGCTAAACAGAAAATTCTCAACAGAGGAATATTGAATGGTGGAGAAACACTTACAGAAATATTCAGTGTCCATAGTTATTAAGGAAATGCAAATCAAAATGACTGAGATTCCATCTTATACCTATCAGAATGGTACATGCTGCCAAGGATATGCAGAAAGGGGACCACTCCTCCATTGCTGGTGGGAATAAAAACTTGTACAATCACTTTGGAATTTAATCTGGTGCTTTCTCAGAAAATTGGGAATAGTGCTACTGCAAGATCCAGCTATCCCACTCCTGAGCATATATCTGGAAGATGCTCCAGCATACAAGGACATTTGCTCAACTATATTTATAGCAGTTTTATTCATAATAGCCAGAATCTGAAAACAACCTAGTTGTCCCTCAACTGAAAAATGGATAAAGAAAGTGTACATTTACACAATAAAACTACTCAGCTCTTAAAAACAAGGAAATCTTGAAATTTTCAGGTTAATGATGGAACTAGAAATGATCATCCTGAGTGAGGTAACCCAGACCTTGAAAGACAGGCATGGTACATACTCACTTATAAGTGGGTATTATTAGCCCAACATAGATGTCCTTGGAGAGATTCTACCCAAGAGGGTATCAGGATAGATGGTGTGACTCCCAGCTGGACTCTGGGCAGAGTGCTGAGAGTGGTATGGAAAAGTCTGAGGATAGAAGGTTCCAGAGGGTTCAGAAACCCTACAAGGAGACCATCAAGGCTGGCAGATCTGGATCCAATGGGACCTTAACAAACAGTTCCACCAACCAAGGTCAACGCATGCAGTGAATTATACCCCTTGCTCAGATACAGTCTATAGACAGCTCTTTCTCCATGGTTGTAGGGGGAGTGGGGACTTCCAATGGCATGAATTCTGGTGACCCCAATTTGATCACTTCCCCTTGCTGGGGAGGCCCAGCAAGCACAGAGAGGAAGCGGATGCAGGCTATCCTGATGAGACCTGATAGGTTGGAGTCATGTGGTGGGGGAGGGGGCCTCCTTCTGTCAGAGGTCTCAGGGCCAAAGAGGGAGGGGGGGTGGGAATGGGAAGATACAAGGGAAGGGATCACAATAGGGATGTAATATGAATAAATTATAATGAATTAAAAAGAAAAAATAAAATAGTACACTTAGTTCCACAGTACTTAGTAAATGTTATATTTTTAATATGTGCATTTTATTGTGTGTCTAGTACATGTCATTGAAGTTGTCAGAAGCATAATACTGTCTCAAAAGTTTATTCGCTTCATGCTTTCAACTAAATGGTGCTCTAACAAGGACAATTAAAGAAGAACAGAGATTGCCAGATTATCAAAGAGAGGAAAAGTAGGGAAAAAAAACCCATAGATGGATTATATGAAATTTTCAGAGCACTCAGACTAGTATAATTTATAATATGCAGTAAATCCCCTAAAAGTTAATTCCTTTATGTAATTTACAGAAATATACATTATGCATGATAACAACTTTTACATAGTAACATTGACATTCTATCATCAACTTTTAGCAAAAACAACACACTGACAGAGGATCACAGTAGTGGAGTTCCGTGTCAGGTCATCTTCATCATAGGATCTGTGTCATAACGCTGAGAGAGTCAACGGGTAAGAGTGCCTGTGTGGAAGCCTCTTCCTACTTTTAAAAATAGGTACTGATCTAAAGAAAAGCCTACTAAGAAAATACTTTCAAAATTAAGATCAACAAGGGCCGATTCTCAGCTCCCTGACAGCTGTCACCTTCGTTAGATTATCAAGCATCAAGGCCTTTTCACAGCTCTGAAGAAGATGTTCTGATTTGGTGCCAAATGCCACTGCAAGTCCCTCACCATTCCCCGTGCATCTGGCGGCTGGGGCTCATCTGCTCACGCACTTCGCCCGCCTTGCAAAGCTCCAGCTTTATTTTCTTTGCCATTGTGCATGTCTGAGCCATCTACCTCACCCTTGGTGTCTGAGGCTTGTTCAATTGTTACTTTCTTAATAAGTCAAGTCATCCTTGATCATCCATGATAAGTAACAAGCAATTCCTTCTAACACATTCACTGACTTCTCGCCTGTGTTTTCCTACAGAATTTATCATTATCATTGCTAAATTCCAATCTCAATATCTAACTATCTAGACTAACACTATCTACAATAATATGAGGAAAAATAGAAGAAACATCAGCAAGAGGAGAAAAATTAAAGGCCAAAAACAAAGGAGAGATAATTTTAGAGAAAGCTAGAATTTCTTAAGTCTTCATACCATGCACATAACTGTAAGACCAACATTCCAATTTTTTTTTCAGGCTCGTAATCTAGTAAAACATGACAGAAACAGGATTCCTATATTACACTTACACATTATTTTAAAACTCATACTTCTAGCCTGATTTGTTAATCATGAAGTTTCTCAGAAGTCTAATTTATCTTCTTTCATGTTATTATGGGGAAATTATATAAATTAAAGAAAGACACATCCTGAGGGGATTTGGCTGATGTTAAATTTTAATAGTGCAAGTTTTTTTTTTTTTAAGATTAGTATTGTGAATACTGTTTTTCAGTTACAGTTAGTAAAAAGAAAATAGAAAATAGTCTTTCTGTTTTTCATGGTGGACCCAACAAACTTCCCTCCATTTATGCATCAAGAGTATTCACAGATGGGTCTGTTGAAAAGGAGCACATTCTCACAACAGATTAGTCCCTGTGGCATTCCGAGTCTTTGGATGTGTTGTTGCTTTAGGTTAGAAATTAAAACATCCCATTATCTGTCTGCCAAATGGAGTTCAGGGCTCCAGGCATTTTGGCTTGTCTAAAAGTCCTGCAAAGTGTATCTGTTTTGTAAATGTCTTTTGAGGTAAAACATGAAGGGGTGAGTTTAAATGTTCAGCTGAGAGGAGGTAAGCATATTGGGAATCATCAAACCATGAATTTGAAAACATGATAAATGGCATCTTTGTAAAGATTCTCATTTGATTTGTGAAAAATAAGTAAAATTTATTGGGGAATATGTTACTTTATTCATTTCTTATTTAGAAATAAAAATTCCTATAAAGTTTGAGATTATCCTCTGCTGCCCTATATTGTAACATTAAGATTTCTGTTTTGTAAATGTTTAATAAATTTTCTGGATGAAAAAAATCACCTTTATTTTTCTTGGAACAAGCCTTGATAATTTCAATAGACTGTGATAATGAGTGCACATCCAATCAGCTTTAACTTTATTTCTTCTACGAAAATCAAACTTAGTTACCCATAGACATGTATGTGTGTATGCATATATATTCAAACACATATAAATATATATACACACATTTAATATATACATCCATATGTATATATGAATGTATAAGCTATGTATGTAAATGTATCCAAAATGTATAAGTACTGTTTATACTTAATGTGTATATTACCTAAATATTCTAAATATATGGATATATGTGTGTGTGTGCGTGTGTGTGTGTGTGCACGTGTGTGTGTGTGTGTGTGTGTGTGTGCGCGTGTATGGATGTATACACATAGATAGATGTCAAGAATATTCTTATTTTTCAGAAAAGATAAAAAGTCAAGAGGTATTTGCATACTTGTCTGCATTCTTGAATTGAAGGGCAGCTGCTCTCATGGTCCTGATCTCAGTGAGATGCAAGGTTATGGCTTGGAAGAGATTGACTTTAATTCATTTAAACAATGAGGTAAGCTAGGATAAAATTATCTGAAGAAAACCTACCTTAGATGTACAAGCATTATTTCTTATTCTATCTAGTACTGTTGGAGGTTGGTCTGGTCTGCTCAAATGAGCAGGCTCATGTACCCCAAATTGTTTGTACCTTGCCTAAGAGCCATCACACCTGCGCAGGGCAAACGGGATGGGCGTGGCTGAGAGTCCTGCTTTCGGGGGACGGAAAGAAACTTGGGAAGGAGGAAAGACCTGAAGAGAAGACAGGAGGAAGGAGGCTGCTGCCCTGGGTGAAGTGGGGGAGACGCACATGGCCAACGTGGATGAAGATTTGACCAAGACAAAGAGGATTAGTATGTATTTGGGATTATGAATGGTAAGTAGTTTGATAGAAATTATTAGAAGCAGATGGCATGGGATTAGGGCAGGTATCGGATACCTGCTCCAATATAGGATGCTGTTTAGGAGATTAATATCTACCCTGCCCCAGCTTAAATAAGGATATTTTAAGGTACAACAGATGTCTGTGTCTTCGTTGATTGTTAGTGGGTTAGAAATACTGACGTGGTAATAATTATAGGGCTAATAATAAACATCTTAGGCATACTGTTAAATTAACCACAACATAGTATCCAAAAAACAGTCTTTACTTAATATTTGATTTTGACTATTTAATAGGGAAATTGCTTGATAGCACTCCCTGTTTCGTGATAGTCACGATTTGAAGAAGTGACTCTTCCTCAGAATCTGGTGAAATCTTTGTTATAGAATAAAGAACCTTTTCCAAACATGTTCATACACAGGATCTAATTTTTATATTTCTTTCTTTTATATTCTTCTCTCCTAAAATTTATTCTGGCCACTGTCTCCCTCTCTCTGCTTCTTCCTGTCCTGTCCTCACCTTCCCTAAGCCCCAGATTCTCTGTTCCCCCATTTCCTTTCAGAAAAACAGCATCAAGCAAACATGCCATAACAAGTTAAAATAAAAACTAGGCACAGACCCTCATATCAAAGCTGGATGAGCCAACCAGGCGGGAGGAAAAGGGTCTCAGAGCAGGCAAAAGAGTCATTAACATACTCACTCCCACTGTTAGGAGTCACACAGACACACACACACACACACACACACACACACACACACACACAAAACCAAACCAAACAAAACCAACAACAAAAACAAGCTAAACCACTACAATATATATCTAGAGGACCTAGGACAGTCCTGGATGGCTACTTCAGTCTCTGTGAGCCCCTGGGAACCTTGCTTGTTTGATCTGTGGGCCATGTTCTCCTGGTATCTTAGACCCCCTGGCTCCTAAATCCCTTCTTCTCTTCCATGCGGTTCCCTGAACTCTACCTAATGTTTGGCTATGGGTCTCTGGAAGTTTCATCTTAGTTAATCATACTGACTTCTAATCTTCCTTTGAGCAATTTGGGGTAGAATTAAATGTTTTAAATTATCTTCTTAATGTGGGATAACAAAGAATAAAATTAACGATTTATTCTTTAAAAAGTTCTATTTAATATTTAAACACTAACTACCTAGCAATAAACACAGTTTCTTCTATATGAATTTTTATATCACACACTATATATACATATATATAAACACATATATATTCATATCATCATTCCCCAAGTATTTATTTAACTATCTCTAAGGCTTATGAGCATCTTTTAAATAGATGTCACATTACACACTCTTAGTTCCTACTTTGATATACGCAATTATACCTCAAGTAGGTACAGACAAATGTTTTAATTCTGTAGTTTAATTTTTTGGTGCAATACAGATACATATATTTTATATAACATTCATTGTATTCTTGTTTTAAAAAATCATAATTCTTTCTGTTAAAAGACCAATCAAAATGAAAAATAAAAGGATGATCTTTCATTTTTGTCTTTCTTCTGTT
The DNA here is from genome assembly GCF_903995435.1 of Acomys russatus. NCBI lineage: Eukaryota > Metazoa > Chordata > Mammalia > Rodentia > Muridae > Acomys > Acomys russatus. The sequence continues at coordinate 16,178,843 of NC_067146.1, read as the reverse complement.
CATTTATTCAGAGTATCTTATATATAAAACATTTCAAGTATATTCACTACCATTCAAAAGAATAAAAACCCCTCGTCATATATATCATCGTCATATTTTACATAGCTCTTTATTATATCTACTGATAAACACACTACCTTGGTTTTACTTTTAATTCTGTACTCTGTGTATAAAAGCCGGTAAGATTTCCTTAAAATGTTAAACATATAATGTCAAATACTTAATGAGAATATTTACTGGCTTCAGTTTTCTTGAAATAATGTCAAATACTCTGAAAGTGAAAATTTATTGACAACTGCAATTGTAGTTTTCTTCCAGTGCTACGTTTTAATGTTTTATGGGGCCATGGGAGTTGGTCTTTTGTATCTACCTCCCACCTTAAAATTTAAGCATAGTTACTGTCACTAAGAAAATTTGGCAAATGGAGTGCTGAATGTTTCCACTGAAGTTTTAGTGGAAAATCTCATTTCTTTCAACAGATTATTACTTTAAATTCATGTGTAATTATCTAGTAGTTAGGTTTAATAAATTGCTTTTTACTATTGTAGCATAATTGTATATTTTCTGCAAAGTTGTTTATATAGACACTAGGAGAAATTCTCACACATCATTATGTTTGCATTCATGAAAAAAAGCTAATCTTGTGTGCATTAAAATAATGGACGGCTTCTATGGAAGATTCAGCACTGCAGTACAGCAGTTATGATAAATGCACTGAGTCCTGCTTGCTGTGGACCTTGCTGTGGACCTTGCTGTAGACCTTGCTGTGGACCTTGCTGTGGACCTTGCTGTGGACCTTGCTGTGGACCTTGCTGTAGACCTTGCTGTGGATCTTGCTGTGGACCTTGCTGTGGACCTTGCTGTGGATCTTGCTGTAGACCTTGCTGTGGACCTTGCTGTGGACCTTGCTGTGGATCTTGCTGTGGACCTTGCTGTGGACCTTGCTGTGGACCTTGCTGTAGACCTTGCTGTGGATCTTGCTGTGGACCTTGCTGTGGACCTTGCTGTGGACCTTTTCCTCAAAGTCAGTTGATACTCATCAGTCAGTGATCAACTCTCCTCAAAGTGCTGCCCCCAGGTGGTGGAAGTTTTCTCCAAATATTCCTCCAGATCTGTTACCTCTTTTAGTCTCTTTCTAAAAGAAGTTTGAACTCAGACTAAGTAATAGTCCATCATACTTCTCCCATGGAGCTTCTTTCTCTCAGGATAAAGTATAACAATGCCAGGAAAAAGAAAATAATCAACCAGACAAAAGAGGAATTTCCAAAGTTGTTGTTATTTATTTGCTTCAGTAATGTTTTAAAAGAGTGTCTGACAAGCCACAAAGAAGGATCTTTCCCAAGTAAGTATGCAGGCGATTATGAATGACAATAATTGAAAGAAGAAAAGGGAAAATAATGATAAAGTAATTAGCTCACAGGGATAAAAAAAAAGTAAATTAAAATGGTAACAAAAAGATGCTTTAATTTTTGTTTGTTCCACATACAAGCACAAGGAATAGTATAGCACCAAGCTCTGGTCTTATTTCCCTCAGTTTTATGGGTTCATTTTAGGCCAAAAATAATATAAGGTGCTCAAGCAAGCTTAAGAGTTCACTCATGCCAGGAGCTTCTGTTATTTGCTTACTTGTGAATATTAAGTGTCTCCATGAGTGATGAGGGTTGTTATCATTGGCAGCCTAATAACATCACAGAAAAAGGCCAGGTATACCACTCTCCTCAAGCCCTCATTATAACACTGATGTTCAGATTGATTTCACCAAGAAGTTATGCAGAAAATATGATAGTACGTTGGGATGTGTGTATCCCTCTGTAACAGTGTATTATAGAGGCCACAGGATTTAGACAGCAGGACTGTGGAGCCCTGAGTTGAGTAAGGCCTTCTAGAGCCCAGGGATGATGGGACTTTATGGTAGTCGCTTGTTTGTTGGCGTCTGTCAAACAATACATCTAAATCGACCAAAACACTTAATTTCCTTCCCAGGAACTATGGAGAAAAGTGCCAATTTGAACTTCATAGAATGTATCTACAGTCTGGAAGAAATGAACTTTGATTAGGAGACCAGCCCAGTTTTCCCTCCGACCCCCTGACCTATGTCATAGAGACTGTCCTTTGTCTTCTGGAAGAAGAAAGAAGCAGGTGAACTCAGGAGGCCATAGTCTCAGAGGATCAAACCAATTTAAGGGTATACTTAGCATCTGCTTTAAACTCTGCTCACTGTTAAGTCTCAATTTCTCCATTTGGAGAATGGTCAAATAATACTATCCCCTTGATATCTCAAACATTTAAGTAAAATGTTCAACATAGTGCCAGTATCATATAAGTTAGAAAAAAATAACAGGAAAGGCCCAATTTAACTTTATTTTCACTTAAAAATTTTATTACAAAAAAAAAAAAAAAAAAACCACTACTTAAAATTTAAATCCCATGGGATAAAACCTTTTAGGAGTAATAAAGGAATACGAGAAAAGAGAGCATTGCATTTTGGCCAGATGAGTCCGCTTCGTTTGCCCCGCCCATTGTTCACTCTGGTCGGAATCTTAGGAAAGCAGATTGAATTCTTCACTACCAGCTTCTGCTTTCTGAATTGACAATTATCACGCCTGACTTTGCTTCAAATAAATAAATAAACAAACAAACAAATAAATAAATAAGAAGAGCCTTGCATACAATAAAGCTGCATTTGTTGAAATGTGCTTACAAATGAGGAAATTCAATATCATTATAATCAATTGTTTTGCGGTAGAAAAAATATAATTTTTATTTTTATTTTTATCCTGGCTAGTGTGCAAATAATTTGCTAGACTAAGAAGGACTAATAGATTTGGAGTAATATTGTGTAAAGAATAGTAGGAAATGAGGAAGAAAACATCTTTTTTAATATATATTACTCTTAAACGATATGACTTATTGGTGAATTTGCACCAATTTTCTGATATCTCTTCAAATCCTACGGTGTCTCTTACATCACTGGGCGCCACCCAGTGAATCGTGGATGTGGCTTCTTAAAAAACTTTGTTGATAATGTCTTTAACTATCTGAAAATGTTTAAGACAACACATGGTAATAAACCTTTTTATTAGTTCAGTTGCTAATTGTTTAGTTCACTGAGCTTTGTATGACCAAGAGATGGGATAGAGAGAAAATACTCATTTAATCCTGGTCTAAAGAAACCTGTCTGTTTAAGCACAGTCTCTGCATTGGCATCTGTAATTTTCATGAAAAATGCCATGATTCTTAGGTAGGAGAATGCTTTTGATAGGGTGGCTTATTTTCACATTCTTAATCCTACAAATTTGAGAGCCTGGGAAATCTTTACCTTCTGCTGTCTTCCTTAATTAATTGTTGTTTTCAGTATCTTAATTTTTTTTTATTTACAAGCCTTTTATTTCCTTAGTTAGATTTATTCTTAGGTATTATTTGCTGCTATTTCGAAACACAATTGTTTCCATGATTTTTTTTTCTTGGTCTTTGCTATATCGAAAGGCTACTGATTTCTGTGTCTTAACTTTATATCCTGCTACATTGCTGGAGGTGTTTATAAGCTGCACAGTTTGCTGGTAGATGCTGTGCATTCATTTATATAGAAAATAACATCATCTCCTAAAAGAATCCTGGGGCTTATTGTGCCTCTTTTTTTTTTTTTTTTTTTTTTTGGCTTAATGGAACTTCAAGCACAACACTGTACAGAAGTGATGAGGGTGTACATCTTTTCTTCTTCCTGATTTTAGTATAAATGCAAATTTTTCCTCATTTAACTTTTTGCATCTAAAGACATGATGATTTGGTCTACTTCCTTGACTCTATGTGGCAGATATATGGATTTACGTATGTTCAACAATCTATGCATCTGCTGCACAAAGCCAACTTGTTCATGACAGATGACTTTTTGAATGCATTATTAAATCCAGTTTGCAAATAGTTTATTGAGAAGTTTTCCTTCTCTCCCTTGTGGGGAGATTTTGTCTGCTATTAAGTTTTGGTTTTAGGGTAATATTCTTCATAAAATAATTCATTGGGTTTATGTTGTATTGCCTTCCTTCTTATATGCATGCAGAGAGAGAGAAAGAAAGGGAGGGAGAGAAAGAGAGAGAGAGAGAGAGAGAGAGAGAGAGAGAGAGAGAGAGAGAGAGAGAGAGAGAGAGAGAGAACACACACACACACACTATACTAAGGGTCCACTTAAGTCATTTTTTTTTTTCATTTCTGCCTAGCATATGGAGAAACCCTCATCCTAGGGTCAGTTCAAAATTCAAAAGTTGTATGTATTTAACATTGAACCTCCTCTGTTCTGGTGAATTGATTATCCTCATCTGAAATAAGGATTGTATTGCCAGATACAAGATTACTTTCGCTGAGCTGCTCTGATTTCTGTTCCCTGAAATAGCAGGCCTGTTAAAGGAGCTTTTAACTTCTTTAAATTTTGTGCTTTTCCTCTGCTTTGCTCACACTCAGAAAATACTCAGAGTGATGCCCTGAATTTGTCCTCTGCTCCCTCACTCTCCTGCAGACCAGGGTCTGGATAGTCTTCATAATCACATCTTTTATGACTCCAAGTAGATGCTTTTGTCTACAATCCATAATTAGCCTCAGCAAGGATTTGGTCTAAATCATAGTCTTAGCCTTCAGAGAGAAATGTGATAGTAATTCATACATAATTTTGAAGGTGAGGGCTAGTTTTATAGAAAAAATAACAGGAAAAATAAATAAAGGTGATGTCCACATATTGACCTTTCTTATTCATTACACTTCATAAGAGAACATCGGATTCATCAAACTACAAAGAACATCTGAGCAATAGCAGCAAATAAATCCTGGTCACACATAGGCTTTTGACTTGATAGGCTCCCATTGTGAAAGGTGCCAATAGATTATGATTACAAAACACTAACAGGATGGGTGTTTTAAAGTATTTCCAGGCAGTTAGTATACTTATAGTCTTTCCGTGGTCTTGCTGATTAAGAGTGTTTGAAAGCATATTAATTCTCTTAAATCTGACTGAGTCACTGTCATGCATGCAGAGCCCACTCTAAAAATGCCACTTCCTGCCTTGTTATGAATTGCTAAATTTGCTCTCATAAGTTTCAAGGTTTTTTTTTTTTTTGCTTGATATCTGATGTCGTTTAGCTTTATAGGGATTCTGTGTAATACTTTACATTCTGTGATGTATCAGGTGCATTGATAAGAATAAAGCAATTTTGATATAGAAATCTCTACTTAAAGATAATAAATATATCGGAAAAATTTAATAACATTAAAATACATCTCAAACACCTGAAGTTTTGGAATGATTTCTTATTTAAAAATAGTTCATCCATAGATCAAAACAAATCTGTGTCTTTACATACCATAATAGAGTTTGAAAAACACTTCCTTTATTTGGCCAGGATACTTTCAGCATATTACAATAAACTTTAAAACAGTTTCCCTCAAACTAAAAATAATTCAAGTGTTTCCTATATATTATTCAAATAACAGTAGTCAAAAACTCAAATGTTAATGCTTGATTTCTTCTGCCAACCATGTGAACAAATGCTATTCCTTTTAAAAGCAGTGCTACATGAGCACACAAAGGAAGGTGGTCTGAGACTTGATGCAAAGCTTATATTGTGGCTTCCGGCTAATAACAGAGATGGTAACCTCAAAGAGGCAGAAACTTTCTGGAATACGCTTGATAAAAAATAATAATGATCAAATGCTCATCATACCCTAAGGCATTGGGAGAACAAATATTCCATTTGTCTGCCTAGCAGAAGGTTTGTTTGTGGTTTTAAGCTTCAGATGTTGAAACAAAATGATTATTTATCAAATAAATGATTTGCTCTTCAAGCTCCAATGGTAGAAACGATTAAACTTTCAGTTGAGAAGATACAAGGAACTTTTTCTTATAAGTTAAATAGTCTTCAAAACAGGCTTAGATATATAAGACATACTCAGCTAAAAACAATTGTTCCAAATCCTGTTAACTTTCTTCCATGACAAACTTCTATTTCCCTGATTTTAAAAGGAAAACTCTGTGATAAGAATTCTGGGGTTCATGTAGTGTCACTACCTGACTACATATATTTCTTTGGGAAAATTACATAATATTTCAATACTCTAATTATTCCTCGGTCTACTGCAGAACTCTTGAGTATCAAAAGGAATATTAAATGTAAGGAACTCAAGGGTATCTGGCACACTAAAAGTATCCTGTAATCAGACTCCATTGCAAGGATCAATTGTATTATAGTTAATAAGTAACAACATATGAAAATGTGCCTATTTCATTATCATAGGATTCTGTTTCCTTCCCATTTTTCATTCAAAATATAGTGTTTAGAGTGTTTAGGGCTACCGATGCTTGCATCGGAACCAGCCATTCTTTTCAGAGAAAGCACTTGATACCGCCATTGACCCAATTCTGAAACAGAAACTGACTCCCCTCTTTCCCCCTCAACACTCTGACCTCCTCAGTGTGGAGAAAAAGAAATCATTAGTTCAGTAAGCCATAGTTCCACCATGCTGAGCCCTTCTCACATTAGCTTATTTATACAAATTAAGATGGTTCTTTACAAACTGAGGAATGCTTCTGTGTGGGTTACAAGCCAGTTCTACAAAATACCTAGGAAAGTTAAGTTAAAGGAGAAAGTTTCATTTACCTTATGGCTTCAGAGGTTTCGGGGTGTGGTTGCTTGGCCCTGCTGCTTTGGTCCTGTGCTGACATAGAATGTCGCGATGACAGAATATTATAATCCTGGTTGCATCCAAACAGACATCAATGTATGCTGGTTCTGAGTTTCTTTCCTCCTGTTTCTGAGGCCTGCGCCTCTAGCCCATGGCATGGTGACACATATATTGAGAAGAGGTGGACTACTCATCTTAGTTATCCTGGGCGACAAACATTCCCACAGATCTAATTCAGTGATAATTCAGCCTTTCAGGTGGACTACCCAGGTTACTCACCACATTATGCGTGCATGCTTTTGCATCGGAAGGAATATCAAACACTATGACTTTGGTGTGAAAGCTCATGGAACAGGAGCTTCTCAGGCATTGCTTACTGAGTTGAAAAATAACATACGTGAAGTTAAAATCCTTCAGGCAATGTGAGTCAAACTCATATAAACCTCTGATTTTTTTCCTAAGTGGCATTACATGACAGGAATAAACAACCCTGTTAAATAGTAATCATTCGGTCTTTTTGCAATACTCTTTTTAAAAAAAATGTTCTCTGTCCTGTTTCTTTAATATCTAGTAATTCTCACAGCATCTTGTCCCTACAAACAGATTCAGGACTCAAGTGCTGAGTCAAGACAGCCATCAAAGAGAGCTGGGCAAGCCTCTCATTCCAACCCTTATAAAGAGCTAATATTACACATGCTAAGAAATGAGAATAAATAGTCTACAAGGACATTTAGCAGTTTTAGTAGAACATGAAGTTATTTTGAAAACAAGTAGTGATAATTAGTTAATTAGAAGTTGAAGACTGGCTAGGTATTAAGAGATTTCTGAAAAGAAAGCAAGAACATAAAGGAATAAAAGCTGCACCGCAAAGATAATTCTCCCTTTTAATGTTCCCAGTTCAAAAAGTATCAGTGATCTTTTAGATGTTAGGAAATAGTGCTGTGTAGAAAATAGTGGAAGTAATTAGAAGAGGGTCATTATGGAGCAGCATGAGGAGTTTGCTTTATTCACTGATGATCCCCAATTTATAAAGTGCTCTATGGAAAAGAGATGTAAGTGTTGACAATTCTCTAAGCTGATATTATCAATAGCTCAGAATTCTATTTATTCAAACAGGTTCAGTAATCAGCCTGATTGGGATGAACTGCTTCCTAACGAGGAGGATTTATCTCTTTCCAAAGAATCGGATGCTCTCAAATGCAAGGTTCATTTAGACTATTTAAAACCCAACCTAGAAGTAATAATTCATGACGTGTGCATCACAACATTTCCTCAGGTGTGTTATTTAACTTTTAAAATGGACAGAAAAGGGCAAACTCTGCTGGAGAACAGTCCCATGGGAAAACACTGACATGGCTACATTTTTATACATGTGCTTTCCGTGTCTCCCTTAAATATTGGTAACACTGAAGTGTTCTGTCAGTATATTTTTTGTAGTGTGCTTGGCATGAAATAATATAGGTTCTAGGCTTCAGAGCTGTCTCTTTTCACTTGAGATTCATCTGTATTGTTGTATACATGAATTATTATCTTACTGACCTGTTTTCCACAATGAACATGCATGATGCCATAGTCCACTTACTCATTTCTTAACTGGACAATATGTGGTTTCTGTTTTGAGGGGAGTTTTTATAAATATGTTTAAATTTTACATGAAGGTTTTCTTGGTAAGGTGTCTTAGTAGCTACAGATGTTGTAACAAAATTGCTAATTGTTTTCTTTCTTTCTTTCTTTCTTTCATTTTCTTTTTACTTTGTTTTGTTTTGTTTTTCAAAACAGGTTTTCCTCTGCGTAGCCTTGGCTGTCCTGTACTCACTTTGCAAACCATGTTGGCCTCAAACTCACAGAGCTCCCCCTGCCTCTGCTTCCCTGCGTGCTGGGATTAAAGGCATGTGCCACCATGCGTGGCTAAATTTGCTACCTGTAGTGGATGTAAACATGTTTTCGTTTTGATCCAGAGTGTGGGATGTGGAACTGCCTGGTGTGAGGGCCTGTGATGTTTGTCCACTGGAAATAGACTGATGAGAAGGCACAGGATATTTGTCTGCTTCATGCGGGGTGAAGATCTTTGCCAGTTGGAAAACATCCTGTATGGACCCTGGGAGGGTGTAAATTAGAGCCCCCAAATAAATAGAGGGCACTTTTGCGTTGTGTCACATATCTACATATCTTGGCTCCTTAATTTCACATTGCGTTGCTTCCAGATGCTCCTAGAAAGAAAAATTCCAAAGAACGGTTCAAAGTTGCTGCTATAGTTACTGCTGTGTTTGCTGGATTGCTTGTTTGCTGTTTATCTTGGCTGCTGAAATCCTGATAAAGAACGAAATCACCCCAAGAAAATGAGTCTAAACAGGCCCACCTCCACTGTCCCTACTAACCTTCTTTCTTTCCTATCTAGTGCAGGTGGGTTAGGAGGGAGATAGAGGCCATAAAGAACCCCAAATAAAGTAGGTTTAAAAAGATCAATGCCTACGGGTTTTGATTTTTTAAAATCTATTTTATTTTGGTTTCTTAGATCTCTTTCTCCCTTCTCCACTCCAATCTCTTTCAACAGCCCAACAGCAGGTAGATGATAATATAGTAGGGTGAGGGGAGTAGTTTTCTTTGGCTATTTCCTACTAATTAGGGTCATTGGGATTTGGCGGGCCAACAGCAACCTCCATGTCATGATTTCCAGCTATAGCAAGCAGCAGCCTTCTCTTCCTACACCGAGTGTCTCCTTCAAGAGTTCTTCTGACAGCTCTCTTTTCCTTTCTCTTTTTCTCTGGGCTCTCATATTTATACTCTCTCAGAGTCCAAACAAGCTGTTTTCCAATTGCCACAGACCATGGCCTCACATGAGGCAGGTCCCAACCGACAAAGATCATGCACCCTCTCAGGAGTCTGTTTCTAGTGGACAAATATCACACACCCTTACACAAAGCAGCTTTACATCCCACACGTGGGGTCAAAACAAAGGCATGCTTACTTTCACTACAGGAACCTTTTAAAGAGAGTTTTATCTAACATTTTTTTGAGGCTCTTGATCCAGAAGCATTTGTGCCACTTGTAACAAAGATTTCAAGGTAGGTGAAATCACAGTGAGAATAGGTAGAAAAGGGCGGGCTCACATTATGAGGACGTTTTTAGGCTTATTCTTTAATAACTTATATCTCACAAGAAATGAGCACTAAATGAGATAAGTCACAGCAATTATTTCTAACTTATTGTCACCAGTTTTAATATCAATTTGACACAAGTCAGAGTAATTTGGGAAGAGATAGTATCACTTGAGAGAATTTCCCCACAAGATTAGCCTATGGACAAACCTGTGGAGAATTTCCTTAATTGGTGATTAATGTAGGAGGACTCACTGTGGGCAGGGGCTACTTCTCAGTGGGTGGTCCTGACAAAGCCGCTTGAAAATCCACAAGGAGCAAGAGGGTCCCACGAGGAGTAAGAGGGTCCCACGAGGAGCAAGAGGGTCCCACGAGGAGCAAGAGGGTCCCACGAGGAGCAAGAGGGTCCCACGAGGAGCAAGAGGGTCCCCCCTTGAGCCAATGCTTCATTTTTATCATGACTGTAGATAAAATGAACTGTCCTCCTCAAGTAGCTTTGGTCATGGTTCTTATCACAGCAATAGGAACCCTTCAACACAAGGGAAGCATCATGCTCAGTTTCCTACTTTCTTCATAATAGTCTCAGTCACCTACACTTTCCACGCCACCTTGACATTGCCTAAATGAGAAATGAGCTCTAGCACAAAGCCACATAATGGAAGGCCTAACTGCTCATTATAGATCTTGATAATAGCTTCTGTTATTAGACACGGTTCTATAGATTTCCTAAAACAATGGAGAGATGAAGTTTCATTACAATAGGGATCAGGAAGTGATACTTAGAAAGAAGGTAAGCACAAGGCACCATGAAAGCATCTCAAGAAACCTTGACCCTCAAACAGAGATAGAGCTGCTTAATGAAAGTACACAGAGAAGATTCCAAGACTGAAACATAGATCTTGCCTGTCTATATGATTAAAAAAAAATTAGGAGGTAACAATTAAGATGGGAAGACTCAGGCAAACATCCAAAAATCTTATTATTATTGTCCTTTTTGGATAAGTGACAGCTCTTGAAAATACTCATTGACTAAGAAACCTTGAAGGGAACACATTTATAAGATTAGAGCAATTTTCTCCAATATTTCCCCACAGAGATCCAGTGATTATTCCTCAGAGAGCCTCACACTGCGATAAGGGAGTGCTCAAACACTTAGGCACTTACGAGGACTCCTGGAACCAGACTATAGTTGACATTGCTGCTGCTTCAGGGTATGAGATAGTGTCACAGCCTCCTGTTGAGGATAGGTTGGTTTGGGTACAAGGAGCATCTGGGATCCTGGTACACAGTGATCTCTTTGTTTTACCAATAGCTCCACACACCAGGCCATTTCTCTTATCTTTCATAGTATAACATAAGTGGATATTTTTTGTGGTTTAACCTTTTCTGCAATTATTATTTTTTTGACTAATAGATTAATAGGAATTATATTAGTGGAATTAGGCTTTCTGAAATGGGCATTCTGTCTAAGGGAGTGAATGAAGTTTTCCTTAAGAAAAAGAAAAAGTTTGTTGCTACGGTTAGAAACTTAAATACTCAAGAATGTAGATGGTGCAGCTCTGATAGTAATTTCCAGTTTGTTACTGAACAGCTAAAGAACAGCAAGGGCCACAGGAGTCTCACAGAGCAGTGGCCTTGCTTGTAATGACAGCATCTGACTTGATACCATTGTAAAAACAAATGATTTGTGGCAAGACTCACGTCATATAGTCATTGTAATGATAAAAGGATTTTTCTATTTATATCAGAAGAGAGTTTCAGAAAGCTCCTTATTTATCTGTGATGGGATAACATGAGCTAGATACTACTATGACAGTCTGTATTAGTCCTCTACCCCTTATCATAATAAAATCAAAAGGAGAACTTATCCTGTGAACACACCACATGAAACACATCACACAGCTTTCAGTGATACATCAACTGGATCAGATAAGTAGGAACTATTTTGGGGAGAAGGAGAGGATGTGTCCTGTGGGCCAATAGTGCACATGTTCCTGAAGGTGAATCTAATTGCTTGGACAGACAGATACTTCAAGCATCAGTGCAGTTTGGGGAATTAATTATCTGAACTATGACATACACAATTGCTAAAAAAAAAAGCCATAATATTTTATTTTTTATTTCCCTAAATTAAGAGGGAAGAACAGCACTGGGAAGACCTTATTCTACATATTTCATGTTTTGAAATCCTTCTCTAAAGTTTATACTTGAGTTGACAAAAACTAAGATAGCTCCCCTGTAAGGGACGAAGCGGCTGGGGTGGATGGCTCCCCTTGGCAGCTTTTACGAACTGAAACTTTCAGGTAAGGAAAGCTGAGGCACTATTTCCTGCCATCTGTAATGGGAAATCCTTGGAAAGTGGATGTTTCCCAAGAACAGTCTTAATATAACTGCAGCCTTGGGACAGAGAGGGGACCACAGGATGCTGCTCAGCTATTATCATGTTTCTAATGCAAAATTGGTAAAATAAAAAACATGTTATAATTTTAGATATGGGCTTAATTTGTGACAAATATTTAACTAATATATAAAGTTTGGTTGTATCAGTAAAATCTGTGCCACATCTAAGTGGTGAGACAATCTGATCTGTTTCAGAAATATAGTTGAGGAGGTAGGTTCTGCAGGGATAGATGTGTAAAATAAGAGAAAAAAAAAAAGATAAGGATGTGAAATGTAAAACAGAATCATAGTATAGAGACCCAAGTGTTAATCAAGAATTTTTGGCTATTGGATATATAGGAATGTTATATTTTTAACATCATTTTCTGTTGTTGGTTACTTGGGATTTTTATATAACGTACCCTGGCCACACTTACTTCAAAGTCCTACCACACTTGTGCTTCTCTAAAAGTTAAATAAAAGAAAACAAAAACAACACAGAAAATGCAATTTGTGTTGTCCATATAGTTACTGTAGCATGGTCAACTTCTTGGTGGCCTGCTCCTTAAAGAAAAGTGAGTCTGCCCCGAAACCTACCCCTGCCAGTAGCCATCTATTGTAGAGAACCACCTTTCAGCATCCTTATCACCATTTTTGAAATTAATTTATTCAGATTACAACTCAACTGTATCACTTGTACCCTCCCATTCCTTCCTCCCTTCTGCTTTCACCCTATTATTCCCCTCCCCTGGGTCTATGACCGAAGGGGACCTCCTCCTCCACTATACGGTCACAGGCTATCAAGTCTCATCTTGGTATCTTGCTTATTCTTTCTTTGAGTGCCGCCAGGCCTCCCCACCAAGAGGAGGTGGTTAACTATGGGGCACCAGGGTTCATGTCAGAGTCAGTCCCCGCTCTCCACGTAACTGTGGAGAATGATGTCCTGTCCATCGGCTAGATCTGTCCCTTTGTTCTGTTGACAGCTTATCACCATTTTAAGACTTCTCTTTGGTGGTTTCCTATCAAGGCTATTACTTTTTGGAGGGAGGATGGGTTTGTTACCAAGAGATGTCTATGTTTCTCTCAGCAGTGAATTACGTGCAGTCATTAATATCACTACAGAAAAAGCTTTCTTGTCCTTTACTGTCCATCCGTAGGAGTCATAAGATCATGGACGTCTACATGGTATCTGGGAACAACACCGATCTCAAGCATCCGCTAGGTCTATGAAGTCAGCGCCTGGCATGGACCTCAGCCACAGACAGACATCAACACAGTCCCCCAGTAACAGCTGGCCCACCAGCATCAACATGGTTGCACAGTGGCAGCACAGATCATGGACATCCATGGCTTATGGTGGTAACATGGGCCATGGACATCAATTTTGTCTCAGGCTGCAGCAGGACCACAGACCGCAGCATGGCCCTCCACTGAAGGACTGGCCAGGGACATCAAACATGGTTACTCATAACTGCATGGCCCTTAGCAGCATAGTGGCCCAAAGACAAGGCTTCCGGTGTAAACAAAGGCCTCGGACACCCATATGACCTTTGGCGGTTACATGAGCCGCATGGACCACATACACTGTGGCAAGGCCATGGACCCCGACATGATCTCTCGCGGAAGCAAGGCCCTCGGAAATCAACATGGCCTCAGACAGCAGTATATGCCTTGCATATCAACATGGCCCTGGCAGCTTCTCAGGCCTCGGACAGTGGCATGGTTCAGCCTCTCTCCACAGCAAAAGCATTGTTCTGCTCCGCCGTCCTTCCCAGCTCTCCATCACAAATTAATTTTTCAAAGTGGCACGGGGAGCCGGGCGTGGTGGTGCACGCCTTTAATCCCAACATTTCGGGAGGCAGAGGCAGGCCGATCGCTGTGAGTTTGATGCCAGCCTGGTCTATACAGCAAGTCCAGGACTGCCAAGGCTACACAGAGAGACCCTGTCTCGAAACAAACAAACAAACAAACAACAACAAAGTGGCATGGGAAACTGCAGCATGCTCAGTGTACTTTTTTCCGCATAAAGTTTTAAATGTAGACGATTCTTCTACATGGAGACATTTATAACAATGTACTCACTGTATTGAGTCACTGTTCTTACTCAAGGCCTCTGGTCTCTTAAGTACTGTCAATGCCAGACCATCGCTGAGACTTCTTTGTTCTCAGGTATGCCTCAGGGTTTCGCCTTCGGTGGCAACGGCCTGCTCCTGGATCTGGATCTCCAGTGCCTGTTACTATTCGAGGTCCAGCAGCATGGATGTAGATGTTGGGGCTGGTGGATAAAAGAGAGTTTGCATTGACCGTCTCAGAGCCCTGGGTCTGGGCCAAGATGGCAGCCCTGGGAGCGAGCTTTTCCTGGTGTGGGATGTTAAACTTTCAACAAAATTTCTGTGAAGATACTGTATCTCAGGAATGGTGGGAAACTTGGCTAAAAGAATCAAGGAATCTTATGAACACAATCACTTTTACAAGGTCTCATAATCTTGTCGATTCAGGAGAAATTTTGGCACATGAAATAGGTAAATTAAACATTTCATAAAAGAAGAGGTGGGGATTATGCACATCTATGTTGAGAGGTAGTCTGGACCTCCATGTTATCCATACTGTATCATGGGCATGTACATAGAGCACTAGTTGCTTATAATTTTTGTAGTTTTGTTTCATTAGTAAAAAAATTAAAACCTGTTTAATTTTTATTTTTTTGTGTATATCATTTAGGTAAACTATTTCCATAGTTCCTTTCCTCCTTCCAAAACCTCCAACATTTCCCTCTTTTTATTTGTCATTACACGCACTCACACACACATAATACATACATATGCATATATACACATACATATATATATCCTGCACAGTTCATATGATGCTACTTATGTGCATATTCTCATGGTAGACTATTTGGTAATAGATAGCCTTGTGCTTTTAACTGGCTATCTGAGGAGAAAAAGTCATAACCATAATGTAATCTGATTTGGCTTAAAACACAATTGCACAAAATGTTCAATCACTCAACTTGATAAATTGTCTATTATAATGACTTGTACTTTTATTATTGTTGCTTTGCAAGAACATATTCATTTATACAAACCTAGACCACTTTTTATGATATGCAAAATTATCATAATTATAAATACATAAATGTGAGTTTATCATTAAAATACATATATACTTGTTATTCTGAATACAAATCTTGAGCCAGAGTTTTTCTAGAAAATTTTACTTTATCATTAGCATTATTATTAATTTAATTTGGAATCTACAAATAAATAATTTGAATTTAAAATAATTGCTATATGCATGCATTATTAATTCAACACCATTGGCTTAAAATGGGACAAAATATCTTCTCACACTAGTGACTATTAAATCCTGTCCCTTAATGTGTATGATAGCAGAGTCACAACAATAACATGATAACAGCAATAATGTAAAAACTAAATGTCAATTTTAGCATGCCTGGCCTCAATTAGTTGTTACAGGGCATTGCCTGCCAACAGGACATAATTAAATAATAGTTTGAACCATACATACGTACAATTAGGCACAAAGATAAAGCTGAATGTTCCCCAGCGTCAACTGTTCTGTGTTTCTAAAGCTTCACAGCCACTTAAAATGAGACCACAATTGTGACATTTCACATCCTCTGAGCCACCGATGCACAATTAATGTCAATTAAAATTTGTTGACATTTAATGTTAGATATTTTCTTCTTTATCATAACATTTTTTAATTTCTATCCTCAAGATTTTATGTTTCACTTAAACTGATGATAATGAAGCATATTTGCATATTGCTCTTTGATCTATGTATGATCAACTATAATCCTAAGAGCCCTGTCTGCTTTTTAAAAGGTAAAAGATGAAGACAAAAGAAATTGGGTCAGCATACTTCCAAAAGCTACAAAGAATAATGCATGGGAAATATTGATTGAAAAATACACTACAGCCATTTAGACATTACAATAGCTAGTCATGTCCCAAGGCTCACAACTCAAGAGAATAAAAACTGCTTACAGAGATGGGCATTTTAAATTGTTTTGATATGATCATTTTGTATTGAGTACAGGTGTTACATTATCACAGTATACTCCATGAATACATCCAAGTATTATATGTCAGTTTAAAATTGTTGATCTCAATATTGATCTTTGAAAATGGCAGAAAAGAAAATCTGAGTCAAATATGAAACAAAAAGTTGTCAACTCTTGTGATAAGAGTATAAGACTAAAAGTGTTGAATTATTAATGTATTTATTATATTTTGGAAAATATGCAAAATGCTGTCCTATAAATAAAACATTAGATTATCTTATTTCACTGCTTGTCTTCACTGTTGGAGTTGATGACACAAGAGACTTGGTTCTGTTGAGTTCTGACATCACAGGCTTATAAGGGTTTTAGGGAATCTCACCCTGTAAATTCACACCAACAAAGTATCATGTCAAATAATTTAATAAATATCATCTTTTATAATTCTATAAACAAAAAACAACACATAATTAACTGTCACTACACGCAAGTTACTACATTTGTGGTGATAAAATTAGACATATTTTGATTGAGCAATCTTAAAAGATATTCCTAGTGAATTCATTTCTGCTCTGCAAGGTATATGAAAAGCTTAATCCTCTTGTATATCTGAGAATTTATAACTTTTATATAACATCTTCCCCCTCCACTCATGTTCTCCATATACCCAATCTCAAGACATTACTTTTCTTCTTAGTAGTGGTTCAATTAGTTTAAATTCCACATTTATATGACACCACACAGCATTCATATTAGCCTTAAAATCAAAATGATTCTTGCCACAACTGGAAACTCTGAGATTGGGATAGCAAATCACAAACGACTCTAAAGAAATACATCTATAACTATTAGTTACAATATGAAATTAAGGATTGATGCTAATAAAAATAATGGTGATAGTAATTATGTAATTATGCTAGTGTAAAAATAATTATTATAATGGGATAAGTATTAACTTAACATGAATATTAATTTTAGAATTGTGAGGGAATACCAGTTGCCTAAAAAGAAGAAAGGGAGGAAGGAAAGAGGGATTATGGAAAAAACAATAAACTAGTCAATTTATTAGGGATCAAAGCACAAGCACAACCAT
Organism: Acomys russatus; assembly: GCF_903995435.1. Classification (NCBI taxonomy): domain Eukaryota; kingdom Metazoa; phylum Chordata; class Mammalia; order Rodentia; family Muridae; genus Acomys; species Acomys russatus. The sequence continues at coordinate 16,161,577 of NC_067146.1, read as the reverse complement.
AAGAGCAATGGGTGGTCCAAATAACAGAAATGCAAATTAAATTCTAAATTAACCACACTTTTTAATGTTTTTTCATGCTTAACAGAATTGGGTATTTCCTATATGTTAACCTTGTTTCATTCTTTCAATAGTTTTTATTTGAAGTGAAGATATTTGTAGGTGTTGGGAATTGTAGTGGGGAGAGAGACAGTTCCAATGTGATTTTAATAATGGTTTGTCTTAGTCAATATCGCGGCAGGACATTCACAGATACCAATGATGGGATCCTACCATAGGCTGCCTACAGTTCTCACAGCTATCGTGATGAGCTTTTAAGAGCAATCAGAACATAGTCCTTACCTATGGGTGAACCTTGGAAAATGTATTGCAAGGAGACTTAAATGAGTTGGTAGATGTATTTTTACTTACCAATAATTTAGCATTATCTGTTTAAATTGAAGGTTATTTAAATGATCAGGAAGTTAATCAGATGTCATTTTTAATTCTTTAACGTTTTAATAGTTTTTGTAATTTCCAAATAAAATTTGTCCCAAGCAGGAAGATAAGGAAGAAACCACCTATGTGGTAGTCATTTTCTCTTGACCACAAGGATAAAAGGTATTTCATTTCTACAAATTAGATGTATTTGTTGTCAAATACTTTTTAATGGTAGTATAGATTAAACCATGTACATCAATTATAAAATGATAGCAATCGTGTGCTTTTTTATTTGAGATGGGGGTCTCACTAAGTTGCTCTTACTTGCCTTACTGAGTAATTGAGATTATAGGCCTGTGCCTTCTGAACAATACATTTTAATTATTTTATGCAGGAGTTACATTGCTCAGATATACATTTCTATGGTTCACAAGTATTTGTAGTTCTAAATTAACATTTCCTATCTTATTTCAGAATGTGACTGTATTTCAAAATGGTTTCATCCTGTGGTTTATAAACATTTAAGACAACTTTCTTAGGGGATATCTGGATATCACTCTGTGAATATAGGTAGATGTTAAATTTGAATTTAAGACTCTCTTGATAATCTGCAAGTCCTGTGCAGCCAAATACAGCCATTATTAGTTTGTGAGTGCTCAATACATGTCATGAAGTGTCAGAAACATTTCAACTTTTGCCTCTCATAGCCCTCTTTTATGATGATTCTTGAAAATGAGTGTTCCATTTAGGGCTGAGAATATAACAACAATTATTTGCTGTATACTGAACAGATATACATCTCTGTAGTAGTTTATGGCCATCACAAAATTTAAAAAAAAAAGCTTTTTTTCATTTTTCAAGACAGGGTTTCTCTATGTAGCCTTGGCTGTCTTAGACTCACTTTGTAGACCAGGCTGGCCTTGAACTCAGTGATCTGCCTGTCTCTGCCTCCAAGTGCTAGGATTAAAGGCATGCACCACCATGCCTGGTCAAAATCAAATTTTTAAAGAGTAGTTGAGAGTACCACTCATCTATAGATATTTCAGTTCGTTAATATGTCTATTTATCAAAATAATAGTAGTAGATTCTTCCCTGATGCCTATGATTTCCCAAGGAATGGGTTGATTCTTAGGTTTACAATGCCTATGGAGTGGGTCTTAAATACAATAGTAATAAAATAATCTAAGTAACCACCATAATATTTGTACCATCATTGAACAAGTGGGTCTGTATTACCAGACTGATTTTTCTTGAAGGTAGAATGGTTCACAGCTGGGTAAGACTACTGGTGACCTTTTCCCTTCAACAGCTTGCCTAGCACACTGCCTGGCATTATAATGGCTAACAAATAGGGAGAAAGATTCCAAGTCAGAAAAACTTTATTTCTTAATGATCTTTGACAGATGCATACAAATTTTAAATAATATTAATGAACAATGAAATGATCCTTGTGCAGTTTTTAAAGTTAGCTGTAAAGTAAACAAAAACTGATAGTGACACCTTACCAAGTCCTTTCCAAATATAAATGATTAGTTTGTTTTATATATATATATATATATATATATATATATATTTAAATTTAATTTTATTAATTTATTCATATTACATCTCAATGGTTATCCCCTCCCTTGTATCCTCCCATTTCTCCCTCCCTCCCATTTTCCCCTTACTCCCCTCCCCTATGACTGTGACTGAGGGGGACTTCCTCCCCCTGTATATGCTCATAGGGTATCAAGTCTCTTCTTGGTAGCAGGCTGTTTTATATATTTTACTATATACAATAACATTGACATGTACATATTTATACATATATGCATAAATATGCAAGCTATGTATTATATTCATATATTTAATATATTCTAATACACATTAAGATATATTCACTTATCCTATATATCTATAAACATACACCTTATATAAAATTATGTTCTTCATTTGTTTACACTTTTCTGGTTTGCTTTTAGGATTATGAACTAGGAATTTAGAAACACATTTTCAGATGCTTTTTGGCAATGAGAATTCATGTGACATCTAATTTATATAGCCAAGTACTGCTTTATATTATTTTACATTTTTATTATGAACTTGATTTCTGCTTCTTTGACAATCAATACTCATTCAATGAGATATGATTTTGTTAAAAAATTATATGAGAAGTAACATATGCAGAATGCAGTAGACAGTAGCCTTGTTAATAAATATGTCCATGATACTCATTATGATACCAAAACAAAATTTTTCAAAAATCAGAAACATTTATAAAACTTTTTAAGCATCTAAATATTTTTGCACAATTTTCTGCTTGATAGATGACCCCTCAGCATTTACTCTGTTTTAAAAGATTCTTTAGAAAAATTGTAACTTTACCTGAAATTGCGTTGATATTTATTGCCTAACATCAGAATCCAGTTGAAGAGACCACCCGGTTCCACTGGTGTGCCAAAGCTACCCGGGGAGCTGCACTTCTAAACTGGAATACTCTAGAGTTAGAGGGAGCTTCTCCCAGAATGCTTAGAAGGATCTACTGAAAATTAGTCACCTGCCTCATAGTGCACCTTCATGTGACTCACAAGTTAATTCATAACAGTGGTCAGACTAAAGAAAATTTTATTTTGTAATTATAGTTTTTTTTCTGAATTTAATTAGACAGTGAATCTAGATTTAACAGTTTTATTGTATCTTAGAACAATCACTAAGCAAACCAACTCTAACCTGGCCCTAGAAATACAGTAATGATTGCCTTGTCGGCACTAAGCCTGGGGTTCTGTAGCTCACACATAAGAATGCACTAGATTAATAAAGATGATATTTCTAGTACAAGTTATCAATAATTATTGACTGTATTTTATGCTTAAGAGTACGTAGCTGAATTTAAACATTGCACACACAACTACTAAACTGGAGACCTGGTTTGACTCAAAGAAAACCTGAACCTTCTCGAAAGGCTATGAGAAATAACATTATTTCTATTATAAATATTGAAGTTATCTAAAGTGTTACTGATGTATGTTTTAAAACCACATGTGACACAGTTACTTTTTATTTTTCTTGCTGAAATGCTAAAACACAAGCTGACTTAAATTCACAAAGAGAAGACTAGTGATAAAAACATATGTGCCACATGGAAATACTTAAAAATTCTGTTTATAATGTTCATTACCAACAGATTTAGCACTGTAGTAGCCTGAGATTTGCCACTGAAATAATGTCCCCTATATTTCTATGTGAGCACAAAAGTTCCTCTAGTAGTCTGTAAGTGCTTTCTTTGTGAGAAATTGAAACTGTTCAAACTCAGATGGGCCTGCACTTTATCCAAAAGTCTGAGAAATACATAGACCACAAGATAATTGTAAAAAGAAAAGTCTGTGACATTTAACAGAAATTACACAATTCTAATTGCTTTTGAGTTCCATTTTCTGTGTGAAGGTGACTATGCAATTGATCAAGTTGAAAAATTTCATAATTTTTTGTGGTTTTTATAATTCACAGTATTGTTGGTTGTAAAGTCAGACCAGTCGTTTTTCAGAGAGGATTGAAGAACTGGGTTAGTTATCAGCGTATCTCATCACTGTTGCTCACTTCTTACCAAATCAATTTGGGTATTTTATTCTGGTCCATCCACTAAGAAGAAACACAAACAAACAGAAAAATTTATGTGAGTCGCAGAGATCAATTTCAGATTGTCCGGTTTGTCAGCCTTTAACTGCGGAGACACCACCCAGGCCTGAGAAGCCACTCCTACCAGCAGTAGAGACGTCGCAGTGAATTTCTGAGCCAGGTATAAACTGCAGAAACATTGTTTGAAACATAGATGATTCGCCATTAACTTCAAAACAGAATAATAAAAGTAAAAATGATTCCATTAAAGGGTAATCTATTTATATTTTTTAAAAATTCAAGATAAGAAAAATATGATGAAATGTCTCATCTAAATTCCAACCCAAATGTCACTATTATAAAAATAAAATTTTGATTCTATAAATCATATCTATATGCAAACATCTATCAATTTATTTATGAGACTATGTGTATATTTTTTAATTTATACAAAGTAAACACTGTGAATGTTTTTATATTTAAAGCTTTTTCACATAAGACAATTATTTTTATGTGTTATTTTAAACACATGGTTGCATATTGTATAGGCTCATCATAGTTTGTTATATAAGTTTTAGTGTTTTTCAGAGTTCTTATGTTACATAATATTCGACTCCTTGTATGTATCCTGTGCAAGTATACTGAATACTGTTCTATCTCTGAAGAGGCACACTGAGTTGTATGTATTTACAGAAAAGAAAAACGTAAAACAATGTAACTGAAGCGTCTGCTCTGATTCTACCCAAGATTCCATCAAGTAATTCAATGTGCCAATCACAGAGCCCCTGGACCTTATTTCCGGGACACACCCTTGCAGTGGTGTCCACGCAGTGAGTGTGATGTGTTGGGACACACCCTTGCAGTGGTGTCCACGCAGTGAGTGTGATGTGTTGGGACACACCCTTGCAGTGGTGTCCACGCAGTGAGTGTGATGTGCTGTTAACAGGAAGCTAAGTGCTGCGTATTGAAACATAGATTATTCCCAAATCCCAGCAGGAAAATTGCAGAGAAGATATTCATCATCCTTATTTGTTATCCAGCCTGCTGGTGATCTGCTTCTGGTGTCCAGAGCCTGGTACACACACTGACCTGATGCACAGCTGTCAGGTAGCTTTGGGATAAGAACATAGAAATACTACTTTCTTAACAAGCAACAACAATGGATCCCAGGACAGAAAGTGTTGAGTCTCTCCAGCACTTATGCTCACTTTCAATGCAACTTCATCACATGTGAGTGCTGTATCGCCTGACAACGGAGAAGACTGCCGTAAAGATGGCATTGCTTGTGTTCTTAGTCTGCATTTATAACTGGGAAATAACCATTCCCTGTTCAAATTTCCTCAGAGGGAAGACATGCTCCATGTTAGTCACTGACAAGTGGGAGCACGTGAGTGGCACGCCTCCCCAAGGCGGGTTCCCTTACCCAGTGGGTGACGTGAGGGGCATGAAGGCTCCGCTCCCTGACATGATCCTCACTGTGCACTTCAGCTCTCCTTTCTCTGGCATATTTACAAGTGACAGAGGAGTTCTCTTCACACTCGGAGACAGGAGGAGAAGAGTGTGGGCACTGCTCTTTGAGCTGAGCCACAACTTACCACCACCAGCTTTTATCAGTAAAGATGTTTTATCCAGATCACAGTTGTCTGATGTCTGAGCCTTTCTCTTTTCTTTTTTCTTCTTCTTCTTCTTCTTTTTTTTTTTTTGTCTTTCCTTTTTCCTCTTTCTGGGTTTTAAATGAGCCTTAAAATCCCTACATGTAATTTTATCATTTAAAATCTTTTGGGAATGGTCTAAAATACTAGGTTGCATCATGAAACACTGTTTTAAAGTTTGCAAGGTTGGCCAGTACAAGTCTATACCTTTAATTGAAGAGTTTTTTTGTTGCTGTTGTTTTGTTTTTTTGAGACATCTTATTTTCTCATTTTCCAGGGCTGGGTAGTTGAGCTCCAGTAGATTACAGGCTATGTCCCTATAGATAAAGGTTTATAAAAATACACAGGAATAGAGTGGAGTTTCCGGTAGAGATAGCATGAGTAAAACTATCAAAACAGAGCGTTGTGGATTTGAATTTCTTTGGGCTTAAATTTTAGGCTATGATTCTCTTACAGTCCTCTGTAAATGAGGTAATTATTCGATTTGTGTGTGTGTGTGTGTGTGTGTGTGTGTGTGTGAGAGAGAGAGAGAGAGAGAGAGAGAGAGAGAGAGAGAGAGAGAGAGAGAGAGAGACAGAGAGAGAGACAGAGAGAGAGAGACAGAGAGAGAGAGACAGAGACACAGAGACACAGAGAGAGAGAGGAAAGTGTTCATTTTAACTGCAAGGTTAGGATAAAAGGAAAGAGATACTAATCAAGTTTATGAACTTTTATTAGTGCTGAAATTCTGAGTAAAGATCTATTGGCATTCGGATTCACAGTTTAACTCCAGTGAGGACAAGATGGGAGAGAGTAATAGATTACGCTGGCCAACATTGTTCCCTGACTCTACAAGCATGCACCTGCATATACACACGTCCTGCACATATTATACACTATAGCACGGGTACACATGGAGAAGACAATCTGCTCATGAAGTTCTTGGGAAAGCCTCTCAAAGAAGTTCTTTGATTGGAGGCAGGAAATTTACTTCATGAAGATGAAAAATTCTGCTTCCCTTAAATACTGTTGACCAGCTTCAACTCTGGTTTGGTTTAAGATCAATTATTTTTTATTTTATTTTATGTTTTTTTTTCTTTTTTTTATGTCTTTTTTTTATTAATTTATTCTTGTTACATCTCAATGTTTATCCCATCCCTTGTATCCTCCCATTCCTCCCCCCCCCATTTTCCCATTATTCCCCTCCCCTATGACTGTTCCTGAGGGGGATTACCTCCCCCTATATATTCTCATAGGGTATCAAGTCTCTTCTTGGCTACCTGATGTCTTTCCTCTGAGTGCCACCAGGTCTCCCCCTCCAGGGGACATGGTCAAATGTGAGGCACCATAGTACGTGAGAAAGTCATATCACACTCTCCACTCAACTGTGGAGAATATTTTGACCATTGGCTAGATCTGGGAAGGGGTTTAAAGTTTACCTCCTGTATTGTCCTTGGTTGGTGCCTTAGTTTGAGCGGGAACCCTGGGTCCAAATCTGCCTATCATATTGTTCTACTTGTAGGTTTCTAGGACCCTCTGTATCCTTTTATTTTGCTATTCTCCCATGCGTCTCTCATTTAGAGTCCCAATAGGATGCCTTCCCCTCTGTCCCAGTTTCCTGGTAAGTGAAGGCTTTCGTGGGACATGCCCATTGGGCTAGTATGCAGATATAAGTGAGTATATACCATTTGATTCTTTCTGCTTCTGGGTTAACTCACTCATTATGATCATTTCTAGCTCAATCCATTTATCCACAAATTTCGGGAATTCCTTGTTTTTAATAGCTGAGTAGTATTCCATAGTGTATATGTACCACAGTTTCTTTATCCACTCTTCTACTGAGGGACACTTAGGCTGTTTCCATGTTCTGGCTATTATGAATAAGGCTGCTATGAACATGGTTGACCAAATTTTCTTGTTGTGTGCTGGAGCATCTTCTGGGTATATTCCAAGGAGTGGAATAGCTGGGTCTTGAGGAAGCCCTATTTCCATTTTTCTGAGATAGCACCAGATAGATTTCCAAAGTGGCTGTACTAGTTTGCATTCCCAATTATTAAAACAAACTCCTATCCAGAGGAGGAAAGGAAGTGAGAGACATCCTCATCCTTGCAAGCAATTTCATTCCATGGCCTGAGTATCCTCTAAAAGGAAGATTTCCTAAAGAAAAACGTTACAATCCACCTGCCTCTGCCTCTAGAGTGCTGGGATTAAAGGCATCTGCCACCACTGCCTGGCCTGTTTACTCATTAGTTTAAGGGGCTTGGCAGTCAGGAATGGTTATAATAAGCACAAACTGACTGCATTAAGGATATGTTTTTTTTTAATCTGTGGTTTATTTTTAGTTTTTCATTTTTAATATATTTTATTAATTTATTCATATTATATCTCAAATGTTATCCCATCCCTTGTATCCTCCCATTCCTCCCTCCCTTCCATTTTCCCCTTATTCCCCTCCCCTATGACTGTGACTGAGGGGGATTACCTCCCCCTGTATAGGCTCATAGGTATCAAGTCTCTTCTTGGTAGCCTGCTATCCTTTCTCTGAGTGCCACCAGGCCTCCTCATCCAGGGGACATGGTCAAATATGGGGCACCAGAGTTCGTGTGAAAGTCAGTCCCCACTCTCCACTCAACTGTGGAGAATGTTCTGTCCATTGGCTAGATCTGGGAAGGGGTTCGAAACTTACTGCACATATTGTCCTTGGCTGGTGCTATAGCTTGAGCAGGACCGCTGGGCCCAGATCTGCCCATCATAATGTTCTTGTAGGTTTCTAGGACCCTCTGGATCCTTCTATTTCCCCATTCTCCCATGCGTCTCTCACCTAGAGTCCCAATAGCATGTCCTCCCCTCTGTCCCACTTTCCTGGTAAGTGAAGACATTCATGGGACATATCCCTTGTGCTAGTGTCCAGATATAAGTGAGTATATACCATTTGACTCTCTAAAATCGGTAACAAGGCAAGGCTGCCCACTCTCTCCATATCTCTTCAATATAGTACTGGAAGTTCTAGCCAGAGCAATAAGACAACAAAAGGAGATCAAGGGTATCCAAATGGGAAAGGAGAAAGTCAAATTATCCCTATTTGCAGATGATACGATAGTGTATATAAGTGATCCCCAAAATTCCACCAGAGAACTACTAAAGCTGATAAACACCTTCAGCAATTTGGCTGGGTACAAAATTAACTCAGAAAGTCAGTAGCCTTCCTATATACAAATGACAAGCATGCAGAGGAAGATATTAGGAAAACCACACCCTTCACGTTAGCCACAAGCAATATAAAATATTTAGGAGTTACTCTAACCAAGCAAGTGAAGGACTTGTTTGAAAAAAATGTCAAAACTCTGAAAAAAGAGATTGAAGATGACATGAGAAGATGGAATTATCTTCCTTGCTTATGGATCTGGAGAATTAACATAGTAAAAATGACCATCCTACCAAAAGCAATCTACAGATTCAATTAAGGATATGTTTAAACGTAAGTTTTAGAAAGTGTCTACAGGTGTTCATTTGTGTGTCCTTGGAATGCAGTGAATGGTCCCAGGCAAGCAAACAACCAAGGAATCATTTTGACTTAAGGCAAACAGACGTGATCACGGTGACCAAGGGAGGAGACTGTAGCTGTATTGCCATTACTTCATAGTTGTTGGAAGGCACTGTTTGTTTTTTCTGTTTGCTTGCTTTTTTTCTTTAAATAAATGTAAAGTCTTTAAAAAATTAAAGCACCTCATACCCAACTTAACCAGATATAAACTATATACAACTCAGTAAATTTCTATAGAGTTAGAATAGGCTTTCAAAATGGAAGACATAAATTTTGACATAAAATTATAGACTATCACTTTCAAAGATACTTTATACACTTATGCATCATCAAAACAAAAAGTATATGACAGAATTATAATTGTAAAACTGTTAACTTTTTATTCTCTTTCATATCTCATGTTCTTCATCAGAATTCAGGATGGACTGAGAATATATAATATTTTTAAAAATCCCATAGTCTCAGAGATAAGAAAAACACATGTTCTACCTCATTTTCGGATTCTAGACACACACACACACACACACACACACACACATATGGATACAGATATTTATATTTGAATATATTGGATAATTTGGGTACAAATATATAACATGTAATAATGTAATATGTGAATACAGATATTTTCGTACATGTGGTTATACTACAATATGGAGAGATGAAAGCCAGAAATCAGATGAGGAAGAACTGACAACAGGTAGCCTCTTTTAGCCACATTTCTGTGAAGATCAGAGGTGTGGAGGAGTCTTTCTTGTTTTGTTTTTAGCTTTGGTGCTGTAACTGTATGTACTAGCATGGATGTTGTCCTTCTGTGTTTTATCCAGTGTACTGATAAACTTTGACGCTCACCTGTGCTGTGTGTTCTCTAAAAGTCAAAACATTTTTCTTTTTATACAACAATTATATTCCTTGAAACCATTGACTCCACACGTAGCTTCTAAGACAGAGCAAACCATCAAATTTCTGTATCCCTGCCAGTGTATAAAAGGCAATGATTTTTATAAAGACCACATATGTGATGTGAGAATGTGGAGTAAGCCCTATGCCTTAACACTGGAACTTGCAGTGCAAAATTAATTTTTTGCTCATTTGTTTATAAAGACACCATATGTTAGAGGAAAGAAAACTTTCATTTTGATTCGATTTTTTGAATATTTATCTGTTTGCTTTTTTTACTGTCTATTTCGATACCAATTTGCCCAGAACTTGGGCAAATTATATAAAAATAACAAATATAACCAAAGAAAAATAAATGTTCCAGTGCCATCAGATAATAATAAAAAAAAAAACTAAACTAAAACTAAACACGCGGTAAGATTGAAATGTCCCAGATCCAATGTGCTGATATTAAATAACTACACAAGCACGCTGAGGATATTCTTTGCCCATCATATTTGAATTTTGAAATATAACTCATTTCCTATCTGTTTTGCAAAGAGACATTTTAATATAACAATGAGGTAGTCCAACGAAGCAGCAGACTCCCAGGCCAGGGCTGGTTTTCAGCACTGACACAAACTCTCCTTTGTTCTTCTGCCCGGCTGTTCTATAATCCTGTTAAAGTTGTTATGGGCTCCAAGCTGATCACTTGTCAAGTTCTTACAAATCATCTCCTTAAAAGAGTGAAAATTATCAGACAGCTGCAGCAGTTCAGCTTACAGGAAAATGCTGAATGTCACTTCCAAGGTAAGTATACAGCTGTCTTCCTGTCACTTAAAGTTTTTTTAAAGGACAAATCTAATTAAATGTCTACCAAAAAGGGCTGGCAGAATAATTCATAGCATACTAATGAAATTTGTCATAAGGCAGCAAAAAACCCAATTCTGTGCCTGTGGTTTGCTCCTGGCTAACAAATCTGGATGCCTTTCTAACTGCAACTAAAATACATGGCTTCCTTCTAGACTGTGCTGCCTGCAGAACATGGCAACTAAAACAGACCTTTTTGAGGGAGCTTCTCCCTCTGTCAGAAACTGAAGACTCATCTATGAAAATGGTTCTTCTGAGTCTCAGTTCAGATATTTCCCTCTGTTTTCAGGTGTGTGTGTGTGTGTGTGTGTGTGTGTGTGTGTGTGTGTGTGTGTGTTTGTGTGTGTATGTACTATGGTTCCTCACGCCTCTTTTTGTCTGGATGGATGTGATTCTAGATGCTCCGTATTCACCACTTTGAGTCTAGAGTTAGGGACTCTATAGAATAACCATACCCCTGAGCATTCCATACATAAGGGCCAGCAATTACTTACTGGGTGAAGGTTAGCTGATACGGGTGATGAGAAATGAAAACCAGGCCAGAATGGAGGGGTCTCAGAAGGACTAAGGCTGAAAAAGGGGTTTTTTATTGTTGTTTCTGATTTTTTTAAATTTTTACTTATTCACTTTACATCCCCATGATAGCCCCCTCCCTTCTCTCCTCTTGGTCCCCACGCTTGCACCCGCCCCCCACCTGCTATCCCCCTCTCGTTCTCTTCAGACACAAACCCACACCAGCATGTCAATTTACATCGGGACTTAGCACATCCTCTTTCACTGAAGCCTGGTAAGGCAGCTCCACCAGAGGAAGTGGTTGAAAAGCAGGCAACAGAGTCCGTGTCAGAGATAGCCACTGCTCCCATTACTACTGGACCCACCCGCAGACTAAGATGTCCATTGGTTTTATGTATGTAGCGGGCCTAGGTCTATTCCATGCATGGCCCCTGCCTGGCACTTCAGTCTTTGGATGCCTAAGATGTCCATTGGTTTTATGTATGTAGCGGGCCTAGGTCTATTCCATGCATGGCCCCTGACTGGCACTTCAGTCTTTGGATGCCACTCTGGGCTAAGACTAGTTGACTCTGTAGGTATTCTTGCGGAGTTCATGTCCCCTCCAGGTCCTTTAATCTGTCTCACCACTTTTCCACAATGTTCCCCAAGCTCAGCCTAATGTTTGGCTGTGAGTCTCAGCATCTGCTTTGATCTGCAGCTTGATGGCGCATCTAAGAAGACAACTATGCTAGGCTCATGTTGCAAGCAGAGCAGAGTGTTCTTAATAATGCCATGGATTGGATCTCTCAGAAAATATAGTATATTCATTTACACAATGAAATACTACTCAGCTATTAAAAATTAGGAAATTATTAAATTTGCAGGCAAATGGATAGAACTAGAAAATATTATTCTGAGCAAGGTAACCCAGACACAGAAAGACATAAATGCTATGTACTCAATTATAAGTGGATAATAGCCATACAGTACAGGATAAACATACTACAATTCACAGACTCCAAGAAGCTAAGTAACAAGGAGGGCCCAAGGGAGGATGCTTGAATCTCACTCAGAACGGGAAATAGAATAGACAGCAGAAATTGATAAAGAGAGGGAGCAGGGTAGGAGAGAGAGTGCAGAGGGAGGTGAGGGTGGGGATCAGATGTGGAGAAAACGTGGCAAGAGTTCAGAGAGCCTGGAGAGAGAGCAGGAACCAGGGGTGGGAGCTTCACTGACACAAGCTGCGGACCTACCACAGGGTAGGCTCCTGGGAGGATGTGCAGATGACTCTAGCTAAGACTCTTAGTAGGTCATGGAGACTTAAGAGGTCATCTTCTAGCCATACAGAACTTCTAGTGGAAGGAGGAGAATACCAAAGCGCCCACGAAAACTTTGACCCAAAATTTACCCTGCCTACAAGATGTGCAGGGATTAAAGTAGAGCAGAGACTGAGGGATGCCCAACCGGTGCCTGGCCCAACCCGAGACAAAACAAAACAGAATACAACAGTCTTTCCCAGGGAGAACGGTAGTTGCCAGGATCAAATGATATTTGTGAGTTATTATATTACAAGATTCATGTCAAAGACTCACTGTTCAGCCAAGCTTCTATATACTTTGCTGGCTTCTAGCGAAAACAGAGAAACACGGATAGAATGAAAGCTTCCCTGCCTGAGCAAATGTCTTGGTTTCTCAGAAACTTACAGGCACACAGGGCCCAAGGAGCTATGGATTCTAACCTGGAAAACTTCAGATGCGTGCCTCTCAGGGCAGCTGGAGCGTTCCAACGCTTTGTTCCCTGTATCTACAAATTTGCATTTGATACTATTACTGATTGAACAATCTCCATTGAATAAATTTATTTGATTTGCTTACTTATTTATATACATATTAATTACACTTCATATTGAGAACTGAAATTATTGGTGCTTTGTGTTTACTTTCATAAAGAATAAAACTGCCTACAGTTTTATCTTAAGACAAGTGCTGCATGAGCCACTGGCTGATATTTTTACCATACTTTCTTTAATGCCTAATTTTCTTACATGTAAATAATACAATTATTAATTATTACTTCAGTGATACAAAGGTCATCCAAGAAAGGGTCACACAAAGTGACAGCCCCAGTAAGCCACTTCTTCTAAGTAGATAACATATTCAAGCTGTCATTCCCCAAAACAGTGTCATCTTATTATGAAGCCATCAAGACTTTAATCCATTAATTAGGACAAATTTTTCATAATAAGTTACTAGGTGAAAACACTACGACAGACATCCATAGGATTTGCCTTCCTATTTCTGGGTAATTTGAAAGGAGATGTAAGTTACTATTAACTATGCTAAGTTTCTTCAGCTGAATAAAGCATCTTTTAAACAATGGAAATTCCTTTTTTCTTGGTGAAATTCAGGGCCTCTTCTTTTTTTGTTAATTAAACATTTTTTTATATTTTACATATACGTTTATATTATTACACATATATGCAACAAACTACCTAAAGCAAGAAGACCATGACACAATCAAATGTGGAAATGCTCACTGAAAACTGACTGCTATAAGATTCCACTTAAAACATTTCTGTTAACTATATCAATTACATTGTTTCTTAAATTGTTTTCAGTATAATCAAATTGAAGGCACATATTACTCTAAATTTTGGGTGGGAAAAAGGGGTATTTGGTAAAATCAAAGCGCTTGATAGAATATAACAATATAAATTAAAATTATCTACATGATCTGACCCATTAGATCAATGAACATCAACAGAAAAGAAAAAAAAAATCTCCTAAACTGATAAAATAACAAATTAAAGAGAATTACATCCCATTGATTCTGAGAGATTCATAGGCAAGCTGATGAAGCACTTGGCATTTGAGCTAAATAAAAATCTTTGTAATATTTAAATTCAACATAAGATGAAGACTCCGGCATCACAACATCATATGAATCTGTTGAAGATACTATGTGATAGTTCTACTTGCAGCTTTTTGAGGACTCTTCACAGTACTTTCCACAGCATTTGACAGAGAAGCTTCCTGATGTTCAGGGGTTAGTGTAGAGATGCATACCTGGTCAGTGTGCTCCGAAGACACAAGATGAGATGGTGGAGTGCTCTGCACTAAAGCGGGTATCTACACCTCCCCTAAGACTTAAGAAACATTACCAAAGTATGTGCCTCACATTTGACCATGTCCCCTGGAGGGGGAGACCTGGTGGCACTCAGAGGAAGGACAGCAGGTTACCAAGAAGAGACTTGATACCCTATGAGCATATACAGGGGGAGGTAATCCCCCTCAGGAACAGTCATAGGGGAGGGGAATAATGGGAAAATGGGAGGGAGGGAAGAATGGGAGGATACAAGGGATGGGATCACCATTGAGATGTAACAAGAATAAATAAATTAAAAAAAAAAGAAAGAAACATCACCAAAAGCAGGCAGAAGGAAGGGAAAATCAGGAGAATGGGGAGACAAATTTCAGAAGAGCCTCTTCTGAACATGACACACTTCTTGCACTAACTTGCTCACTGCAGCTGTGCTGAACTCGAAAAGTCTGAGGCCCGGGACATTTAGTTCAGCGTGGATGGAAGGGAGTGGGGTTCATGGGCCACACATCCAAGCACGGCATGAATGCACAATAGAGATTTCTTGGAAAGTAAGAATTTCTCAAGAGAGCAAAGGGGATGAATGAGAGCAACGAGGATGAAAAGGGGTTAAAATTCATCGTATATCTGTGTAAATCCCTCAAAAATACAAAAAAAAAAAAAAAACAAAAACAAAAAAAAACAAAAAACAAAAAACCATGTGAAATCAACTATGAAAAAGATTTTTGTTGATTTATTTTAAATGAATGCGTGTACCTGCATATGTTCAGGTATGGGGTCGTATGTGTACCAAGGAATGTGTATAAAGTCAGAGGGGCACATCAACAATTTACAGGTGTCAGTTATCTGTTTCAAGCGCATGGGTTCCAGGCACCGAACACTGGCCCTCAGGCTTGACAGATACTGCCGTTATCAGAAGAGCCTTTTCTCTAGCTCATTCTATTCCTTGTTTAGAAGAGAAGATGCCTAATTAATTTTAATACAGTTTGAATTCTTATCTGTGTAATAAATATGAAATAATAAATAGGGCATAGTGGCTACCTAGAAACTGAGGTTTATATAAAATGCATATTTTAATACTTTTCTATATTTTGCATTATTTAATATACTGGTGAAATGTTTGTTATTCATTTTTTTATTTTTTATTTTTATTAATTTATTCATATTACATCTCAATTGTTATCCCATCCCTTGTATCCTCCCATTCCTCCCTCCCTCCCATTTTCCCCTTATTCCCTCCCCTATGACTGTGACTGAGGGGGATTACCTCCCCCTGTATATGCTCATAGGGTATCAAGTCTCTTCTTGGTAACCTGCTATCCTTCCTCTGAGTGCCACCAGGTCTCCCCCTCCGAGGACATAGTCAAATATGAGGAACCAGAGTTCGTGTGAAAGTCAGACCCTACTCTCCACTCAACTGTGGAGAATGTTCTGTCCATTGGCTAGACCTGGGTAGGGGTTTGAAGTTTATGGCCTGTATTGTCCTTGGCTGGCGCAATAGTTTGAGTGGGACCCCTGGAAGCAATCATGTACAGAAATACAGTGACATGGAATACAAGTGTCTGTATAGTTTAATCTCAGTGATTAATCTTTTCTATGTGAAGCAGGACAAAACTATTTCCCATGTTAAGATTCACAAAAATTAGTTTCTACTATGTAAGTAATAATAATGTTCATCAAATTTTAATTTGCTATTCTTGGTGTCAAATAAACAAAGTTCATGGCATTTAAAAGTTTAACAGAAATTTAAAGTGTTTTCTCAACTGAATCCCATTTCTGATGATACTAACACATAATCAATATGGTACTATTTTCTATTTTTTTGTGTAAATTTAGTTGATATGCACTGCTACTCAGTATGCTCACATATAAATAATGACTTTTAAACATTTAAATTCACAATTCCTTCTGCATATTCTTTATTTTAGGTAAACTCTGTTCCTTTTTATTCCACAATTACCGTAAATTCTTTTTATATCCATTTATTTTTGTATTTGAGAGTAAAAGTCCATGTCACTTATATTGTACCTCACAATGTGATTTCTACCATGATCTATGATTATTCAGTATGCTTATATTGGCTGTGTTTTATTCTACCATTCCAAAGAATGCAAGACCTTTCATGCTTCTGAGAAACACTTAATACTTCATCTGGTTCACACGAGAATATTTTAAACTGATATATAAACCCCCCGAGGAAACTGGATGAAAGCTATGAATGTCTTTTCTGGAACATATAATTTTATAAAAACAACACGCTAAAGTAATGGGTCTTCTATAATTCATGGCAAGATATTAAATGATTTAATACACTTTTGTTTTTTTATCCATAGTAATAGGATCTACCTCAGGAACCAGGCTCCTAATCTTCAAGCCTTCCCATTCATCTGTGGGTTTTTCTGGTCTTGTCACATCACTTCCTTGCCACAGAGCACACAGCCTGTCTGCCTGTTCTACTTGTTGGGCTCCATAAATTCTTTTCTTTTTCATTAATGATCAATAACTTCTCACGCCTGCAAAGTGTGCCGTGTAGTATATTTCTATTTCAAGGACTATGATTCTATGCCTCTATTTTTTTTTATATACTTCAAAAGCAACTTATCTTTTGTCAAAGTAAGCATTTTGGTGAATAGTTTGTTTTCTGAGGTACCATATTTGTTCCAAGTAAAATGTTCTTCATGACAAAATGAGATGCATTCCAGTATATTTTTAAAATAGTGTACTCAATTTCTGGAAAGTAACAACATTGACAGTAATTGTTAATGTCTGGCTCCCTCAGACATCCCTGTACAACAACTTCAAAGAGTAACCAATTCCTAGGCCTCTACTATTTATTTGTTAGCTTCTGGCTCTAGTATAGGCACTGTTGCCCCATTATTGGGTAACTCCGCTTGACAGTTTTTATTGTGTGTGTGTTTAGATATATTTTAGAAGAATCTACAGTGGGAGTCTCCATATTGCTTTTTTGAAAATCTTTAGGATACCTGAGATTACAGGCTGGTGCCTAACAACTTTATTTTAACAAATCTCAGTCTAATAGTGTACAATTTAGAGAATTTATGCAGAAGAGTTCTGATGCATATTGGGTTGCCAGAAAAAGAAAAGTATATGTTTAAATAGATTTCCTTAGCTTAAAAGCAGATTGTAGTTTAGTACATTGGCAGTTTGGCACCTAATATTTGGCATTGTATTAGGACTCCAGCAGATGGTGGATTCCTTCAAATTAGAACTGGAGAATGAAGATCTCATCAGTTATCGGCTACACTTTATTAAATGGAGGCATTATCTATCTGAAGCTGGTCTCATTACAACCCCAAGTAAAGCTATTATCAAATTGGATCAAATACTATAACATTTTCACAATTTGAAGCTTAGAGATTTTTATTAAATTAAGCAGATTATTTTTTTACTGAATTTCTAAATACATTTGTATTTTGTTTTTCAATTATAGGTATTTCAGCACAGTTTCTTTAAAAAGCCCTTGTTTCTTTATAAATGGCACATAATTTTGATATAATGTTTATTTGATAGGTTTTCCAGATAACTTTTGCAATTCTATGAACATTATGGAGCATCTATTCACAAATATGGAAATGTCTCAGATTTTAAACTAATAACAGTCTTGCAAGAATTTCAGAAAAGAACTTGAAAAGTCTGCATTACAAGCTCAACAATGTCTTTTAGCTGATTCTGCCTATATGATTTTTTTTTTTTTATGTACTTGACATTGACCTTTCCTGGCTTCTGTTTGATTGCACTTCTTTTAGATCTCTTAATGTCTTTTTCCAGTGCCATTATTTTTTTTGCTAAAATACATAGTATTATCATACGGACCCTCACTGCTTTTTCTTTTTCATTTTCAACCTTTTCTATTTTTAGCTTTTCTGAATGTATAATTGTTTTTAATCCATCTTCAATTTCTATGCTTTTTAAAAATTTGTATTTATTGTATAATTTAAAAAATGGTATTTTATTCTTAATTTTCAATATTTACTATATCAATCTATGACTTCCAGCTTTAAAATGATCGTGAACATTTTTGACCTGTGTACTTATGATGCTCATTTGAGCATGCTTATAACCAATTTATTTTCAGAAAGATGCTTGTCTCGTAGCTTAAACTGCTAAATCCCTTGAACTCCACTTTTCCCTTATTCATTAAGCTTCCATTTTTCAGTCTCTTTATATTTTAGCCATTAGTAACTTAGTAACAATAATATTCCATTTTTTCCTTTGTGACATGCTAGAAATATTTGGTAATAATGGACAATAGATTCTAGTGTCTATTTTGTCTTGTGAATATGATTAACATTCTGTTCCCAGATACTTCCTCTATCTCTGAACACAGTGCCTAACCTACTAGTGTTAGCTTATAGTTTGTTAGCTGCAGATATGTCCCACGTTCCTCTAATCTGACAGAGTTCACATTATGTAAATTTGAAATAGTTCTGTTTGAGATTGGTGCATTCGAGCTGATAATGCTTTCTCAGGACTCCAACCCTATATTCCAAGCCCTGTGCTCTACACAGCACCAGGCACCTATGTTGAACTTCTGTTTTTGACTTATATGGGAAATTTGTGGGTCCCTAAAAGTTTGGTTGCAAACTTTGCACGTTGCTTCTATCCACGTGCACTTTCTATAGTTTAGAGTCATTACTGCATCCTAAATCCCCATCATCTACCATTCAGCGATAACAGGAATGTCAGTGCAGATCAAGTTTAGCCTTTCTTTTCATTGTGGCTATAAGGTTCATTTCCACAGAGATAAAAATACACATCTTACTCTTACTTCAAGGACTATGGTCACTCCTGAATTAAGCCTGCCAGAATCTGACTACTTTGATGGATTAATTTAAAATGTAATAGTTTATTTTACCTATGAATTTATAACAAGTTTTTCAAAAATTTAGTGGATAAAGGTTAGCTCTTTCATCGTTACTTATTTTCAGGGAAGAAACTCCTATAGACCTGGCACAGCTACTGTATAGGTGGCATAGAAACTCTCCTAATGCTAATCAACAGATGGACAAACACAGGTCTTTCATGGATTTGACTGAGGAGATGCGTTGTGTCATGTTCACTCACATAAACAATGACAAACCTCTCAAAAGATGAGTCTTTTTTGCATTTATATATTCAATCAACTAAAGACAGGAACATAAAACTTAAAACTATATAATGTCTGTACAGGACATGTATATACTCTTCCTCATTAATCCTTATACAATTAGTAATCAATTGTTTATATAGATCTTGTGTTGTGTTCGTCAAAACATAATGCAGGTGGGTCCTGTTCAAATATCAAAGCAACATTTTGTGTAAGTGCTATGAGCTTAAAGGGGTTTTATCATAAACAGGAGATACTTTAACCAGTCTATAGGAATCAGAGACAATGGAACTTGCTGGTTCATTCTTAAGATGTCTTCAGTCTTACGTTCTCATGCTATGTAGTTAAAGACAGGAGCTTCTTTACACATGGTTTCCTATAAAAGCTACCAATCACAAGGCAGCTAAATGCCTACAAAACTGGATCTCTGAGAGATTTTGATGTCAAATATATCTGACATTATGAAAGGAGGGTCCACGCCCCTATGGCTAGCTATGTCATGGATAAACCCAGTAGTTATCCAGCTGTGTGAACATAGTATCAATAAGGTTTATAATGACTTGGTACTACCCGTAGAGCAGAGCATGTCTCAACTCTCTTCAGAAAAGCTGCTTTCGTAGCATTTAAGAATCAGCATAGAGACACCCAACTAGTCAGGACACAGCAAGCAAAAGACTGTGCAGTGTTCAACTCGGAAAGAAGCCTTTTAAAAAATCACACCCTTCTTCCAATGGCTTAGGAATCATAAGATTCCTTAGGAAGAGAAAATAGAAGGAGTGAAAGAGGCAGAGATTCTTGAAAGACAAAGTAAAAAGTATTTCCTAGACATTATAGGGCCAATGAATGTATGCATTCACTGTGATTAGACAGCATGAGAGAAACATTCACAAGGCAGAATAAGAAAACCTACATCCTAGACTGAGGAAGGTAAGCATGTAACTCTGCCACTACTTTAGCGTCTATTTACATTTGATGGAGAGAAAGGGACTCAGTTTTCTTTATTTATGTGATCCATGTCTTCTGATCCAATACCAGTGTAGGCCTCAATCCAACCACAAGCTAGACAGCACAGACTAGAGGTCAAGGGGTAAGAAGATACAACAACAAAAAATGTAATCTCAAAGTCAGGAAAAGAAGGACAGGAGAGTAGAAAGTGGAAAAGGCGGTAGATGGAGGTGAATATGCTGAAAACACACTGTATGAAATTTTCAGTCAGTAAAAAATGTTGAAATATAATATTTGTAGTAAGGTAATTTATAAGACTTCCTGAAGTAAACAGCTTTTGACACATTTTGGTTAATAACATTGTATTGCTCCTATTTCTTCAATGTCATAAAATGAATGCCTTTCATTTCTTTTCAAACTCTTTCCCCAAATGGACTTCCACATCTCTATTTTATTGATTACTCTGCTGAGACCAGTTTGCAAAGACATAAGACAAAACTGTCTGTTGATAATATCTTCTTTGACTTCACATATATCTTAATAGTTAAAGTCAATAAACTCATTAGACTATGCTAAGATATTTTAAAAATTGACTTAATTAATTGTTCTTCCATTTTTCCTCAAGGGAGCCATCATACAATAATAATGATATATATACATATATATATTTGAAAATTAGTAACCCTGTTATGCTCAAAGTCTTTTTTTAAAGACAGGAGTGCATAGCTGAGATAGCATGTACTTTACGTATTTGCTTGTACCATGTATAAAAATCAGTTATAATACTGAGTTACACAGACTTTGTACACATACATGCCATCTTTGTAACTTTGATCACTTAAAATTTCAATTAATTTTTCTTATAACTCTCTTCAGGCAACCATATATATGATACGATTAAATTAAAAACAAATATAATAATCAATGGGATATTTAATAAAATCAAAATCAGTTCAAGAACAAAATTAATGAAAATTATATACATTTCTATCTCATGAAAATATTTCTTTAACTTTAATCATAATAAATTTTAAGAGCAGGTTGATATTAGAATCATCTGTTAACCCCAAGTCCACCAACATTTTCCAGATTAAACCTTGAAACACTCATTAGCTTAAATGCACTTTGCCTTTGCCTCTCTGAAAGGAACTTAATAACATTAGTCCCCTACCATCAGTCATGGGTATTGAGAATTAGCAACATAACATTTGGGAAGTTCTTTTAAATTCTCAAAAGTATCATTAACGTGAGAGAACTCTGTGTGAAAAAGAATTAGGGATTTTTTTAAGACTTCCTCCATTTGTGAAACAACATCTGAATGGCTGTCCTTGCCACCTCCTCAGCTAGTTTTAAGTGACTCATTGGAAAATGAAATAGATCCAGGTCTCATGAAGTGCTGAACCAAGTCAAGCAACTCAAGGAAGGGTTAGAAATTGTCCAGCATGTGTACTACAATACACTGTCAGATAGACCATGAGAGATTGCTGCCTACAGCCCAAATCAGATTCCCATGGCCTCTATACAGCTGTTATATATGGTGTCTTATTTCTCTCCATTCACAAGATTTAGGTGGTCTATTGTAATTCAAAGAAATATCCAGACTGACTCCTTCTGTTTCTAAAACTTTTATGTCAGAAACTAGAGACACAGGGGAATTTGGGGTGAAAAATCTTGATCACCGGGGAGCATAAGAAATAGAGCCAAGCCAGAGTCATCTGAGAACAGCAGAAATAAAAGCTCTCCGGTAGGAGAAGGGGGGCAAGCAGCGTGGATTGATACTTAGATGCAGTTTTCTAGCTCTACTGAATGTTCCTGCCTTGGAGGACACCACAGCTTCTCTCTGCAGACTGAATCTTGGGTGTGTAGACAGATGGGTCGAATTACACAGCCTTTGAAGCAACTAGCCAAGGTATCCTGCAGTACCCTGGACAATATAAGATGTTTTTAAAAGGCTATTCACAGTAGGAGGTAACACTAAAATAAAATTAAGGGACATTATGCAACAGTTTCCTCACCTGGAACTAACTGGGACTTTAAGACCTGTAAGTTAATATTTTTGTCAGCATAAAATTTAAGCAGACCTGGTATCAAACATTTCCATGAAATCTCTTTATGTTTTTAAATTTTCTCTGTCTTATAGCTATAAGTATGAATAATATTATCAACCCCCATTCTGTTTCTATCCATCCCAGCTTCGACTGTTGATATTATTTTTGAAAGCACGTGAAGGTTGTTAAAAATCAAATGCATTGTAACTTACACTTCCAAAGCTAATGCAGTGACAGTATGGCAAACAATAACCGCATTTATAATTAATAAACATTAAAACTCCTTGTCTCATTTTCTGTTTTGCTGGTGTGAGGAGACACCAAAACCAAGGTAACTTATAAGGGGAGGCACTTAACTGGGTGCTTGCTTACAGTTTCAGAGGGTTTGCCCAGGACAGTCATGACTGAGAATGTGGCATTTGAAGATCACACGTGGCACTGGAACAGTAGTGAACAGCTTAGATCCTGATTCACAGGCAGCAGGAAGAGGGAAAGTTAAGCCTGACCCTGGAAGGGGCTCAGCCACAGTGAGACACCTCCTTCAACAAGGCCACGCCTCCTAATCCTTTTTTAAATTATTAATTTATTTAGATCACATCTAAATTGTTATCCCCTCACTTGTATCCTCCCATTCCTGCCCCCCTCCTTCTTTCACCCTACTCCCCTCCCCTAGGTCTGTGACAGGAGGGGACCTCCTTCCCCCACCGTATGGTCACAACCTATCAAGTCTCATTCTGGTAGCCTGCTTATGCTTTCTCTGACTACCAGCAGGTCTCCTCACAAAGCAGAAGCGGTCAAATATGGGGCACCAGAGTTCATGTCAGAGTCATTCTCCACTACAGAGAACGTCCTGACCATTGGCTAGATCTGAATATGGGTTTGATGTTTACTACTTGTATTGTCCTTGGTTGGTGCAGTAGTTTGAGCAGACTCCCTTGGGTCCAAATCTGACCATCATGATGTTCGTCTTGTGGGTTTCTAGGACCCTCTGCATCTGTCTTAGGCAATTCCAACAATTTCACAGTATGTTTTAGAAGAGACTGTGATAAACAGAGGATATAAATGAAGGCAAAATCAAGTGGAAATGAAAGTCATTTCAACTCGAAGAGGAGGAAAGACTAAATGCCTGTAACTCAGAGTCACAGTAATTTTTATCCAAGTCCCTATATTTTTTGAACAAAAGACGTGACAATTACCTAGAAGATTGCTAAATAGGACCAATCTATTGGCTAAGGCTCTACAGGCCAGAGTGGATTTGACATGACATTAGACTCCTATCTCTTCTGGGGGGATTGTTTTTGTTTTTGTTATCCGAGACAAGGTTTCTCTGTGTATCCTTGGCCATCCTAGACTCTCTTTGTGGACCATGCTGGTATGAAAATCACAGGAATTCATCTGCTTCTGCCTCTCTGAGTACTGAATTAATGTTGTGCATCATCAAGCCTGGATAAAATCCTTCCTCTTAACATTTATGCTACAAGCTTTTTGTCACAAAGCTGTAGTTAATACCTTTCTTTGACATTTGATTGATCTTATAAAATTCAAATATCTATATTTTATAACCTAACTTTTTGTACAATAATTTGTTATGACTGTTTTAACTTTAAGTATAAATGTGATTATTATAACCAAAAGAACATGAATATATGCCATTGAAATGTATCACAGAGGTCCAAACAGTGACTGCGTTCATATTGCATATATTCAGTTATAATTTGAATTCTGCTGATATCTTGGTGATATTTAGGATGTCAAACATTTCCAATGTGTACTGTAAACTTTGTGTTCTTTTTATTCATAAGTATAACATGTTTATCATACGCAGTCAAATATCCCTTATTGAATATGACAGTATATTATAGAAAGTTTTCTTTAAATAATAGTATAATTTTAGGACCTGTCCATTGGCAATAACTGTGTAACTAAGATGCATATATAGCTTGCATGATGAAAGTTGTCCAGTCATCTTTAGGAAAAGTAAAATTGGCTTTTCATTTAACATAAACTTAGGGTTATTTGATCACCTTAATTATTTTATAGTAAGTGATAAAATTTGAATAATTAAAGGAAAATATAAATACGATGTGACATTTACAAAGAACAAAATGTTTACTTGTTGGAACTCAGTGCCACATTTTCTGTTTTGCCTACACAGATAATTTAGGAGTAATATCTTTGCCAACAGTAATGGTTGAGTGTTCTCTTTTTTTCCTGGTCTGGACTTGCAGCTTGCTATGCTACTGCAGCTGCTGTAGGCTTCTGGATCTCAGCTCTGTTGAAGCCCAGAATTTTCCAAAAGAGAAATCATGGAGTAAGTGCCCAATTCTTTTTTCGGCTTTGTTTCATTCTGAGCCTTGGAACAAGAGATGAAAGATGACTAACTTCCTTCAGTACATCTTCCTTTGACTCAAAAGCACATGAAAATCCTAATTGAAGATATCTGAGGGTTTCTAAGATTGTGACTAATAGATCTTAAATTGGGAATATGAATTGACAAATTTAAGTTTTTGGCTCATTTCTCTGTACTACACTATGGGCAGCATTGGAGCATTGATTTCAAAGGCCAGTTTCTTTTGCCTATTTATTTTCCCTCAGTCCTTTTTGTTCCAAATCCATTGTTCAATCAAGTAGCAGAAACTCTTTCACAAGGAACGTTGGTTTTTATGAGAAAAGGGAATCCAGTGTCATGCAGTAGCAAGATACCTCATACAAGCCTGGCCTTCTCCTTCCAACTGCTATGAGGTTTTTGGTACAGCTCAGCTTCCTTTATAATTATGCATTTGTGGTTAGCAAGGCAGAATAATAGATAATGATATTTGCCATATATACCCAGACATCTGAGTTTAAAATCGAGAAGCCATATGAGGGTAGAAGGAGAAAACTACCACCACAAAATAATCCTCTGACTTTCACACATACATAGTTATGCCTGTACACACACACACACACACACACACACACACACACACACACACACACAGACCCCATGATAAAATTATAAATATCTCTTACATTTTTGATAAAGGAAATATTGGAGATAAGCCTAGAGTTCAGCTTGTTATTAATATTTTATCAAAACAGTTGGGAATACACTTATTGCATTTAATTCAAATAATTTATATGTTAAGGACAGTTAACTTTCTAAATAATCTCTAAATGTGTAAAGTCCTGGTAGAAATATGATTTAAAACAGGTAAACCCTTTAAGTCAGTTTCTTCTCTGAGACTATTAACATACCATTTCTCAATAATCTGTTCTTCGCTCACAGACCTAACCTCAGTGACTAGCCTTGTTTCTGACTCATGAAAGGCACTGAAGCCATTATGCAAATATCAGTTTATTAGAAAAATGTCTTCCATACAAATACTGAATAAGAGTTATGTTGTAACCATGCCAACCCTTAAAAGTCTCTGAGCACTGCCTAGGTGACTATGGTTCATGTGCTTTGTGATGATTTTGTTTTCCTTACTGGGTCTTCCTTCTTCTAATACTAGCATAATTGTCACATTCGGCAGCCACAGTGCCCTAATTCTCAGAAACTCAGTATAGGAATCTCATTCATTATTTATCCAAGCCAGGATGTTACAATATAATTTGCCCAGTTCTCTGTTTGCAGAGTTCCAGCTTTGCTCTTGGAGGGTGCACTAATTCTACACAAAACAAACCTTGCATATTTCTGTGTAAATGTAAAAAAATGGTTTAAAGCAAAATAATCATTTCTAGTTTCTCTGGTCTATGTACATATATTTTGTTGTTAATATTCCATATTCTCTACATGTTTTGCTACATAGCCCTTTATTCATGTTCCAAGTAAACAGAAAAAGATGATCATTTACAATATTTTTGATGCTTTTCTTTATCCTTTTTATTATGTTTTATTTTTATGATTTTTTCAGATTACATCCTGATAGTTATTCCTTCTCTTTTATCTTCCCTCCTCCCTTCTTCTTTAAAATATTTTTAAAATTTATTTATTTATTAACTTTACATCCTTGTCATAGCCCTATCCCTCTTCACCTCCCGGTACCACCCTCCCTTTCTCTCCCACATCTCCCTCTCCTATTCCTCAGAGGAGGGGAGCCCACCTTCCCATCCACCCCAGCTCATGACGTTACTTCAGGACTGAGTATATCCTGTGGCACTGTGGCCTGGCAAGACAGTGCTGCCGGGTGAAGTAACTGAAAAGCCGGCAAGAGAGTCTGTGTCAGAGAGAGGGCCCAGTATTCTTACTAGGGGAACCACATAACCCCGAGGTATCAATCAGCTACATTTGTAGGTGGCCTAGGTCTAGCCCATCCAAAGTCCTTGCTTAGTGCTTCAGTCTCAGCAGCCCTCACTGGTCCTGGTTACTTGGCTCTGTTTGGTTTTTTGTGAAGCTCCTGTCATCTTCAGGTCCTTTTCTCCTTCCCTCCACATTCTGGCAAGGCTTCCTATACCTGACCCAGTGTTTGGGTGTGAATCTCAGCATCTGTTTCCAAGTACTGCTTGGCGGAGCCTCTCACAGGATAACTCTGCTTGACTCCAGTCTGCAAACATAGCAGAGTATCATTAATAGTGTCAGTGGTTGCTTCTCTCCCATGGAGTGGGTCTTCGGTTGAGCCATGCACTGGTTGGACTCTCCCTCACAATCTCCGCTGTATCTGATCCATTTTTATCCCTGAACATCTTGTAGGCAAGGTGAATTTTGAGTTGAAGTTTTTGTAAGTGGGCTGGTGTTCCCTCCCTCAACTAAGAGACTTGTCTAGTCTTCAGTCCCTATGGCCCTCCTATTAGGAGTCTCTGCCAGAGACCCTCTCATATGCCCCCGTGAACCTAGCCTGTCTTAGGTCTCCAGCTTGCCACAAAGATGCTCCTGACCATAGTTTCTCTTTTAGTTCTTCAACCTCCATTCTCCCAAGGTCTGCTCTTCCCTCTCATATCTCTCTGTATCTCCTTTCCTACCTTGTTCCCTATATTCACCCACTATCTCTGTCTATTCTATTTCCCATTCCAAGTAAGGATTAATCATCCTCCTTAGATTCTCCTTGTTACTTAACTTCTCTGGAACTGTATACCATGTAAACATGTATACCATGTGCGTCTTTCTGTGTCTGGTTTACTTCACTCAGGAAGATTGTTTCTAGTTCTATCTATTTGCCTGCAAATTTCACTTTCTTTGTTTTTAATTGGTAAGTAGTATTCCATGGTATAAATAGACCACAGCTTTTTCATTCATTCCTCAGTTGAGAGACATTTAGATTTTTCCAGATTCTAGCTACTACAAATAAGACTGCTATTAACAAAGTTGGGCAACTGTCATTGTTGGATGGTGGAGCATCTTTTGCGTATATGCCCAGGAGTACTATAGCTGGGTCTTGAGGTAGCACTATTCCTAATTTTCTGAGAAAGCATCGGATTGATTTCCAAAGTGGTTGTGCAAGTTTTCACTCTCACCAGCAATGGAAGAGTGCTCCCCTTGCTCCCCATCCTTCCCAGTATGTGCTGTCACTTGAATTTTTTATCTTAGCCATTCTGATATGTATAAGATGGAATTTGAGTTGTTTTGATCTGCCTTTCCCTGATGACTAAGCATATTTAACACTTCTTTAAATGTTTCTCAGCCATTTCAGATTCCTCTGTTGAGAATTCTGTGCTTAGCTCTGTACCCCATTTTTAATTGGGTTATTTTATTCATTGGTGTTTAATTTCTTTAGTTCTTTATATATTTTGGATATTAGCCATTTGTCAGATGTTTTGGAAAAAATCTTTTCCCTATGTAGCTATCATTTCATTCTACTGACTGTGTAGTTGGCCTTACAGAAGCTTTTCACTTTCAAGAAGCCCCATTTATTAATTGTTGATGTTAGAGCCTGAGCTGTTGTGTTCAGGAAGTTTCCTCCTATGCCAATAAATTCAAGGTCCTTCCTCACTTTATTTTCTAATAAACAGTGTATCTGGTATTATGTTCAGGTCTTTAATATGCTTAGACATTAGTTTTGTATATGGTGATGAATAGGGATCTACTTGCATTTTTCTACATGTTGAAGATTCTGTCTTTTTTTTCCATTACATAATTTTAGTTCCTTTGTCAAAAATCAAGTGTCCATAGGTGTGTATGTTTATTTCTGGGCATTCAATTTGATTCCTTTGATCCACTAGCCTATTTCTATTCCAGTACCATATAGTTTTTGTTACTATTGCTTTGTAGTATAGCTTCAATTCAGGGATGAAGACACTTCCAGGAGTTCTTTTATTGTATAGGATTGTTTTAGCTTTTTTGGGTTTTTGTTTTTCCATATGAAGTTTAGAATTGTTGTTCAAGGTCAGTAACGAGTTGTGCTGGTATTTTGGTGGGGGTGGAATTGAATCTGTAGTTTGCTTTTGGTAAGATGGCCATTTTTACTATTAATCCTACTGATCCATGACCTTGGTAGAACTTTCTATTTTATGATATCTTCTTCAATTTATTTCTTTAGAGACAGGAAGTTTGTGTCATGTGGCTCTTTGACTTGCTTGGTTAGAGTTATACCAAGATACTTTATATTATTTGTGGTTATTGTTAAGGGTATAGTTTCCCTAATTTCTTTCTCAGCCCATTTGTCATTTGTGTTCAGGAGGGCTACTGAATTAAACTTGTATCCAGCCGCTTTCCTGAAAGTTTATCAGTTGTAGTTCTCTGGTGGAATTTTGCAGATCACTAAGCATATAATCTGCGAATAATGATACTTTGAATTTTTTCTTTTCCAATTTGTTTTCCCTTGGTCTGCTTCAGTTGTCTTATTGCTCTAGCTGGAACTTCAAGTACCATATTGAAGAAATATATAGATAAAGGTCAGCATTCTTTTATCCCTGATTTTAGTGGAATTGACTTCCGTTTCTCTCTATTTGATTTGAAGTTAGATAATGACTTACTCTATGTAGCTTTTATCATGTTTAGGTATAGGCTTTGCATCCCTCATCTCTTGATTTAGGTATGGGCTTTGCATCCCTCATCTCTTGATTTAGGTATGGGCTTTGCATCCCTCATCTCTTGATTTTGTCAAAGGTTTTTTCTGCAGCTCATGAACTGATCATGTGATTTTTTTCTCAACTAGTTTATATGGTGGGTTAGATTGATGGATTTTCATATGTTGGAATACCCCTGTAAACCTGGAGTGAAGCCTACTTCATCATGGTGGATAATACTTTTATTGTGTTCTTGAATTTGTTTTGTGAGTGTTTCATTGAGTATTTTTGTATCACTGTTCATCAATGAAATAAGTCTGAAATCTCATTGAATGTTTGTGTTATTTAACTTTAATAAGTGAAATCTATCCAGAAAATCATTCATTTTATTTAGATTTTTCCACTTTTGTCTAATCCAGCCTTTTGATATAAGACCTAATATGTTTATTTCGTTAGTATCTGTTGTTATGCTTTTCATTTCATTTCTTATTTTGTTAATTTGGTACTTTCCCTCTGGTTTTTAGTTAGTTTGGCTAATGATTTTTCTATCTTCCTGATTTTCTCAGAAAGCCAATTCTTGATTTCATTGATTCTTTGCGTTATTCTCTTTGTTTCCAATCCATTGATTTCAGCCCTGGGTTTGATGGTTCCTCTCCTCTGCTCCTCTGTGATGTGTTTGCTTCTTTTTGTTCTAGATTAGTTTGATAAGTTGTTAGTATTGGATCCTTCCAATTTCTTTATGAAGGCACTTAATGCTATTAACTTTCTTCTTAATACTGTTTTCACTGTGTCCATAAGTTTGAGTATGTTGTGCTTTCATTTTCATTGAATTCTCAAAATTCTTTAATTTCTATCTTTGTATCATAAAAGCGGTAGCCAACTAAAGCTGTTTTATTTATTAATTGCTTGAAAAAATAATGTTTTTTGTGATGTGAAAATTACTAAGTTATGCTTTCTAGACTTCTCAATTCCCAATTCCCTGGTGAATAGCTGAAAAGAGATTTAGTATTGTGTGTTGAAACATCAAGGGAGTGAGCATCTCATGTACTGCAGATATTTCACCCAGTGCATACCAAAGGCACCTGTGTAGCTCTAAAAGATAGATAAATTTAATACCCTATTGGTGTTTCTATTAACAAAATTCTGTGCTTATGGGGACTAAGTTATGTGCATCATACTTGTCTCATAATTCTGTGTAACAAGAGGGCCAGAGATGATGTTTTCGTGTATGGTGGGTCCTGCTTTCCACCTCATAGATAACCAGAACAGAGACGATGTTTTCGTGTGTGGTGGGTCCTGCTTTTCACCTGATAGATAACCAGATCAGAGACGATGTTTTCGTGTATGATGGGTCCTGCTTTCCACCTCATAGATAACCAGATCAGAGACGATGTTTTCGTGTGTGGTGGGTCCTGCTTTCCACCTCATAGATAACCAGGTCTTAAGAAAAAGCTAAGGAATCCTCTTTAGTCTCTTGTATGGATAACAAATTTTAGTTCAGAGACTCCTTGATCCACTCTTCCCTCAACTGTCTCCATCAAAAACTGAGGGTTATAATTTTAACAAAACCATTTGGAGGAACGTCAGGATTCAATCTGTAACAATTTTCATTTAATAATTAGATACTATTTCCTGACTCTTAATCACCTTGATATATCTTATGATACTGAATTAATGTAATAATTTTAATCTTATTATTCTAAATTCAAAAATCAAGTCTTCAAAGTTTGTCATAAATTTACTTATATGTGTTTATGAAGACATTCATTTTTCTAAGCTTGGTCATTCACAACATTAATAAATCAATTTGATAACAGTTGTTGATATTACTAACATAATATTTTTATGTTACAAATACCATATTTCACATGACAGGTACAATATAACTATGTATATGTCACTTAACTATTACTTTAATGTGATAGGTTTTCATGACAAGCACTTAAAATTTATTATGTCACTTAGTCCTTGACACATACATCTGGTGTTTAGAGATCAGTGAAGTGTTTAGAATGTTAAGAGGGGAGCCTACACATGACTGATAAATACAGCAATTAGAATACAGAACAGGGACCATAATCACAAGCCAAACTAGAGAGTAGAAAAGTCATGTCCTCTGACAAAGGAAGACAGCCAATATCAGCCTTGGCCCAACATTTTAAGGAAAATGAATTTGTAAGTGTCTCATTGCAGTGATCAGATACCTTATAAATATTTTTTTCCTCAGATGAGTGCAAAAGATGAGAGCCATGCCCAAGCCTTACAAATACATGGCTTTGGGCTGAGCTCAGTGAGTTTTTCCTAACTAACCCTAGGCCGAGGCCTGGAAGCTTCTAGACACCATATAATCTAGTCTGCTGCTGGACCTTAAAGTCTTCAACTTCCAGCCTCTATCTGCTAATGTAGGCCTAGATTGTTTTCAGCCAAGACTTACTGCTGTTAGCTATTTTTAATTCTGGCTAGCTGGATCAACTCAGCTCTTCTGGCTCAAACTCCTCTCCAAGCTGACAGATTTAAATTGGCTTCTCCTGAGCTCTGACTGAATTATTCTGGTTGGAAAAACTGCCTCTGGAATCCACAACTGAATTGCATGAACTCAACTGACGTCAACTGAAGTGCATCAAACTGTGCCTAACTGTACTGTACTTCCAAACCCTACATACTGCCTCCAGGAACTTTCTTGCTATCTCTCTACACTGCTCTTCAGTAGTTTCTCTTTCATGTCTATTTTCTTTTTCTTTTCTTTTTTTTTTTTTTCAAGTTTTCTATTTTGATTTTTTTTTCTTTTTTTTTTCTTTTTTTTTCCTTTTTTTTAATTAATTTATTCTTGTTACATCTCAATGTTTATCCCATCCCTTGTATCCTCCCATTCCTCCCCCCCCCATTTTCCCATTATTCCCCTCCCCTATGACTGTTCTTGAGGGGGATTACGTCCCCCTATATATTCTCATAGGGTATCAAGTCTCTTCCTGGCTACTTGCTGTCCTTCCTCTGAGTGCCACCAGGTCTCCCCCTCCAGGGGACATGGTCAAATGTGAGGCACATACTTTGGTAATGTTTCTTAAGTCATGAGATTTTGGTATATCCTATCTCTGACTCATTCTGCCAAATCTTCCTTTGGCTTATCACTTTGTCTGCTCCTCATTTAAAAGTCACTGTTTGGGATTAAAGGTCTGACTTCCACCCAGAGGGATAAAAGTTGTCATGTTTATATTCCAGCCAGAGGGATTAAAGTTTTGTATTCCAACCAGAGTGATTAAAGTTGTATAGCAAAAGTGTGTCTATATTCCAGCGGGATCACACAGACATAGGTCTTTGGATGTGATCCCTTGCCAGAATAGTCACGTTGCTGAATTAAAATTCCTCTATACTCATTCTTAGGTACAGAGAGTAATGAAAGTTCATGCTCTGCTAGCTTTCTCATTTTTATGCAGTCCGGTACTCAGCCCTTGGAATTCTGCCACCCCCATTATATCTGGTCTTTTTAGTTCTATTAGCTCATATAAAAATCCCTCACAGACTTACCCAGAGATCTGTTTCTGTGGGAGTGCTAGTATCCTTCAAACTCACAACTGAGATTAAACATTGCAGAAAGAGAGATGTATTTTGGCTCATGTTTTAGAGGCATCTGTCTAGCATGGTGGGGAAAGAACAGAGAAGAGCAGATCAGCTCACCTCACGGTATCAGAGAGAGGGTAGAACAGCTCACTTCATTCTTGGCGGGAAGCAGAGTGGCGCCCTAGCAGGAAAGGGCCAGGAAAGCCTAGAGTGACATTTTCCTTAGTAAGTTATTTACTCCAATGAGGACCTTACTTTATGGTTTTATTCTTACTTTAAACCACCCCCTGATAGTCAGAAGATGATATAGCTACAAGGAATTAAGCTGTTTATTAGTTTAGAACCCTTGTGATCTGATCTTTTCTGGAAACAGCTTCACTGACACACCCAAAAGTGTGCTTTCCAAATCAGTTTCTCTTTCCAACTAAGTTGGTAACTAAGATTGACCACCACAACTATATTGATCAGTATATTGTCTTCCATATTACAGATTTTCACAAAATATTCTTGGTGAGTCTGTCTTAATGCTGTTTACTTTCACTGCCTTATTTAATGTTTGTTTGTATATATTTATATCCTATAGTTAGAATCTGGAATGCTTGTCTGTTCCCTAAAGATCCATGTGCTAAATAAAGTCTTAGTACTTAGTTGGTCAGGTTAGAAGTTGTAGAAATTTAAAATGTGAAGGGGTCTTTTGGGAGATTCTCGTGTAATGAGGTATGACTTTGAAGTGGACATGGTTTGTCGGCCACCTCTTTCTGCTTCACTGTACGCATATGAGTAGTTTGTTCTGCCATGTGTTAGGGTCGTCTTTTGCCTCAACAGGTTCACAGCAGTTTGGCAAACTTATCATAGATTGAAAACTCATAAGATATAAGCCAAAGCTCTCCAGTTGACCTTCTCGTGTACTGCCTTGGGTAGTTGTTATAATGACAAAAAGTGAATGTACTAACTCAAATGCAATATTCAGCATAGACCTTTAATTTGGCCTCTTTAAAACGTCTGACAGTGATTTGAATGTTTACTATGTCCCACACAAGGTGGTAACTTCTAGAAATCTAACAAGGATAAGACAAAGTGGCTACCACCATCAAGGATCCTATGTGTAATAGAAAATTCAGAAAAGATGCGTAACTGTAAACAGGCTGCACTGTACATTTGCTCTAGTGCTTTAAATGCACATGCTTAGTTCTTGTGCATTATTCCTTCATATATCTCACTTTAAGTATTTCCTTTGGAATCCAGCCCATCTACAAATGGAATATACCTAAATTATTCAAAGGCCACCTTTTCCATAGTGAATTATCTTCGATTTAACTTCAGTATCTTAAGTGTCATTGTTCTTCTGGAAACAAATATACAGTAATTCATTTCAATATTTGAAAGTGTTTGGAAAGAGAACTCTCAGTTGTGTCTGTACATAGATCAAAGTAAAAATTCAGTTACAATAAGGTGGTGATATATGATTTCTACTGTAGAGAAAATGTGTAATATATGGATAAGAAATTAACTATAACCTCCTTAGCGTGGAACGATTTGAAGAAAAGTGATTTCTTTCTTTGAGAGAATTAATTATCTCAAGGGTAGACTTAAAAAACAAATGGCAATAACAACCGAAATGTTCATGGTCTGGGCAAAGTTTTGGCTTGTTTTACCAAATAGCGCATTTCAGGGGTGGTGTATGGAGACTGGAAGAGCTGAGCACCGTGACATGCAACTTTTTGCTTTTGCTTTCTGGGGATGCTGAATAACATTTCTAATTTAGACACTGGCACTCACCTACCCACAGTCACTACCATAAAGGCTCCATCCCATAATAACTATAGCAGTGGAAAAGAGAAGTCCCACTACCTGTGCAACTCGCTGGTCCTACTGTTTTATTTTTTGTTTGATTGTGTGTGTGTGTGTGTGTGTGTGTGTGTGTGTGTATGGGGGGGGGTAAATGGTTTCGCCCATTTAAGAAGTTCATGTAAAGTTACTAGGAGAGAAAGCTACAGGGTTTGGGCTCCAATTCATAGGTACCTTCTAAACAGGGTTTAGAAATATTAGTGAGGAAATTGCTAGTTTGTTCCTTTAAGGTCTTTATTTAAGTGGGACTTTCTCCAGGAAGATTTTTATTAATCTCTTTCCCAGTCCAGTCAACAGTTCCCTATTACTTATATAATATATCTTTTTTGTTACTTATCAAAATTTTAATTAAGTAAGTTATGGCATTACTAATAACTTAGATTACTACACTTCGATTACTTCAAATTTTGTAGCTGAAGTAAAAGCTTAGATTGCCAGTGCTCAGTGTACATTGATTATTGATCTGCCAAAAGAAAATAGCACAAGTGCTATAATTTGATAAAATAACAACTCAATGACTATTGAATGCATGAAAAATCAAATATAAAATTGAAGAATTTAAATTTGGCTTGGAAATTAGGATATCAACATGACATCATATCTGAATGATGGATGTCATTTGGAGACAGTGAAAACAATTGCCTCAAGAAATCTGCAAGCACTACAGAATTTTTGATAGCATTGGGTACTAATTAGCCAACAAAGGTTTTGAGGAAGAGATCTCCCTTGTGTATAAATACACATCAATCCCATCATACACTTTACAACTTATAACACACAGGCACACAATACCACTACAAGCATTATATCTGGGGTTAAAGGGTGATAGTCCTAGGGCCTAGTGCGACAGCTTTATGTTTAAGAACAGATACTACTCTAGAGGACCCAAGGTAGATCCCCAGGAGACATGTCAAGCAGCGCACCACTCTCTGTAACTCCAGGTCCACAAAATTCAGTGTCTTCTGCTGCTCTCTGTAGGCGTATGTAATCTATGAACATATACATCCTCACATACACACATACATGCAATTATAAAACAATCAGTTTTAAAAATGGCAGATACAGACACAGAAGAAAAGGACAGATTTGTAGGATCCTTAATCACTGATCTTTTTTCAGATGTTTATTTATTTGCTTCTTTCTCTAAAGGGGATGAGAGGCCATATGAAAGAGCGCCATGTCTGTTTGTACTAACTTTTGGATTTCTCCTGGATAATACATGAAATATATCAGTAGGAACATTGGTGAATAAAGAGTTCTGCTAAAAAAAAAAATCAGAAAGGTGCTTTGTAAAACAAGAGCAGCATGGGAGGCCCATTGTTAAGTTGTCATCGACCAGATTAGTACCATATGTCACGGCTAAGTTGTTATCCTTTTGAAGGCAAATCACACTTTTTAAAACATTTTTCTGTTCTTAGGTTTAATGTGTCCAATGTAGAAGCAAGTTAAGACTTTTGTTAAACCACTGTATAATCAATACAAGGAGTTGCTATACTTATTCACTTCAGTGTTAAGTCTTGGCTAAAAATCATGAGCTACTACCTTCCTTCTGGTTGTCTGTGTGCTGAACTGTACATCCGGACTCTCTTCTCCCAAGCATTTTTATTCTCCACTCTTTCTAATGCAGAGAGCATTCCTTTCCTAAGAACACTCAGATTAGCCATGGTGTTGCTATGGGAACACCTAAACTTGAGATACAGTGCTCAATCTTTCCTACTTTATTTCCCCCTTCAGAAAGTACTTTCTCTCCAAGATCACTGACATTCAAATAGGCCCAACTCCTGTAGTAAAAGAGAAACAGAAGATAAGTAATAAGTAAATGGAAATAACCTTTGTGAATAAGGAAAAAGAAAATAATTGAAGTCTCTAACAACTTCACATAAATTGCTTTGCTTTTCCTTACATTTATTAGAACTTTTTCCAAGTTTTTCTCTGACAATTTTAGATAAAAATTTTCCTGCAACACTTAAAATTTTTTATCTTTATGTTCATATTTTTATGTAATGCATTATTTACTATATGCATTTATATAGTATATATGTAATTATATTTACATAAGTTTATATCTAATTATATTATACATGTTATGCATACATATACATATATAAATATTATATACACACAAACACACATATGGAATGTATATATTCATGAATGTATACATGTATGTATATTTATGGAACCCCAGAGAATAAAAATTATGTTTTCATTTTAGACAGGAAGAAAGAAACTGAAGGTGATTGCAAGGCACTCAGAGAATTCATAGCACAACATTCTCAGACTAAACCCAACATAGCTGCTGCCATATATTTAATAACCCCACAATACTTGAGTGTTTGTCATCAATGAGGTTCTCTCTCTCTCTCTCTCTCTCTCTCTCTCTCTCTCTCTCTCTCTCTCTCTCTCTCTCTCTCTCAGACAAGATAAGGCTGCCCACTGTTGCTGCATCTCTTCAATATATTACTTCCTATACTATAATTCTTCAATATAGAATTCCTAGGTACAGCAATAAGACAATAAAAGAGGATCAGGAAGATACACATTGGAAAGGAAGAAGTCAAGGTATCACTATTTGTGGATGATATAATAGTATATGTAAGTGACTCCAAGATTCCACCAGGGAACTCTTATGACTGATAAACATCTTCAGAAACATGGCTGGATACAAAATTAACTCAAAAATCAGTAGCTCTTTGTATAAAAAGGAAAAGTAGATTTAGAAAGAAATAAGAGAAACAACAGCCTTCATAATAGCCATAAAATACATAAATTATATTGTTGTAACTCTAACCAAGCAAGTGAAAGACTTGTATGAAAAAACAAAAAAACAAAACACACAAAAAACAAACAAACAAACCAAAACACAACTTCAACAATCTGAAGAAACTGAATAAGCCAGCAAAAGATGGAAAGACCTCCCATGCTCATGGATTGGTAGGATTAACATAGTAAAAATGGTCATCTTACTAAAAGCTATCTATAGATTCAATGCAATACCCATCAAAATGAAATTCTTTAGAGACCTTGAAAGAACAATTTTCAACTTCATATGAAAAAAAAAACCTGAATATCTAAGACAACCCTGTACAGTAAAAGATCTTCCAGAGGTCTCTCCATCCCAGATCTCAAGTTGTACTATAGAATAATAGTAATAAAAACTGCATATTCTCCACAGTTGAGTGGACAGTGTGATACGACTTTCTCACGTACTCTGGTGCCTCACATTTGACCATGTCCCCTGGAGGGGGAGACCTGGTGACACTCAGAGGAAGGACAGCAAGTAGCCAAGAAGAGACTTGATACCCTATGAGAATATATAGGGGGACGTAATCCCCCTCAGGAACAGTCATAGGGGAGGGGAATAATGGGAAAATGGGGGGGGGGGGAGGAATGGGAGGATACAAGGGATGGGATAAACATTGAGATGTAACAAGAATAAATTAATAAAAAAAAGATGATAAAAAAAACTGCATGGTACTAGCATAGAAACAAATTGGTTGACAACAGAATCCAATCAAAGACACAGAAATAAAGCCACAAACCTATAGACACTTGGCTTTTGGCAAAGAAGCCAAAATCATACAATGGAAGAAAGATAGCATCTTCAACAAATGATGCTGGCCTACCTTGATTTCTGCTGCTGTAGGGTATGAGATTGTGAACTGTAAAAACCTGTCTTTGATCTCATTGTGATCCTGAAATTGAACTATAAGTCTCTGTTTCTTATGGTTGAGCCCTGACACACATTTAATCCAAGAACTGTGCTTATTGAGAACAGGTGATTAAGGTGTGGTTCCGCCAGCCTTAAACACCCCTGTAATCAAAGAGCCATCTGTACACAGGATTTAATAAGTCAAAATGTGGAGAAACCAGCTGACATGGATTAAAGAGTAGGGGGGACTTTGGGTTAAGTGGTATTTAAGACAGCATGTGGAAGTAGAAGGGCTTTTATGTCTTTGGCGCTTTTAGCTCTTAGGCTTTAGTGTTGGGATTTGAACTTTTAGCTCTTTGGCTCTTAGCTTTCTAGCTTAGATCTCCTCAGCTCCTCGGCCTTTGTCTTTTTGGGCTTTGAGGCAGAAAGCTGCAGATCTCTGAGTTCAAGGCCAACCTGATACAAATCAAGTTCCAAGTAGACAAAAAATTAGATCCAGGTGTGGTAGTTCGCACCTTTAATCCCAGAACTTGGGAGGCATATTCCTTTGATCCCAAGCCTTGAAAGACAGAGGCACATACATAGGAATTACAGTGATTTAATTTTAAAAGCCATTAGAAAAAAGCAGCTGAAAATTAAAATGAATGTCCTCTAGAATATAAAAGTAAATATACTTAAAGATATATTTAATTTCAAATTTTCAGAAGAATGTTTTAAAATTTTCAACTGAGAGATAATAATTTTTCTATTGCCAAACAACATTTTGCCCAAGGAACAATATAACCCACCAAAAAAGAAACCAACCCAGATCTTGAGTTGGGGTAGAGTTTTGATTTTATTTTTCCAGGAGAATAAAAACATCTAACTAGAATCTGAAGAGCACTGTGAAAATGAAACATCTGAAGAAAAGGGATGAATTATCAGTAGAAAATGTGACAAGAAAAAGCGTAAAATGGCTAAGTGGTATTGCCCACCTTCATTTTTGTCTGTTCTGCCCTCTACAGACATAAGTGGCAAATGGTCTTTTTATGGTTCCAACTCAATTAAAAAATTTAAGCTAGCTTTGGAGTTGGAGCATGGATCTCTCCATCTCTCATCCCATGAATGTTTGTTAAAGGAAAATCCAAAATCTCTGTCTCATATCAAAAGAGCCACCTGGTATCAGGCAGAGGAAAACAAAAAATAAGGGATTGTTCTATTGTCACTGATCCCATAATCTTTTGGCTTTCATTTTATTCTCAAACATTTAAGGTATATTATCTCAAAATATATAATATTATTATGTATATATAAACTTTCAGTCATGATACTAGTAGTTGTACAGAGTATTAACTAATTTTAGGAAGAAGCTTTATCTAGCTTCCCGTAGTTGTGTGAAGGTTTAAGTCTGAAGCAAATAGCTAGAAACAGTTTGTGTACCTTGAATTTACTTAATAGATTATGGTCTTTCTGAGATGTGATGAATATGGCATTTAAAATGTGTAGGTTTTCTACCACCCCTAACAGTAATATTTTAGGTTTCCAAGAAGATTACGTAATCCCCAACAATGAATCCTCGTAGATTGTCTAACAACTCCAACTTGGAAAAACAAACTGTTACATGTTTCTTCTTCTGCCTAGTTTGGTAAACAGTGGACACCTTTGAGTTGACTGTTATGTTCTGCCTAGTCAGGATTGCACTAAGATGACAAATACCACCCAAAGATCAGCTTCAGACTACAGATTGCTTAGTATCGTAAGTTTCTGAGTTCATATGATGAACATTTTACAGAACTTTGAACTAAAAAATAGTTAATCCTAAGACTGCCAAATATTACCAAGCTGGACATTTGTGGAAAACCTGTCAAAAATTGTTTAATTATTGCAAAAATTTTACTGTATTAAAGTTAAAATTGTTCCTTTTTATTTAGACAAAAGAGGGATATAGAAATATATAGGAACAATAACAAAAATGGAAGATTATTGAATCTACTCATAGATTCTTAAATATTGATACAAAATTAAGGTTATAATTGGCTACATTGGTATGGGTTCTTTGAATATTGATACAAAATGCAGGTTATCTTTTGGTTACATCGTACTGTGTACTAACTCTTTTTAAGGTATTGTACCTAAATAATTATTTACAATGCAATGTGAAGTTCTAGTCCTTTTGAAAGCTACTATCATAAACTGTTTATAATAATTATTAAATGCTAATTAAAAGTTAATCAAATTAATGGTTTAGTTAGGTACAAGGAGCTAAGTTAATCAGTCAGTATTTAGCTAGAAACCAGTAACTCAGATATACTAGATATAGGTAGATGGTCTCCAAAAGCCTCAGAGATCTGTAGAATATGGCATTAAAAGATATATTTTATTAATTTGATAATTTTTGACAACAAGACATGTCAGCTCCTGGCAGCACCCCTTTTAGACTTCCAAGATGATAAGCATAAAAAACTTATCCTTTAGAAAGAGGGCCTCTTTGAGACAAACAAGTCACTGGGGAAGAATTGCCCTTGCTTCTACTGCAGACAAAATACTGAGCAACTGGATGCATGAAGTTCTACTGCCAACCTTTGCAAGAACAGTCTACCTGTAGAAAATTGAAAAAAAAAAAGCCGGGCGTGGTGGCGCACGCCTTTAATCTCAGCACTTGGGAGGCAGAGGCAGGTGGATTGCTGTGAGTTCGAGGCCAGCCTGGTCTACAAAGTGAGTCCAGGATGGCAAGGCTACACAGAGAAACCCTGTCTCGAAAAACCAAAAAAAAAAAAAAAAAAAAAACCCAAAAAAATTGAAAAAAAAAAAAAAAAGATTCATACTTATCAGCCTGCCAAAACTCCAGTCAGTACAAGTGGATCAAGGACCTCAATATAAGAGCTGGAACACTAAATCTATTAGAAGAGAAAGTGGGGAATAGACTTGAACTCATTGGTACAGGAGACAACTTCCTGAACAGATCACCAAAGCTCAGGGTTTAAGATCAACAATTAATAAATGGGACTCACTGAAACTGAAAAGCTTTTGTAAAGCAAAGCATGCTATCAATAAAACAAAATGGCAGACTACAGACTGAAAAAATATCTTCAACAACCCTATATCCAACAGAGGGTTAGTATTTAATGTATATATAAAGAACTCAAGAAATGAAACACCAACAA
Organism: Acomys russatus; assembly: GCF_903995435.1. Lineage (NCBI taxonomy): Eukaryota > Metazoa > Chordata > Mammalia > Rodentia > Muridae > Acomys > Acomys russatus. The sequence goes on along the minus strand of NC_067146.1, from coordinate 16,119,823 downwards.
AACAAATAATCCAATAAAAAATGAGGTACAGAGTGGAACATAAAACTTTCAACAGAAGACTATCAAATGTCGAAGAAGCACTTAAAGAAATGCTCAATGTTCTTAGTCATCAGGGAAATCCAGTTCAAAATGACCCTGAGATTATATCTTACACCTGTTAGAATGGGTAAGATGGAAACCACAATTGACGGCACATGCTGATGACAAGAATGTGGAGAAAGGGGAACATCCCTCCATTGCTGGTGGGAGTGCAAACTTGTACAACCACTTTGGAAATCAATCTGGTTCTTCTCAGAAAATTGGGACCAACAGTTCCAACTCAGGACCTAGGTATACCACTCCTGGGTATAGACCCAAAAGATGTTCCACTATGCAAGGACATTTGCACAACTATGGTTATAGCATTAGTCTTTGTAATAGCTAGAAACTGAAAACAACCCAGATGTCCCTCAACCAAAGAATGGATAAAGACACTGTAGGACATGTATACAATGGGATACTATTCAACTATCAAAAACAAGGACGTCATGACATTTGCAGGCAAATGACTGGAACTAGAAAAGGTCATCCTGAGTGAAGTATCCTAGATCCAGAAGGACATGCATGGTATATATTTACCTATATGCAGATATTAGCCATATAATGCTGGATAGCCATATTACAATCCACAGACCAAAAGGAGCTAAATAACCAGGAGGACTCCAAGGAAGATTCTTCATTCTCATTCAGAAGGGCAAATTTAATAAACACTGAAGCGGTTGAAGAGAGGACCATGATGTGATCCTGCCATAGATGACCTTTGAAAGACTCCACCCAGCAGAGGGCCAAAGCAGAAATTGTATCTCAGAGCCAAACTTTGGGCAGAGCCTAGGCAGTCTTAAGGAAGAGTGAGAGGCTAGAAGGACCCTAGCTGACAGGAGCTCCACAAGAAGACTAACAGAACCATCAAATCTGTGACCATGGTGTCCAGGGGAGACTGGTGCAACAAACAAGGACCATGCATGGAGAGGACCTAGGTTCTCCACTGAGATGTAGTCTATAGGCAGCTCAGTCTCTATTTGGTCTCCTATTAAAGTAGTAGGGGCTGCTTCTGCCATGGAGTCCTTTGACTGCTGTTGATCACTTCCCCCTCCATGTGGGGTACCATGCCACAGAGGTAGAGAGCGCAGGGAGTCCTGATGAGACATAACCGGCTGGGGTCAGTTGGTAGGGGAGAAGGGCTCTCCCTCTAGAGGACTAGGGGAGTGGAATGGGAGGAAGAAGGAGGAAGGATGGGACCAGGAGGAGATGAGCCAGAGGGCTACGATTGGAATGTAAAGTGTACTAATTTTTAAAAATAAATTTAAATTTAAAAATGATTTCTATAATGGCAACATGAATGATATGGTTCTTAATCTATCAAAAGCCTAAGATCAATATTTTTCTTAATGTTTTCAGTTCACAATGTAAGGGTCTGAGAATCACCTAAGAAAGATGAAAGACTCAAGAAGTATGTCGAAGCAATGAGTGGTTAGTCTACCAAAACAGCCTGCATGCAGGGGTCTACCACCCATACAAAATAGTGGTGGCCAGGATAAGAAGCTTGCAGGCTCTTCTAAAGGCTTCTAAGGGGATCTGATCTGTAGCTATGGGACTCTAACTGGCATTGGCCAATGCTCTTGGAGGCTGCAGCTGCCCATGGAAACTATGTGCTCTTGACTTCAGCTGGGATGGGCTGGTGCCATGGAGGCTGTATGACTCCAGCCATGGCCTTTTAGCAATGTTCAATCCTCTCAATAATATATGTAAACTCATGCACAGAATTCTTCAGGTAGAAACATTTTTTTTCTGCCAGGTGGTGGCGGCTCATGCCTTTAATCCCAGAACTTGAGAGGTAGAGGCAGGCAGATCCTTGTGAGTTCAAGGCCAGCATAGTCTACAAAATTTGTTCATTTGTTCAGGACAGCCAATGCTAAACAGAGAAACCATGTGTAGAAAAAAAAAAAGAAAGAAAGAAAGAAAGAAAGAAAAGAAAAACAAAGAAAAGAAAGAAACATTGTGTTCCATGGAAGTAATCATTAATCAGAATATGCAAAAAAAAAAAAAAAAAAGTATGACTGATCTTGTAATCACAGTTTGATCTTGCCTATTGTTTTTCTATGGGAACATTTTCTCATGCCTATAAGTTCTCTGCATGTAGTGTTTCTAATCTGATAACTATTCCCACAGTAAAAAGTTAAAATTTTAGGAATGAAGTTTCAAGACATGACAGGAGATAGTGAGCTCAAGCTAGAACCTGAAGTGGTCATTACTTTTAAGGCCTTTCATGTTTAAAATAAGAGAATGATGACAGGAGACAATGAGATACCATGGAATGGGAAACAGATGTTAGATACATGAGGGATATATCTATGAGCATGGGGAGAGCAGAAAAGGGGACAGGGGTGCCCCAGAGAGAGAAAGAGACAGAGACAGAGGAAGAGAGAAAGGGGGTAAGAGAGGGAGAGGCCAGGTAGGTCTGTCCTTTTATATAGTGGGCAGGGCCATGTCCCCATGGCCGGTAGGCAATGACATCACAGGTAGGCTGACTGATGCAGAATTGTAACAAGGCCTCTGCCCAGCGCCTTATTTCTTCTTCCTTGGTCACATAACCAAAAGATCCTAGAGCCAGCCTGGGACTGTTGGGGCCTGGGGTCATACAAGTAATGAGGACAGGACTTCTGAAGTCAAAGTAAACCAGTAAGCAATGTGGGAAACACTTCTGGCTAACTAGAGTCACGGCAGTCAGGCTAGGGAGCTGAAACAGGGGCCCTGAGGGAGGGGAGGGAGTAGACTCCCTTTAAACAGTAAAACAAGGGCCTGACATCCAGTGGTTGATTGAGGAAGAGCTTAGTCCAGGGTGTGGCAGTTGTAGGATATCTGCTTAAGCTCAGGGTCAACTAGTGTTTTAACAATGTTGTCCCATCCTTCCCTGCCAGCTCAGGCCTTGCAGGTTTTTCCTTTATAAAAGGTGAACCTAGGGCAAAGGGCGCTCAGCAAAATGAGTTACATATCTGAGAATGGGGATCACCCTGGTCCTTCTGGGACTTAGTGGTGAAAGACATTCATCCGTGAGAGAAAGTTTATGGCCAACCTATACTGAGCTTGGGCTAGTAAACAAATGTTCACACACTTACTTAGATTTCTTAGTTTTTCTCGATTACTCCCTTTTCAAGGCCTATCCAGATTACCATATCACATTTAGCTGTATTTCCTTGTGTCCTTTTGGTGACTGCACCTTCTGGAATTCTGCATCATTCTATAAGTTGACAGATTTGAGGATCTTTGGTCGAGTGCTCAATATGTATTCCTCATTTTCAGTTTGTCTGACTTTGCCTTCTGGCTTCTACATGTTTTAGACTTGAGTGGGGATGGCATCGGATATAAAGTCCTGTTATCACCACACTGTATCAGAAGAAAATGGCATTAAAACAGCACATTAATTTGACTCTTTGGCTGGAAGTAATGTTTCTCAATTGTTTTCTAGTCATTCCCAAGTCCACATTCTTTTCCAGCTCTAATCTTTCAAAAGAAAGTATGTGCAATTCTCCACCACAGGAGGCAGGAAGTAAACTTTTACTCCTTAAGGGAGGATTAGTCGTAGTATTAAGATTTCTGTACTTTTCTCTATATTTCCAATTATATAATAATAATAATAATAATAATAATAATAATAATAATAATAATAATAGTAATAATAAATGGAGTGATAACTATAGACTTTAAAAGCAGTACTATATTTTTAAGTTTTGCTAAAATTGTTCCAGGCTTAACAATTATGAGTATTCTCCCTTTCTTCCATGCCTACTTGAAATGTTTTCTTTCTGATTTGCTTGTGGTTAGTTTTTTTCTCTCTCATTTTCTAATACTAAAACATGACTGCATACTCACTAACACTGGAGTGAAATTCTAATATGTACTTGTTTTGTCCATTGGTCATTATGTATTCAAATCATTTGCAAAATTACTTAGGTCAACATATCTCTCCTTACCTTTGTTACTTCATAAGCAGATCCACTAACTTGCCTCAAGGATGCTTAGCAACCTCTGACATCATCACCTCTTGCCAGGTGTGTGCTAGACTATAAAAGGACCAATCTGCCATCTTGTCTCTCTTTCACTCTCACTTTCTCAACTTCCCTGTAAGGGCCGCACCGCACCTTTCCCCCTTCTCTCTCTCTCTCTCTCTCTCTCTCTCTCTCTCTCTCTCTCTCTCTCTCTCTCTCTCTCTCTCCCTCTCTCTCTCCATACACCCTCCCCTCTCTTTTTCTCTAGTCTCATGTCCCACTCAGGCCCTAACTCCTTTCCATTTTCCTTCCCCTAAATAAATCTCTCCATATCATATCTGTTATATGGCATTTTATTCTTAATGATAACAACCTTTCTCAAAAATTTTACATACTTGATTAAGTTTAGATAGTGTTTTTACATTACACATTTCTATACAATAATTTTATAATCTATTACTTTTTAATATTTTTTACTGTAGGGGCAAGATTAATGCCATATCCTATATGTAATTTATATTCTACAATTAATGATGGTCTGTATGAGCACTTGTCCTCTAGGTGCCCTTCTCCCTGCGTTCTGGGACTGACACCTGCCCGCACTCTCCAGAAACTGCACTGGAAAATTTAGATATAATTAACGCCCAATGACCTCTGAGATAAAACAGCTTCCCTGGAGATTGAGCCTCCTGGACCTAACCTGTCTGCCGGACTACATTCCTGAGACTCACAGCCTTCCATGGAGATCCGGTCTCCACCCAGCCTGCCTGAAGGACTGCATTCCTGAGACTCACAACTTTCCCTGGAGATTTGGTCTCCTGAAGGTTGACATTCCTGAGACTCACGACCCCACTTATAGTTTTGTCCTTGCTTCCCTGTGACCCCCACCTCCAATTACAGTTTTTCCTTATAAACCCATTGCCTGTGAAGCTCCAGCATCACTCTCCTATCCTGCTCCATCAGGAAGAATTGTGATCCGAAGCTCTGAGCCTGTAATACAGGACCCTGTGTGTGTTGCATCGGTATCAAGTCTTTTTTTGGGGGGGGTTCACCATCTAGGTAATCTCAGTATAACATTTACAAGTACTAAGGGTCACTATTTAGTGAAGTTCAATGTATTATGGATTAGTCAATTGTTCAAAACCTTCCAGACATTAAGGATATGGAATTAAAGCTTTCACTGGTCATATTAGAAGGAGTATTTTAAAAATAACTATTTGCATTTTGCGTGTATGCATGTTTGCTTATATGATCTTATGTGTGCGGCATGCATAGCCAGAGATCATGGGGATAGAAAACGTGTCAGATGCCATATAACTGAGGTTACAAAGGGCTATACACACCACATGGATCTGAGATTTGATATGTGATTATTTAAAGAGCAACAAGTGCTCTTAGTCTGTGGCCATCTCAGTAGTTTCTAGAAAAAAATATTTTAGTACCTCAGATTTCTGGAAAAACTCATAGAGAAGTTTGAATTTTAGAAATTAAGGTAATGACCAAGGAAAAAGAAAATGCCTAGAAATACTGGTTAGCCAAAGAAGGGATAGACTTATGAAGCACCAAATGAAGTCTCCCTGTGATCAAGGTATGTATGTATGTATGTATGTATGTATGTATGTATGTACGTATGTATGTACGTACGTATGCATTTGTGTGTGTGTGTGTGTGTGTGTGTGTGTGTGTGTGTGTGTTTTATTTAATGACTTGTTACAAAAGTATCCAAAGATCCGAGTGGAGATGCAGCTGAGATCCAAGTCTGTAAAGCACGATTTTGCACTAATTAGTGCATAAACAAAACACATCATATAAGACACAGCTCAAAACGCTGTAACAAGGAAGACATATATTTAAAAGAAGAAAAAAGATACAAAACACAGGCTTTCAATAAAAATGTTGGAATTACCAGAGAAGGCTGTATCAACTAAGGTAAAAGGGTCGATATTTCTAGAACAAAACTTGTATAAAATGAGGGGTGTGTGACAGGGTTTTAGAAAAGATGTAAAGTTTCTAAAATGAAATGAAAATTTACTACTTGAAATAGAAGTTTGTTAACTTTGTATGGACATCATGTAAAATAGAAAGTTTATGTATAATGTAAATTCCAGCATCACAGAAAAGATGATTTCAATGAAATACTATGTGATGTAACTGCAAAAAAAGGGATTAGAATGCTATGTTGTTAATATTTAAAACTTTGACATTAAAATGATCTAAAACATATCAGAGATAAAAGTTTTCAATAAGATAAAACTCAAATTTTAATATCCCAATATTCACTAATCTATCAAAGTTATGAAGATCAAAAGTGAGTATAAATATTGGAGACAAAAAGTATTTGAAAACAATGGCTACATTTTTGAGATATTAGATGTAACTAAGAATCCATAGGTTAGTATATATAAAACATTTATTTATTTATGTTCATTCATGACAGAGAGACTTCTTCGGGACCACTCCCCTCTCTCACATACAGGGAAGAGAGTCCAGCTGTGTCATTTATCCTCGTTTATCAGCTATTGATACCAGGAGATTAGGGATCAAAGTATTGATTTAATTATTCGCTACCATTATCTGATTCAACTAAAATATAGACACACATGCCAAACTCTCATAGGTATAGTTAATCTTCAATGATTCTTTTTGTCATTACATACAAGGAAAATAAATAACGAACTACACATGTATTCAACAGTAGTATATACGCCTATATCGATGTTTCCAGGTGTGTAACATGCATGAAACCATATCAGTTACTATGATGGTTATAGTTTTCCACTTAGACACATAACTCAATTATCAGAACTACAGAGTTACAATTATATTGAATAAGCTTCTGGATATTACACTAGGAGACTAAACATCAGAATATTCCAAGAAAAAATACTTTTGAGTCTCCTTAGAATCAATGCACCCTTAGATAAATAAGTGTTCAAATATATTTTTAGCCTCAATCATTCACAAATAAGTGGTTTTTGGAATATTCAGAAGATTAGCATATAAAATATTTATTATGTAGTATTCCTTCTAGATTTTGTAAGTGACTATAAAAGTTATTTTGTCAGTTGAGTTTATAGAGTAATGTCTGATTTTAGGCATAATTGAACTATATAAATTCAATGTTGGCTGAAACTTAAAATAAATTTGTTCTTCTACTTATAAGTTGTAAATGTCAGATATGAAATACAATATTACAAAAATATCATAAAAACTTCCTACAGTATAGTGGTATTTTATTATGTCAATACCAAAATTCCATTATTTTGAAAGCTAGTTTTGCCTATAAGGTTTAGGTTTATTGTTTGGCTCAGTGGTTGTTAAATTTCAGTACCATGGAAAGGAAACTTTAAAAACTGAATTGGACCAAGCAGATTCTGACATTTAGCCCCACAGGAGGTACAGATTTAGGAAAAGTGTCTCCCTATTGGTTATCCAGTTGTGGAATCTTTCAGGGAGGGACTTGGTAGTCTTCTGAGCTGACCAGTAAATACATATCCAAGGTTTTGGATATCAAATTTAAAAGATATTGAGTAGTATATGAACAACCTCAGCACAAATCAATTCTATTAAATATTAGAGCTGTCCCATAAGCCTCTAGGCATAGAAGCTTTCTGTGAAACATCTACTTGTAAATGCACCAGGAATACTTTATAGTTAGAGACTCCAGTAGGATCCAGAAGATGGCCACGGGCAAGTTTAGTCCTAAAACTGTGAGTAATGTCACACAACAAGACAAAGGGATATTCAGTTTTCAGGTGAAATTTGGGCTGCCAATCAGTGATTTCATCCCGGATAACATCAGTGCCTCAAAGTCACCGTACATTATAAGCAGAAGTGGAGAGGGGGAATGCAAAGGCTCTAAGGATGCTCCATAGCTGGCTTTGCAAGTAGATGGTTTGGCTGTCAACAGCAAGGACACAAAGTAAACGATTCTCCCTAAGGTCTCCGATAGATTTCAGCTCTGTTGGCATATTGGTTTAGCCTGGTATAGACAATTCGGGTTTCTAATCCCTAAAGCTGTAAGGTAATAAATGTTTATAGGAATAAGTGTTTATAGGACTCAATTTACGAAAAATTAAAGCAAAAATATCAAAATATTTATTGCACTTTCTCAGTGATTAAAATACATCATTAAAGAAAATACATATTTTTATGTGCTTATTTTTTCTAAAAAAATAAACTGCCTTGAAGCGTAGATATTTCACAAGCAAAAATATTTTTTAATTTAATTTTTTTATTTATTCACTTTACATCCCAGTTGCAGCTCCCTCCCCTGTATCCTCAGTCCCCACTCCCTCCCCACGTCTCCTATTCCCTGGAGAAGCAAGCCCCTCTACCCACCGTCCCCACCTCATTAAGTTCCTTCAGGACTGAGTGTGTTCTCTTTCCCTGTGGCCTGGCAAGGCAGTCCCACCGGGGGGAAGTGATCAAAGAGCAGGCAACAGAGTCCATGTCAGAGGCAGCCCCTGCTCCCCTGACTAGCAGACCCACAGGAATTCTGAGCTGCCCATCAGCTACATCTATGTGCAGAACCTAGGTCCAGTTCACGCATGGTTCTTGGTTGGCGCTTTAGACTACACATATCCTTAAAAGCCCTGGTTTGTTGGCTTTGCTAGAACATTTTATAGTATTGATTTATTGGGAATTATTAACTTGGATAGAAGCTTAAGTGACAAGTATATACGCCGGAACCTTAAGAAAACATCGCTGTGGACACAGATGGTACACGGAGAGATAAGTCAGCTGCTCCATCGACTTTCCTCGGAGCCCCACGTATGCCATCGCCTTAAAAACCATATTAACTATTAGGCAATCAGAACTTTGCAATCAATGGGTACTGTTTGATTGGGTAAGGAATATATTGCAATTAATTGGGATAAAGATTGCTTTCCATGGTTAACATTTTAAAATGTTTGTACCACATCTAAATTATGCACATTAGCTGAAGTACCTTTTTATGATTCATTAAAACTGTCTGAAAACACAGTGCCGAAATCAAAGTTTTATTTAAAAATTTCTTACTTCGTTCAGAACATGTCATTTTTATCCCTGTTTTTCTCGTTCAGTAAGAACGTTTATTCAATTATTGAAAACATTTCCTTGTATAGTTAAGCTATTCTACTAGATATGAAAATATTTAATGTTCACAAATATTATTTTATACAGACTAGCTTGAGTTAGCATTGAGAAGACAAATAACTAATAATTTAAAAGATTCCTTTTTTATTTTTATTTTATTTTTTAAGATTTTTTAAATAGTCTCAAGAGTGACTAATTTCTCTTCTTTTATGTTTCTTATTTTTAGATAGTGGACCAATATTTTCATTACATTTTCAAAAAAGTTAATATCATACTAATTTCTTCAAAATATTCTCAAGTGCCTGGGAAGGGGAAGATATGATAACATTCAGCATTTAGCATTTCAACCCCTGGACCATAATTCTCTCTCCACGTCTCTTGTGTGCTTTGTTTGGTTTGATATGGTTTGATTATTCAGGGGATAGGCTACTGGGTTATATTTTATTTTATGTACTTGCCTACATATGTTTGTGTGCCATGTAGCTTCCCAAGAGTTGTGACTGAAGCTGTGAAGCACTAGTCCTAATTTTTTATTTCATTGTTGCTTAAAATTAATTGATTGGCTGCTTGCATTCCTCTATCTCCGTGTCTGTCTCTCTGCCTCTCTATCTGTCTCTCTCTCGCTCTCTCTCTCTCTCTCTCTCTCTCTCTCTCTCTCTCTCTCTCTCTCTCTCTGTGTGTGTGTGTGTGTGTGTGTGTGTGTGTGTGTGGTGAGGGACTGTGTATAGGACTGAACATAACAATATATTTTACATGTTTTGTGGCAGGTGAAATGGTAAAAAATTCAAATGGAATAGCCTAAATCCAAGTGTGATGTTCCCAGAAAGCAAAATCTGAAGTGACCGTTGCAGCACACATGTAGAAAACTAAACCTAAACATTTCTCAAAGCATGAAATGAATGACAAAAGGGAATTGAGTTTGACATGGGCAAGGTGGGCTTAGCTTTGAAGCTGTGAAAGCCAAGTTCAACTGGCCTTCTAGGGCCTCACTTCGTCAACACTGGAAGATTTTGTGGAAAAACCTAGAGTTGTTTTTATGGGCAGTAGGAAGTAATGATATAAGGGAAGCCCAGGGAAACGTCTGGCAGTGACTGACTGCAAAACTGTAAACAGATTCTAAATTTGTAGAAGGAAACAAAGAGATGGAGAAAACTAAAGAAGAAGAAATCAGTTAAATAGTTTTTTCTTTTTGCAGAATATCAAGCATTGTCTAATGTTATTCCCAACATTCCTGCGTACAATAGAGATATATCAGTATATAGATAGACATGTGAGGAGTTAAACAATGGAACAATATAGCAAAGTTAAAATGATAACAAGAGAGAAAGGCAAACAGAAGACGTTTAAGGTTAATTTTGAAGGTAGTCAGTGTTTTCTTGACTATGAAGAGATAGAAATCAATTCTGAAAGGATGTTAGAAGACGTGGAGGGGGGGAAATGCTGTGACAACAAAGATAAACAGGATCTAAGGAGGAGATATTTCTTGAAGATAAGATAATCAGTGTATTTATGTAAAATATTCTGTGAAAAACTGTTTTAGACAAATACTAAAAGTGCATATCAAAGCACTATATCAAGAATATTGTGATAAATATTTAATCCATATTATGATGCTGTTTTTAACCACATAGAGGAATTATACTTGTAAGCTTTGATATTCTGTTATGTTCCTCATAATATTTACACATTCATAGAAATTCAAACATATCCATATCACAAAAATGAACAATTATTTTTGCAAAATTTACTGGTTTTAACAGCTTGTGGTTCATTCCTAAGTTAAGTAGCAGATATCCTCATAAAAATATATTAGGTATTATGAATAAAAATAAAGGTTTTGAGATAGTTGCGTGTACAAAAACATACTTTTTTAAATTAAGAAGATATTGAACTCTCATGTTCAATTATCAGTAACAGATCAATTTCTAGCATTGCTTTTCATGTGATTTTGCTTATATACTTGACCTTGATGTTTATAAAATTTTCGCAAACTCCGGAAAAACAAGACATACAACTGGCAAGATTGATATTGACATACAAAGTCAGCAACATATTTCATAAGCAGAGTAACAATTTAGGTACCAGTTTTGTCTTTGTATTATAAGATGGCACTGTGTAAATATTTCCATATATTTCACTTGTTATATATTCAGGTCACATCTTACCTGGCACAATATTTGGGTGAAAAAATATTATTTGTCATAAGGCCCACTCTGTACAGATTCTGTCGGTCTATAGGTGAGGAGTGAGATTTACTTATTTAAATAATAGCATCCTATACACTGCTTGTGCTTGAGAGTCTGGTGTCCGTGAAATCAGGCAGGGTGAGAAAATACACAATAGTGACAATGAAGCTAATGATAAGAAAAATGCTAGAAGGACATGTTGTTTTCTCAGGAAGGCTCCACAAAACAAGAAAAAGTAATGCTTTCGTGAAGTGAGCAATGTTGCAACTAATGGTGGAGCAAAGAGTAGACAGCTATACAGCTCTGCACATGCTTGCAGGCATCAGCAGCTGAACAGCAAGCAATGTAGGAAGTTTTACCATTCATCTTGGAAAGGTATCGTGTCAACCATCATTATAGTAGCATTAGGGTCAAGAAGATATTTAGGGATCAGTAGGAGAGAACAGACAGGACAGAGCCAATGTTTGTAGGAGTAAGGAAACTATGAGAACAGGGCCACTTTGTGTGTTTATAGAAAACCCTAACAAGAGAAATGAGGCTGTACACTTGATCAGTGACTGACTTTAATGAAATATCTCTAAGGGCAACCTGTTGAAGTGACAGTAAGTCTATATGAGAGTCAAGCTAGTGTTTCATAGTTTTGTTCCTTTTGTTTAAACACTTAACATTATCTTGAATACTTAATCCACATTATGTTTAAATATAGACAACAGAAACCTGTCTTTAACTTTAGTTTAGTAGTATAATAGGAATTTTAAATTTTTATTGACATTAAAATGGGGTAAGTATAAATTAATGAGACTGAATTTGTTATGTGGTAAATAACACTTTTTAAAGCTATTGATTAAAATTAATAGAATCTTTTTGAGTTAGGTCTGGTGTTATGACATCCTTCTATTTCAGGTAAACTATAGTTCATGTACTAGTTTTATTTATGTATTTCAATTGAGAATAGATACATTTTATATAAACATTACTTCTGCTAATAGAACTGTAAGTTATACATTCAGATTGTGAAACTTTCATTTTGAATAAAAAGGCCCAGCTCAGGCCAATTTAATGCCAACACTTGCAGCAAAATAACAAACTTGTGTTGCTATGGCATGGAATATTATCTCTACTTACTATTAGTTTTCTGAATCATTTTCTATTATTTTTAGTAATTACTTTTTCCTTCTAAAGTAAGCCTATTTAGTGACTTCTTTATCTGTGGACACAGGTTGGTTAAAAGATATATCAAGTGAAGTTGACTCTGATTTAATGTGTTTTCATTGTATTTTGGAAATGTTCCCTTTCCTAAAAGAAAAGAAAAAAATAATCACAGATATTTATTTTCCTTACTCTGAATGTGATACAAGGGAAAATACATAAAAATATCACAAAAAAATATATCTGTTCGAGATATAACTGATACCAACTTTAGATCCATGTTACAGAGTAAAATACAATTGTGAAGGCAACCTTCTCTGTTTTTATTCTGATTTATTAGTTTTAAGAAGATGAAATATGAATATCAAAAAACAAGGAGAAGTACATTGTTATAAAGCTAGAACAGTAAACTAAATAGGTATTTAAAGATAAAGATGGATTTAAAGGGACTGATACCAAATTGTAGGAAATTAAAGGACATGTTATAAAAGAGTTTCTTCTGGTTATGTACACTTAAGATTTAAACCGGAAACTCTGGAATAAAATGTTAACTGTCAATAGCTCTAGAAAGCATTCTATGTACTAAAGTCTTTATCATTCTATTCCACTAGTATGCTTTTATTTCTATTGTTTTTCTGAACTTTATGAACATCTCTAAAACCAAAGTACAATTGGGTAAATAATCAAGAGCTTTCTCTATTTAGTGTTGATGCAGTGTGGCCATCATTAATATAAACATCACCAGCAACAAAAGCATTTGACTTTGATGGTGAGTTGAAAGACTATAAAGTTTTCCATCTTCAAATAGTTGCCTGCAAGATCTGCACAGAACACTGTATGCTGATGGATGCCATTTTCATCATGATTTTGTATAAGAAATTCTTTTCGTGTCCTAATGTTTTATCATTCTGTAACTCAAAGATTCGGTCTTTCTGTGCCTCCATTTACACAGAAGCCAAATATGTGCAAGGATAATTCAAAACAGAGATGACACATCCAACAAAAATGCTAGAATCCCTCTCAGGTACTGTTTGTAAGTACGTTGACAAAACTAACAAAAGATTTATGAAGATCTCTTCTATAAAAAGGGGTTACTTTAGCCCTTTACAGCATGTAGGTTTTGCTAAAGATAAACACTAATCACAAGATATTTCAGTTACCTACATTTGCAAGGAATGAAAGCTCTCAAACCTTATTGCTTAAAGACTAGGTGGCAGATACTGCCAGTTTCCGATAAGCAAACACAGACTGAGAGTATGTCCCAGACCCCTGTTCTCTCTCCCTCAGAAGCAATCTACTAGTGACTTCTGTTTGTTAGACCTAAGAAGGAATTACAAGAGGCTTCAGTGAGACCATCATAGGTCTGGAAACTGAGCAAAATGGGGAAAGGTAGGAAGGAGCATCTACCCCAGGGTGCAATAACACATACATAGTTTCTAGCTGTGCTTGGGGCACGCTTAAGCCTAGCACTTGAAAGTCTGTCAGAAGGATGGAGAGTTCAAGGCCAACTGTGCTATACAGGAAGTCCAAGCTTTCACTAAATAATGTGGTCCTGCCTAAAATACCGACACAAAGTTACATGATCCTTTGAAAATTCCTCCTCTTCTGTGTACTATCTGCTCAGGCACTCTATGACTTCTGGAGTTGTTGTGTCAGGAACATCATGGTATGGTTTAGAGACTATTTTTAATGAAGAGAGAATATGTTGAGGAGGGAAATCAGAAACAATTCCCCTACACAATTTTCTCACAATGATTACTTTTGTATATAGCCCATCACTTCTCACTTGGAAAGAGCAAGAACTCTCAAGATTATTACCATAAATGGAGTTTTTATTTTCCCTGTGTGCTCCCTTTGTAATGAAGTGTGTATAAAATTATCAGAACAGAATACTTTTATAATTTAGAAAAAATTCCATGGGGTGTAATTTCCCATCTGTAATTATTTTACAAATGTCTATTTTGCATGAAAAACAACCCAGTTACAAGGCATGCAAAGCTGTGTTAATGACCAGCTATATTTCCATAAAAGCAGATGCCAAGAAACATAGTGAGGAAGTAAAACCAAATTGAGCTTACAATGAACACTGAAACTGGACTGCCTGCCTTCGGAACAAATGAGCAAAATGTGTTAAATAAATAAATAAGTATGCACATAGTTAACTATAGGCTATACGATACAGCTAATTCACAGGAAACTTCTTTGTTACTATGTTTAAATTTGCTAGCTTAACTATGAAGTGCTATTATTTTAAATACAAACGTCTCAAAAGATCTCTTATGATAGAGTTTTTCAACATAATCAAAATTGAATGTGTGTTTTAACGCCTTCACTGTTAATTCCAGGGAAGCAATCTGTGGTTTGCAATCAAGTGGCTGAGCAAAGTAAAAGATGGGAAGAAATTGATTATCTTTTGCTTTTATTTCCCAAGTAACAACATTCATTGCTGTACTGCTGTACTTACTCTAACTAAAACTCTCCTCATGTCTGGGAGAAAACATAATAAACTGCCCGTTATGTGCTGTGAAACAAGCAGGCATGGAAATTTTGTTAACCCTGAGTCGGAGTCACTGCAAGGATTCCAGTAGCAGTCCAGTGTCCAGGGAATTCTGCTAAGGGACAGGACATATTCTGGGGCTTCACTGTGTGAAGCTGCCCGCGGGACCAAGACACAAGGTCAGCTTAGCAGTCATGAGAAAACGCAGTGGCATCTTATAATTGATGATATCCTAGAGGTGCCAGCACTCATAGCTCCAAAAATCCTTTTAGAGTGATTATTTTTGTTTCCTTGGTCTTGTGTGGTAAAATTGAGGAACTGCAAGTTCATGGTTTTGAAAAAAAATGACAATTAGCTTCCATTTCACAGTTAACGTGCACTTGCTTTTCCCCCTTATGTTTGGTTCCTTGAATCTAGACTCTGGTAAATTTTTTTCCCACTGAGCTCTCTTGGCTCCTGTCTTACTTAATGCTTCTATTGTTGTAGTAAAACATCGTGACCAAAAAGCAACTCGGGGAGGAGAGGAGAGTGATTATTTGGTTTGAACTTGTACAGTACTGTTTATCACCAAAGCAAGTCAGGACAGATACTCAGACAGGGCAGGAGTCTGGATTCGGGAGCGGAAGCGGACCAAGGAAGCCATGGAGGCCACGGAGGCAACGGAGGCCACGGAGGGAACTGCTTACTGGCGTGCTCCCCATGGCCTGCAAAGTCTGCTGTCTTATAGAGACCAGGACCAAAGGCCAGGGACAGCAGTGTTATCTACAATGGGCAAGGTCCTCCCTTATCTCTCACTAAATAAGAAAATTCCTTACATCCAGATCTTATGGAAGCATTTTCTCAATCGAGGCTCATTTCTCTTTGAAAAGACAGCAATTGACTTTAATCTGAAAAGAAAAACCCAGAAAGATAATAACAAACTGTGACATTATAATAAGTGTTACATTATTGTTAAGAGTAAAATAAACTAACTAACCAAACAGACAAATGAAAAATTTAAATCATTCTCAAATGTCTATGATTTTTACATTTTATTTTTCTCTAATGCCTTTTGAGAGGCTTTCAGGAAAACAATGAGTTCATTACCCATCTTAGTTAAATAAGTATAAGGTATCACTACACTTTGCCCACTTAACGTGTTTAGATAAAGAAAAAAAGAAACTTTGATAGCTAGAAATTTAGAAACATGCTCTTAAATAAGAAATTCCATGAAGTATGTTATTACTACAACCAATCGGCATTGCTATCTGAGGTTTGTGTATATATATATATATACATATATATATATATATATATATATAAAATAAAATAAAATATATATTATTTTTTAATTTATTTTATTAATTTATTCACATTACATCTCAATGGTTATCTCATCCCTTGTATCCTCCCATTCTTCCCTCCCTCCCATTTTCCCCTTACTCCCCTCCACTATGATTGTTCCTGAGGGGGATTACCTCCCCCTGTATATGCTCATAGGGTATCAAGTCTCTTCTTGGTAACCTGCTGTCCTTCCTCTGAGTGCCACCAGGTCTCCCCATCAAGGGAACATGGTCAAATATGAGGCACCAGAGTTCATGTGAAAGTCATACCCCACTCTCCACTCAGTTGTGGAGAATGCTCTGACCATTGGCTAGATCTGAGTAGGGGTTTGAAGTTTACAGTCTGTATTGTCCTTGGCTGGTGGAGGTTTATATATTTAAACATATATTGTGGAAATAAATTTAGCCTAATCCATATATAAGATCTAAATATTGTCGAGTGATATTGATATAGTCTGTTTCCAGACCATATTCTTTAAATGTATTTCTATAGTTACACTTGATTTTACATAAATTTCTGAGAATATAAAATATATGTACAACAACTAAAAAATGTAGGTCAGCTGAAAATTTTTATTGGGTGAATGTTTGCTTGCATTGGCAGAATGTATTTCTGTTTACCATGTGTGTGATCCCTGCCACGGACAGAATAGAGCCACAGACCACCTGGAACAGGAGTCACAGGCAGCTGGAAATTGAATCTAGGTCCTCTTCAGAAGAGGCAGTGCTTATAAGTACAGAGACACCTCTCTAGTCTTCAAAATTCTTTTTAAAATCTTAACATCTAGTGTAGCACTCTAAAACGTAATTAGGGTTCTACTTAATTTACATATTGAAATTTTGCTTGTTACTTCCCATTGATTGTTAGCAGTAAGAGGTGCTAGGGTTGAATAATAATAATAATAATAATAATAATAATAATAATAATAATAATAATAATTAATATCTTAGCCATTAGTGTATATATCTAGAAAGAGGTGATATTTTCATATTTGCACTGGTATGTATGTATAGGAAGAATAAACTGTAATTCATATTATTTTCAATATATCATTTGGACTTAATTCATCAAATTCATTATTTGTCTTATATGATGCATAAGTAAAAAGGAAACATTTCACTTGATTCTCTATTTATGGCTAATTAGCCATATTTGTATTAAATGTTTTCCCCAGTCTTCTGGTGACAGACCTACAGTGTGTTTCATGGTCCATTTTCTTATGTATATCATGGGATTTGGATAAAAATAAAGGTGAATTCTAACTTCCATATATTGCACAGGGCTCTGACCTTCCAAACTATCTTTGATTCCCATGTGTTGTTTGAGGCAGTTGGATTCAAGCCAGGAAGAAGATAACACTGAAAGATGGAGGCAGGGATCACAATCGTGGCAGCACCTGCCAGTCGTGTGGGTCAAAGGGCTGGTGGTTATGAAATAAGTAAGTAGCCACCGTGACATTGAAACATGTATGGCAGAAGTTCAATAATTCTTCCAGATACTCTCCAAATTTAAGTAGCTGGATCCAGACTCTGTTTAGCTGTGTAAAGTGGTGTATTTGTGCATTTGCATTTCCGATAGTCTACTTGGGCTGAGTAAAACACCTCCCTGGTTGGAAAGTCACTGTTGCATCTTATAACAGTGTGCTCAATGTGCCTGAAAGATGATACTCTCATAAAAACAGTAGCGAGGAAAGCACCTTGTACAATCATTAGAAAACACCTACTATGTTGTTTCAATAACAGGACACTACTGCCCAAACTTGTCACACAAAGGGCAATTTCTTCAAATCAGTGTGTGCATAAGTTTCTCTCTCTCTCTCTCTCTCTCTCTCTCTCTCTCTCTCTCTCTCTCTCTCTCTGTGTGTGTGTGTGTGTGTGTGTGTGTGTGTATGTGTGTGTTGGCTGGGGGAGGACTTCTGAGTCACAAAGATGCCTTAGCTTAAGCAAACATATGTGAATTTCTGTTCAGTCTATTATTTTATAGCTCCTTGCAGCATTTAGTCTTTTGAACTTGGGACTTGATCCGTTACTCAACTACGATGCCTGTCACCCACTGCGCATCCTGTGACAGAGACCTGCCTGCACATTACACTGGTACAATAGTGGTGCAAATGTTATGGGAGTAAATAACCATGTTAAAATTGAATATTAGCCCAACTCCATCAAATAGAACTAGGACCTGGCATTGTTAAAGTGCCCAGTAATCCGAGACTAGATAGAACCTGGGCATAGAGGAAAAAGTACTACTAAAAGAAATAGAGCAATAAAATTATTCCTAATGACATATTGCTTTACTCATAGATAGGATCATCACTCAACCCTTATCAGTGAACTGTCTTCTTGCATTACATTGTAATTAACAAAGATCTATGTTATTTTTGAAACAAAATCTCAAATGTTCAATTTTACCAATAAAGACTCAGGAGCCAGATTCTGGCGTGAAAACCTACTAGTTCAGAGAGGCAGATAAAGCACCCACCCAACTGACCTTCCTACTCAGCCAACATCTCAGAAGGAAAAAGGCGTTTTCCTTCTCCACAGTTTTAAATACCCTTCAAACTGAAGGTCTCTCCTTCCTACTTCCTGTGCATCTTTCTATTAATCCTCTCGACTTCCTCTCACTCTCTATTGCTCTTTTCCCCCCGTGTTCACTTCCTGTCAACTGGTTGCTTGCTCTGACTCTTGGCCCAAGGTTGGCATTATTCAGCTCTTGTTTATAGAAAGCTCTTGCGTTAAACATGTGTACGAGAGCTAAGCCATATCAAAACTACTTGTTTACAATAAACAGAAAGTTCTTGGGTTAAAGATGTGTGCTAGGGCTTAGCCATACCACAAAAGAAAACAGGTTTTCCCAGTTTACAATCTTGGAGTTTATAATGTGATCAAATATCCTACAACAGATCCACAACTGGACAATATACAGAGAGTGAGAGACTTTAAAACAATCGGCTCTAAATGGGATGTCTTTATCAATCGCTTACCTGAAGGCTCAGGAAAATACATAAAAGAGGAGGTAGAAAGATTGCAAGAGCTAAAAGTGGTGGATGACTGCAAGAAAATTGTATATTCATTTCTAAAAAATATTGTTTTAATGTTCCATAAACCTTCTAGTCAAAAAAATAATATTTTTGTATTTTATTTTAATGTATATTGATGTGTTCCCCTGGCCTTCCCAACTGTGATATTCTTGAGTAAATTGATGATATACTTTTTTTTATTACAGTAGCAATAGTGGTTTTTAAATGAAAACTTAAGTAGTTGGATTGTCTGCCCTTTTTAACGTAGTTGACACCATGTTCTACATCTTAAAGAGACCCTAATTGAGTATAACTTATTGTGATAATTCCTAATTGTTTGACATAAAGTGATTATAAAATCCTGCAGAAACATCTGTCTTCTTATGGATTGTGCCGTTGCACATGGAGAGTTTACATGTCTATGTATAAGAATGAGTTTTAATTCAACAGAGAAGATGCATCCAACACTGTAATGCAAGAAACAATGTCAGGGAAGTGTGGCTCTGGTGTCTGTTATTCCTTTTCTGATTGTGCTATCTGTACTGAACAAATGAACCAGATTTTAAAAGCCTCGAAGGTTAGGAACTTCAGAGAAACACAGGGGTTTTGTTTTGTTTTTTTTAATCCTGGTGTATATTTTTCAAGAGATATAGTCAAACAGACCACAGATTTGTCATTTCTTGTATTTAGGATTTAGGATTTGGGTGAACACACTAAAAGTATAACTCACAAGCAATCTCTGGTTACTGAGTAGAAAGTGGGGCTCACCTAATTGCTGAATTGCGGACACTGGCTAGCTAACTGTCAGGTAATGGCGGCTCCAGGAATGCCAATGTAGTACCCAAGGAACATTCAGGAACATTCTTTTGGGTAGTGAAGAAGGCCAAGAGATAGAACTTGTATTTTCCCGTAACTACAAAAACTGCCCTAGACTATCAGGAAGCATGCTTGGTAAGTACGCCTTTTGTATAAAAGAGTAACTCTTGCTGAAAGCAATAACCTTTAGCTACTTATGTTGCCGAAGGTATAACGCCTCTGTTTTCAAGGAAAGCACAGCACTGGGGCATGGGTAGAGGGTGTATTTAATCACTCAATCATTTATTTGATTAATCATTTCAATATGCTTCAAATTAACTTCAAAATAACAAAGTTAGGAAACAACAAAATTGTGTGTTGGATTCAAAGCACACCCATGCACATTTCCCCATCTGTTTTGCTTTTAGCTTTAATAACTGTTATAACGTGTCACTCTGTTTCAGGTTGAATTATTAAATGTTGGCAGAGTGAAGATGCAAGGGATGGAAGACAGTGTTTTGTTCACTTATCTCTTAACGGATGATATGAGTCTGACAGACTGGGGCATTTTTTTTTTGTCTTATTGATTCTCTGTTTAAAGATCCCTCTCTTCTCTCTTGCCCTTACTCTTAAGCTGTGTGCTTTCTTTCTGCAGTGACATTTAGTTTTACAAGTGGAAAGTTTTACTTTGATTATAAATGTTCCATTTCTTCCAGGGCTGTGTTATAGGCATTATCAGTTAGATTTTGTTTTTAATTTTTAATATATGTATTGGGGTTTTTTACAGTATTATGAAAATTTTGCTTTGCTTTTTCCAACCCAGCTAACATTACTTCTGAATTATTCATTTATTTTTCTATTTTTCCTTCATTGTGAGTATTTCTTCCTCTCCTACTTTTTCCATCCAAAGTAATTTACCTCAGGAAATAAATTTGACTTAAGTGTGACTTTAAATGTGTGCATGTCTCTTAAAGGTTTTCAAATTAAATATATTCTTTAACATTTGTATACACATAGGTAAGACATTCTGATTACTCTTCCTCCACTCTCATCACTCAGAGCTCCTGTAAACTTACCCTCCCTACAAGTCCTTTTGCTGCAGTTCCATCTTTTTGTTTTGTCTTCTGTCCCACCAAGTTTAATAAGGTCATCTGTGTAACTGGGTCCAGGCAGATCCAGTGGAGCCTTCCAGCCTAACTAGTGTATAAATATCTGAAGACACTGATTAGTTTCCCACAACATCCACCAGTAGGTAATTTTTCAGCAAGGAGGGATAGTATCCCATAAGCCTCTCTCTTGACTAGCCAAGAACGATAAAATTATTATATAACAATGCTTTAGTGCTGAGGAATACTTTTAGTATAATTTATATTCAAAATTTATGTGGGATATTAGATGATTTGTGTAAGTTGTTAAAGGAAATTCATTCGAAGGTTTATCCTGAGAGCTATTAAATGAAATATTTAATTCAATTAACAGTAGTATGAGCCTGTAATAATATTTACAATTTACCAGCATGAAGCACACATTGGAATGAGCTGTCACCGAATGTTTTATAAAAAAAAAAAAATAAGTCATAGGGCACGGGAGTAAGGGGTAGATGGGAGGAGGGAGGAATGGGAGGGTGCAAGGGATGGGATATCAATTGAGGTGTAATACGAATAAATCAATAAATTATATTTAAAAAAGAAAAAAATTATATAACTAAATTTTATGTAAAATATATGTGTAATTATAGGTATTTATGGCATTATCTATGAACAACATATGGCTACAGTCATGAAGTAAATATACATGTGTAACAAAGAAGCTTCCAATAAATCATCTGATTCAGACAGCGTTGATATAAGACCTGATAACTTTCATTTCACACACAAATTGCTGACACTAAATACTTCTAGGTATTTGTTAGTTTGTTCTTCCATGTTAATGAAATTCCTGTATGTTTTTGAGATCAAACTGTAGAGACATATGAAACAAAAGTTATAAAGGATATTAGGGACAAGTGTAGAATGTACTGTATATAAGGGGGGGGTAATCAGTTGGTTGATAGCAGAATGTGTGATCCTTGTATTTAGGGAGGAAGGAGACCTTCGACTAGGGGTGAGTATTAAAATGATGAAAGGAAAAGGTGACACAGTCCTCCTAGCCACCTGTCTCTTCTTATCAACTGTGCACAGCTCAGCTTTTGAGACTTCTTAGAATAAGTATGGACAGTGAAGCCCAAGGCAGAAGGGATTCTTACACAATATAGTTATAAAGTGTGACATGGTCCCAGTGGGTCTTAAGGAGCATGTGATGATAACAGGCCCCATAACACCAAAAAATATTTGTCTTTTCATGCTATTCAACAAAATTGGTCCCTTCAGTCACTTCCTTTCCCTGGTAAGGAGCTTTAGTCTACAAGTGTCCTTCATTCTAAATATGCCAAATATGCCGGTGTGACTTCAACAGTGCTGTGTTGCCTCCCACTTGCTCAGTTCCTGAGCTCTCAAGAATTATCTCAGAGAATAAAGTTTAACATGAGTCCAGTGTACAATTCTGTGTCTAAAAAGGAATATTAAGCAATTACTGTTTGGAGCTCAGTGTCACACTCTCCAACTGACATGCTACCGAAGAGTAATGCACAGCAATTGTCTATAGTATTTTTAAAACCGATACTGCACACAGATATTTGTGGGGCCATTAAATAATGAGAACCCTAATAGTAAGTGTCATAATTTATAATAATATAATTATAATATAATATATTGTTTATTAATTATATATGATATGATATAATATAATATAAACTTAAAACAAATCCTTATGACGAAATATAGAGGCTCCTGCCAGAAATCTGTTTCCTCAGAGTTCTTAACAGAATGTCATATACAGAGTCACAATTTCAGAATAGCTTCTTGGAAATGAGTAAATTTTTACAGTAGGCTATAGATTATATTATTTAGTCATCCCACAGAATACCATTGGCTGTACTTGTACCTGATTACATGGCTCAGTGCTGCTGGAATTCCAAGTTATCATCCAGCAAGTGAATATATAGGAATAGGAAAGGCATGCATTTCTTTTTTTTTTTCCAGCAGAGATCTAGCATCTCCAAGTACATACATATCTGTGACTTGAAGTTTCAGGGCCTTTATTGATTCTTTTAAAACAATAGAACTTCTGTACTGCTAGCTGTTGGTAAATTAAAATACAGAGTCCCAAGGTTCAGCTTTTCCTCTCAATGTCTATACTTCAATTTTTCTAATTAGAGGAAAAATACACAACAGCGGAGGCAGAGCTTGTCACTGTGGTCACCACTGCTACATTTTCAGAGCCTTATGGGCACTGTCTTTTTGTTGGATACAGGAAGCAGGACCAGTTGTAAACTCTCATCACAGGTGCTGAACCTGAGCTAATAGTGTTCAAGGAGCTGCCTGCGGGGGTCTTGTGTATGGAGGATTACCCCTGAAATAGCCAGGGGAAGGCTTGGAGGCATGTCTGTCAGGATTCCATTTTCAAGCCAAGAATCCAAAGCATGCAGTTCAGAGAACTGGAGACCTATATCAACAGGAAAATAAAGGGCAGGGAAAAGCAACCACTGAAGCAGATCCTTAGCAAAGAATGTGAAGGGAGAACTGCGCCTCCTTCTGTAGAGCCTGAAGAATTTTACATAGTCCCTCCCAATAATAAAGATCTTGATGTTGAAAACAAAGAGCACCTTTTGTTCCACATTTGAAAATACAGACTTAAAATGACTGTTATAATCCATCCAAGTAATTGTCACCAATGGTAAATATAATACACACATAAAAATATACGTTCATTGGGACTACAATATTCTTAAATATGCAAATTGAGAAGGTGACACTATTGTCATAAAAAGACAAGGCTACTAGATTTGATGAAACACAACAGGAAGTTTCCTTGTCAGTCCAGGTAAGGAAGACATTAGGGATGAGGAAGTAAGCTGACATAGCACTAGGCTTTAAAGTCCTCCATGTGCTCACCTTCCGGTAAGACACAGAGGCGCTCTGCTATTAGCACCTTCCTGTACTCCATTAGTTATGTCTTTTTATGAATCTTTACGTGTCTCTGGATGAAGGTAAGTCAAAGGAACAGCAAAGGGTGTCTTAGACATGCACTCTTAAGGCACGCTGCATTCTATAAATATGCAAGGTTTTCTTGCCTCCATAACAATGAAGGATACAAGAAATAAAAGATAATGTATTGTGGGTTTTCTTTATTTCCTAGAGTCTTCTTGAGGAAGAAAAATCTTAACAGATAGAAGGAATGTTAGTTTTTTCTTAGGCATTCAAGAAAAGGTAATGATGATAGGCAATTGCAAAGCGGTTCCCAATGCCTTATCAAGATATGGCTAGGGAGGAAGCAGTTGGAAAAAATACATCTTTGGTGAAGAGTGGGAGCCATAGGAGACTCCACATCCTGTGACCTAGGTAACAACTAGAGAGTTTTGTCAAACACCTAGGAAAATGCTAATGGCAAAATAAATGGTAGAGACTCATTAGGGTTTAGACTTTAGGATGCCTTGAAAAGGAATTAGTGAAACATCTCACCCACCCCACCCCCACCCCCAAAAAGAACACTTGTGGTGAAGATAGTAAAATGAGAACTAAGCTAAGACCCTAGGAAGAGTGATCCCTACCAAATGCTTGCTAAACTTTCAGAACTTTCCTAAGGACAATATGGTTTTGTTCAGTATCTACTGTCCCCCAATTTCAAATCCAGGCACAAGAGCCAAGAATAGAAAACAAGTGAAAGGGCCAAAAAATATCCATTGTCCACAGAGAAAACCATAAAAGCAAATTCTCAGATGCACAGATGCTGGACTTAACTGACCTTCCCGTGAACTTTCATAGCCATCATCAAGCTCCTCAGCGCCACGATCTGGAATTACACTCTGACAGTTACCTGAGGGCAGCTGTAAAGTTTGTCTTCTTCTCAAAGATGGCACACCAAGGAGACAGCCCAACTACACTTGACTCTTATATAAAGACTGCATTAGGGGAGGGACACATATCCCCTTACTCTGCAACAAGAAATTATGTAACTTAGCTCTAAACCTTTCTTCTGCTTTCTCAGGAGATAAGCGTATGTTTTTTTAATCTGCATCATGCAGAAGTGGCTCATTCTTTCTCATCTGTTAATGTCAGAAGCACCAAGATATATGCAAAGTATCCTTTGGTTCTATTTATTTTACCTTTATCTCCTTTCTTTTTCTGTTAAACCTTGAGCCATCCCACCAAATTCTGTCACTGATCATTACTCACAGGTGTGATTCGTCCTATGGCCAGCATAATTTTGAATTAGCAAATGTTAAGCCATTGTTACTAGGTGAAATATTTCACCTCAAGCATCAACACATGGCCCTGATCAATATACACACATCTCTGTTTCTAACTCCCTTCCTCATTGCATAGTATTAAATTGTATTATGGACCTCACAGTGGTTGGCACTACAACACATGCCTAAACAAAGCGTAGAGCATGGGCATTTTCTTTGTGTGGCAAAGCGTAACTTTTTAAAGTCCAGGGATGCGGAACAGTGCTTTAACACTGTGATCAGAAGTCATGCTTGAACAGTAAAATCACAAGGGCAAACTCACACAAAAATGAAAAAAAAAAAAAAGCCAAGGTGCTTTCTAGACTGGAGAAAGCTGACCTGTTTATATGTTGCAGCTGAAAGCAGAGGCTAGAATACGGTTTGGTTCGAGCTCACTGTAACCACGCACACAATGGTGACAAGGACGTGCCACTCCTCATCCAGATGCCTGTGAATGACCTGTAGCATGCAGTGGCTATTGATTTTCAGTTACAAGGAAACCTTATTGAGAATATGAACCCACTAACCAGGGATTTAGAAAAAATAACGATTGGCCATGTCTTAAAAAAACATAGGAGGAACACACAGAATGTCTTTTCTATTTTCTGTTGATCTTCACAGCTGTTAATGTATTATCTTATTCAGTCTGAGAAAAATATGTCACAGATTTAGACAGTCCATCAATTCCACTTTCATTTTATTAAACATAGATAGTGTTCCAGATAAACTCAATTTATCAGGCTTTTGCCTTATTTAAAACATGTAGCATTTAATTATAGAGATAATGCACCATGTAACAAATTCATGATTAATTAAAAGTCATGACAGGAATCAAATGGTGGACATATAAAAATACTGTTTATAACAGTAAACGACTCTAGTGTAAGTGCTATTGAAATTGGAATGGTGAATAATGAGAAGTTTGTTAACTGGAGAGTGAGATGATACAAGCAACTTCAGCATAAAAGATTTGCTTAGCCGGGTGTGGTGGCGCACACCTTTAATCCCAGCACTCGGGAGGCAGAGGCAGGCAGATTGCTGTGAGTTCGAGGCCAACCTGATCTACAAAGTGAGTCCAGGATATACAAGACTAACATAGAGAGACCCTGTCTTAAAAAAACCAAACCAAACCAAACCAAAAAGATTTTAAGATGTTCTGATATTGCCGTTTTATAACTGTTTATCATCTTTATTCCACAAGCACTTTTCTTATGTTTTCTGAATAAAAATCTTAATATCATAACTTCAGTATGATTTACTTTTTCCAGGGAAAAGTCGTTTTTTTTTTTTTTTTTGTAAAAAGAATCACATGATTTTATGTTCAAGGCAGTTAGCGTGTTCCTATCATTCTTTTTATGTTTACTTTTCTGAGTTATGCATATTATGTCATAACAATAGAATGGAAATCATGGCGCCTTCTTAACTTGTTAGGGAAGAAAAACAGATGTGTAAAACAGAGCAGCAGGCTTGGGAAATTGCAAGTTAGAGGTAGGAGGTTACTTTCATACATGTAGGGGACCACAGAGCACCAGAGACAGCAGCACCCCTGGGCAGGAGATGGAGTATTTTAGAATTATGTAAAATTTGATCATAATATTTAATGGTCTAGTACATTTTGATTTAAAAATACAGTGTGTATCCTTGAAGACACTTAGAAATAAAGCACACAGCATGTGACAGTATTAAACATAGATACTATAATTGATATTAATTACTCACTCTGTATCAATCCTTATACTACATGAATTAAGTTAATTGTTATTATTCCACAGATAGCTTATTATTCCTATCTTTAGTTTTTAATTGTGCAAACACAAATGAAAAAGTTTGAATAAAGGTCCCAAGCTGTTTTGTTGACAGTGTCCTTTGCCTTACAGAAGATTTTCAGTTTTATGTGTTAACTGTTGGTCTTGGAGCCTGAGCTGTTGGCGTTCTATTCAGGAAGTTGTCTCCTGTATGAATGTGCTCAAGCAACATTTGGAATTGAGAAATAACATTAAATATTTTGGACAGTTTTTATAAAATCATATGTTGTTTAGTTTGCAATAGTGATAAAAATCTATCTATATTCATGTATAAACTTAAGTGAAAATATCTGATCAAATATATACTTTAAAATTTAACTTAATCAAACTTTCATTCAGTGAAAATATATACCATATTATATTACAATAAACTAAAAATATTTGTTTTCATATTTTTGAGTAGAGATTTGTCTATAAATGTAATCTTACTGCAAAGTCAATCCTAATATTTATATTATTAAAAGTTAATACACTACAGTATTAGTATAGTAGAGTGCAATAATTAAACTGCTGATATAAACTTTCAAATTTAATATCAACTAATTCAATTGTAGTAGTAATATTAGTGCTAATATTAAAAATATAAGATACTTTAAATTGACATGAATAGAAATTACTATGCGTGTATATTTTAGTGGCTTTTCTCAGTTACTTGAAAGTATGTCAGCTACAGCTAACTCCTTCATTCACTTTGACCATGAGTTTATTAATGAGACATTTCTATCATTTTAAGTAACTCCATCATGGTCTGTGGAAAACAAGCTTGAAATCCATTTCATTCAAGAATCGGAGCAATTGGATGATGGCTGCCTAAGGCCACTGTAGAAAAAGTACATTCAGAACATCATGCCCTAAGGACTACCAAATAACCAAGCATGTTAAAAGTTTAATTCAGAATTTTAAGACTCCACTCATTGAGACCAAATACCTTCTAATGGCGTAAACATGTGGCTAATCTTTCAAACAGAAATGTCCTGGAGATTTTGTTTTTATCATGTTTTTCTTCCCATCTCAATGCAGTTGCGTGGTCTGTGTAGTATTTTTGTGTTATCATTCAACATGATCTCCTTATTGACAATGTTAATGACTTGAACTTTGAACCTTACTTAGACTATTACAGCAGCATTAAAGCTGTGCTCCCAAGCACCAAATGACTGGTCACTAGTATCTTAGACACTCCGAATTGATGTCTGCAATATAGAGACATACATTTTCACATTTATTCATTTGACTTTGGGATTCCATACCTTAGCATAAAGTACTTTCTCCAGATCCACCCTTCCCATTCTTCCCCCACTCTTCAGGTGTGCTGCCATTTCTCTTCAAAATCATGTCATCTTATGTGTGTGTGTGTCATGTGTCTGCCTGTCTGTGTGTCTGTGTCTCTTCCTGTGTGGATGCCTACCTATGTATGTGTACACTAGTGTGTGTGTGTGTGTGTGTGTGTGTGTGTGTGTGTGTCTGCCTCCCTTTGTTTCTCTGTTTCTGTTTCTCTCTCTCTCTCTCTTTCTCTCTCTCTCTCTCTCTCTCTCCCCTCTCCACACACATGTGTGTATGTGTGTGTGTGTATGTGTGTGTGTGTGTATGTGTGTGTGTAGACTATTGTGTAGGGCTGGCCACTAAGCCATAGGGAATTTATCAGGGAGCTTGTCCCTGAAAGAAACTTGCCCTTCCTAACAGTGCTGGAGTGATGGGTGGTATAGTGTAGTAGAGACTTATGCAGACATCCATAGCTGTTGAGAGTTCATGTGTGCAATAAACCTGTCATGTTTTGAGGATGATATGTCCTACCAATCTCCTCAGTCGGCCCTTTACTATCATTCCTTCTCTTGGATGTGTGGGTTTGTATGGTTTGGTGTATGGTCTGTGGCATATACAGATGTCCCTTCTAGAAATGGACATGCCACAGTCTTTTATTCTTTGCCTTCTAACCACAGAGTCTCCCTATTTTGGAAGTTTTCAAAGAGTATCCTCTAACCGTTGAAAGTGGTGCTATTTTCTACAAGATTTTTTCTATTAATCTCTCATACAAAACACAAAAACGAATATATGAGTTATGACATTTATTTTCATTTATCTATAATCATGGCCATTTATTTATAATTTCATTTCCTTATTCTTACCCTTTGATATTTATACCCTTCTCTAATAATCAATATCACATATTTAAAGTTGCAATGTATAGGAAGTGATGAAACAAAAAAAGAAAACAAATCGTGAGTTCGTGCCAATGCTTCATGTTCTTGGTTTTCACAATCATATCTCCCAACTCTAAGACTGTAAGTTTTTACTCAGATTCACTCTCTCCACCATCAGTGCCCACATAAATCCACAAGCGCACGTATTTGTGTTCTCTTATATGGACCACACCTTGTAACCCTGTGATGAGTCACATATAAAGCATGGAACTTTAATCACACACAAAGTTGTTCTTCATTGGAGATATCCTCCCTTTCTTACAGAGATATATTCAGAATTTGGTTATGTATAATTAAAATGTAGGAGTGTATGAGATAATGATTTATAATGTGATGGTTGAAGTATGTATTCTAGGCCTTTTATCTCGATGACTTCTGTAGCTATATTATCATTCAAACACACAGATTAAAAGTATTTCATAACACATTTTTGTGTCAAACTTATATAAATATGTTTTCTTCTCCAATGTTATATCTTCTTTTAATTGCATTGATTATAACACCCAGGCTCTTAACAACTGGAACTGCAACTGAGCTTTTCCTTTGCAGACAGAATTCCCATGTCATTATTTTGTAAGCAAATTCAGTAACAAATATTTGCCATGGCCTATGTGTTATAAGTAACTAGAAATGATTTAATACCCACACAAGAATTTTCATTTGCAACAGGCATATTTTGTATAAGAGATTTAAACATTTTTAAATTTTTGCTTGTCCAAAGTTATAGAATCAGCTCAGCATGAACACTGTGGGACCTTTATCTCACTCATATGTGCAATTGAGAATCTAGTACCCCAAATAAAATGATTCTATACTATTAGATCAGACATCGTTAGAAGAACTTCTCCTGAAGAAGATTTAAACAAATGAAGAGACCCACAGCTGCATAATGTGCAGACAGTCAGAGATCTTGGAACACTCAGTCCTAAAGGGGATATCCCCACCAAATTCTTCCTTACAGGTTTCAGGAAACCTTGTAGAAGAGGAGGCAGAAAAATTGTAAGAGCCAGAAAAGATCAAGGACACCAAGGAAACAAGGCCTTCTAAATACATCAGGGTCAATGCACACATGACCTCAGAGAGACCGAGGCAATATCACAGGACCTGCAAAATCTACTCCAGATAGTTTCAGAGGCCAAGGGGATAAGTTGACACAAGCCTCAACTCAAATACAAAAGGAATCTCTAACTTATAACTATTAGAAAACGAAAAAAGAGTTTTCTTGAACAGAATCTCTCCAGTGTCACTGACCACTTCAAAGCAACATGCGGAGCAGTAAATGATCAACACCAAATACACTCCCTGGTAGCTTCGGCGGGTTCTTTGTACAATAATGTCTTCACCAGGCATTTTATTCTAACCTTGCAAGTGCCTTGTGTATATATTATAGCTCCCAGCTTCGTGTCTTTATGAGATTCTGTGTGTACGTGTGTGTGTGTGTGTGTGTGTGTGTGTGTGTGTCTTTGCCTCTGTATTTGTTTCTTGTGATTTTTCTTTGGCCCTATTTTTTCCTCTTTGTTTGCTTTGTCATATTCTAGTTTGTTTAGCTTTGTTTTTACCTTATTGCATTATTATTCTGCTTGTTTTCTAAAGAGAAATGGAAGGGGTGTGGGTAGGAGGACAGCTGTGGATCTCAGAGGAGTTTTGGAAGAGGAAATCATAATTAGAATACAGTGTATGAAAATGATCATTTTTAAACAAAAGAAAAGCCAACCCCACAGAAGTGCAGAGGAGAATGGTGTCCTTTGTGGATGTTTAGAAGGTTTTTGCTTGCTATATAATTAAAAGTAATGTCAAGAGTGGCTTCATTTATGTTTTATGAAGATTACGGATAGCATAAGACATGAATCAATAAAGATCTAGAATTTATTAGATGAATATATCCCTCTAATTTTTGAAGAATATTGTGATAGAAATCACCTACTCTAACTAGACTGCATTACTCACCACATTAAGTGCCCCTTGCTACACTCCCCCTCACATTCCTGTAATGCTCATTCTACACTTTTCTACCCAGTGCAAACCCCCTCTTAGTGTACTCATCTACCCTGTTTTTAACATTTATAATGGGCATGTTTACCCTGTGTGTCCTCTAGAGTCACTCAAAACTTACAATCTCTTCTATGAACAACAAAGGTATTTTATAATAAGAGCAATGTTTAATTTCTGCATACTGCCTTTTCTTTCATTACACATGTCATATCTTTTTTCCTTGCTACTTAAATACTTGCATAAATTATATGAGAGCATAAACACTGGTATATTTATAAAGCTTAAAGAATATCATTTTATCTTGATGGAACAACTGACATCTTTGTAAGAAAAAGCAGTATTCTCATGATGCATTTAGTAATAAAACAAATGACTGAGAGTCAGAGTGATTGTCGTTTAAAAGTTGAAGGATATTTAACAATTAATAATCTGGCATTAAGTGAGCCCTTGCTTGTTTATAAGGCAGTAAGTAGCTTAGAAATACCTTAGGAATGTGGTAACATTTGGAGCTAGCAATGAAGAAGTTAAAGCATAGTTTGGCAGGAAAAGAGGCGCTCATATATGCTTATTAGCAAATATGCAGACTCAGAATGCGCACTAATAAGTGTTACACATATATGACTAAAATAAAATTGTAATTAGTAGATACCGGCATCACCATGGCTGTCTCTCTGTGGCAGTGTTCTGGTACTCAGTAGAATGCGAGTAGCTTACTAGCATCCTAAATGATATCCACATTTAAATACTCCAGAAGAAAAGAAAAAACAAAATGGACAAATTCTAAAATTAACTGGATTCACTTACTGAAACTACTCCAAAAGGCACATGCTGTCTTCAGTAAAGGTTTCTGAATTAACATGGAGAAAAAGGTTTATTGATTAAGGTGTAATAGTGGGGGAAAGAATGGGAAAGGATCAATGAATTTATTGACTTTTTCTCAGCTTGACCTTGCACACAATATATTTGAATGTTTAAAATCACGTTTGATGTTGTAAGGCTGCCTTTTTAAACATGGAATTGTTTGTATCATTGAATGAAAGTTACGGAGACTAATGTCCTCTAACCCAAGGGATATATGGTCAAACAGAATGTGAATTCAAATTTCTGCTTTCCCAGGATCTCAAAGGAGCCATGTATGCTCTCATCTCTAACCTATGGACAATCACCAAAAGAGGTACAAAATGAAAAAAAAAATAACAAAACAGTTTGATACGAAGCTGAAATATCAGAACAAATAGAAAATCATTTCTGCCAACAATTAAGTGTGAATTTATTGATTTGAAAGGAAAAGCATTTCATGAAAAATATGACACAAGATCTTGCAGAGGGTTGTAGGCATGACACTACCACACAAAGAGACAGAAGACTCAAGGCAAGACACTATTCCTGATGGGAGACAAGGGAAGTGGTACTACTAAGGTGGCTCACCTTAGGTGCTGAAGTTCAAAGAAAGACAGATGAGGTAGGGAGTGCCACACGAGTGTGGTAGCGGACTCTTAATTATAAGCTTAGATCACAAAAAGTAACTTAGTGAAACAGAATAAAGGAATATGCTAAATCAGTTGTTCTCAACTTGTGGGTTGTGCTCTTTCAGAGGGTTTACCTAAGACGCTAAAAACCCACAGATATTTATGTTACAATTCATGACAGTAGCACAATTACAGTTATGAAGTTGTAACGAAAATAATTTTATGTTCGGGGTCAACACAATGTGAGGGACTATTAGTGGGTCACGGAGTGAGGAAAGTCTTGGACCACTGGGCTAAATTATAGTAGGAGCCCAGCACACACCGCATCGTAAAAGTTTCCCTCTGTCGTTCTGATGAGAATGTGCGGAGTGGAAGGAATTTCACGTTAACTCTAGGAGCGGTGTGCTACAGGGAAACGCAGAGAAGATAAAGTGGAAAGGAGGTGAATGCAAAGAGACTGAGTAGTATTGTCAGGTGCGTTGTCACCGGCTAGTGGCTTTTCACAAGAGATCACAATCGGGGCTAAAAGAAA
Organism: Acomys russatus; assembly: GCF_903995435.1. Lineage (NCBI taxonomy): Eukaryota > Metazoa > Chordata > Mammalia > Rodentia > Muridae > Acomys > Acomys russatus. The sequence goes on along the minus strand of NC_067146.1, from coordinate 16,086,431 downwards.
AAGTAAAATGTGGCGGAATGGAGAAGAGCATATTGAGGACAAGGGCCAGCAAGCACATGGCTCAGAAGACACATGTCGACTGCGCTCAGGAGCAGACCTCGCTGATCGCAGTGATGCCTGCTCCCTGGAAGGAGGAAGTTCTATGTGTTATATGCATGGGGTGATTTGGGTTTCAAGTGGTGACATCATGTTTTTTTTTTTTTTTTCTTTTTTTTTTTTTGGTTTTTCGAGACGGGGTTTCTCTGTGTAGCCTTGGCTGTCCTGGACTCACTTTGTAGACCAGGCTGGCCTCGTACTCACAGCGATCCACCTGCCTCTGCCTCCCAGGTGCTGGGATTAAAGGCGTGCGCCACCACGCCCGGCCATCATGTGTATTAAATAGCAGTTATTTGTCACTGATTATTTACGTGTACTGGCACATGTTTTTAGGGTGCTGTCATTTAAGCCAACAGAAAATAAAGTGTAATAAGTGACATGAGGTCCTCACTGTCCCAATTTGCTTTCTCCATGATCCCACAGCACTTCCCATGATCCCACAGCACTTCCCATATATATGGGAACTAGTTGGGCTGGAGAGATGGATCAGGGGTTAAGAGCATTGACTGTGCTTCTAAAGATCCCATGTTCAATTCCTAGCAACAACATGGTGGCTCACAGCTATCTGTAATGTGATCTGACGCCCTTTGTGGGCCTGCAGGTGTATATGAGGCAGAGCACTGTATATATAATATTTAAAAAGTGAATTAGCTTGTGAAAATGGGGTTTACTTTCACAAGGAATAGTAACCTGTAAAGATTACATAGCATTACATAAACATAAATTGATGATCCTTAATTCATTAAAGTATTCAAATTGCCAATTCTACAGAAAGGGCTTCTTCTACCACATTTAATTACACCCAGTAGCTGGGTCTATTCCCCTAAAAATCACAAAGAATAAAAATTTCGGTTTTATCATATTAAATTATCTTTCTATAGGTATCATGAATTTTATTAACACAATGAAATTACACAGAGGATATAACTATTATAAGTATAAAGGTTCTTTAATTACAGTGTAGATAAGTACAAGAGTGTCAGCTTGAGTATCTTATTTTAAATATGTTGACAACGAATATATCATGAATAATGTAACCTCAATACATCTTCAGACATTTTTTCATAATTTGGAAAATTAAATTACTGCATGTACCTTTCACTCTGTTACTGGGGATCTTGTACTGCATGATTGACTTTTGTAAAGAAACTCTGAAGTCAGGCACCGGAGTCCTTGGGAGTTAGACTAGTCAGCTAGAGTGTGGCTATCAGTGTCATATGGATTGATGTGTGGGGCATAGAGAAAGTACAATTCAGTGCTGTGAAACTTAATTCAAATTTTGTTATTAGGTCAAGTGTTTTATTTATTAACTTCTGTAATGAGGTACTACTAGGCTCTATATAAATGTGTTTTATGGATGGACAATATCTCTCAAAACAAAAACACAAAACATCAAAGAAAGTCAGATTTTTCAAAATGTATCAATTACTCTCATCAGAAAAATTATTCATTATTAAATATACCAATATGCAACCTTAGGATGTTAATTGAAAGTGAAGTTTGTATATGTTGATATAAAAAACTAAGATTGTTGGCAGTTAATATTGTTAAATACTTTCCATATACCGTTTACATAGGTTATAGTAAAGTGGTCCCTTTCCGTAGAACTGAAGTCAGAACTGATTTATTTTTTGTTAGTGTTGTATGAAACTTAATTCAAGAGATGTCCCTTTGTTCATTTTCTTAGTGAATCTTACTATTTTTATGGCAGTTGTCATACACCGTCTCACAGATGCCATTTTCCTGAATCATGTTTTCTGCTCACATTCTCTGTTTTAGGCAGCAGGTTTTACATTTATTCTAATTGGACCATATCTTCTTGTACATATACAACTTTTATACGCTATTTTCTATTCTGATCCTGTAGGCTGTTATACATGGGGATTTTATAGTGTCTGAAGAGATAACACAGTAGTCTAGGTTGCATGTCAAGCAAGGGTTTATATTTACAGCAGGGCAGATTAAATAGACTTACTTGGGTTGGTTTGTGCATGACTGCTGTAGTGATAAAAAAACAAGTGGGAATCGGATAGGTTTCTAACACTGCAGATAAGAGTCTATGGGGTGGGAAATTTATTGCCCACCAGCAGAGAAGAGCGGTTATTAAGCAGAATAAGGTAAATTAGGCTGGCTACTCATCCAGGCCTGCACCACATCAAGTCTCACTCACTGATCCCAGCCTCCACATTGTCTTCTCTTGCACGATGCATTCTGGGAATTTATTTAGTTACAAAGCTTCTGATCTTACAATTACAGTTCTGTTTTAGCTACAAATTCAGGGATGATTCAGTCAATAAATAGGCAATCAATAGTATTTATCTTACTGATCATTACATTTGTGAAAAGACACATTAATCTCATACCTTTTCAAAGTATTGAAAAAGCACTTCAATTCTAACAAGGCTAATTTTTAGTGTTAAAGGTTAAAAGATTGCTAAATGTCTGTATCTGAGGGGTTGCAGTGAAATCTCTTAGAGAAACTCTGAAAAAAAGAAACCCAGGGTTACAGCTGGAATAAGTTTAATGTAGAAATATTGCTGGGTCCTATTTATTTGTGCATTGAACATATGTTAATACAAGTTATAGAGCTCTGCTCTGTTTAGATGAGTTACTGTTGAAAAATTTAGCACATTTTATTTTAATAACTTCACAGCGTACTTATTTTTTTCAATCTATTTCAGCAACTGATTGCTCTTATGGAAGCATTTTGTTAGGCACAGGACACCAAGCTTTCATTGACATTAATTTGAGTACCTTTTAAGGCTCAAAACCTCACGGTAAGTTATGCCTTCTGTAGTGGCAATTTACCTTTGACATGGGTGACTTCACTTGTAGTTTATTTTTTTTTCTTTTTTTTTTATTAATTTATTCTTGTTACATCTCAATGTTTATCCCATCCCTTGTATCCTCCCATTCCTCCCCCCCCCATTTTCCCATTATTCCCCTCCCCTATGACTGTTGTAGTTTATTTTTATGAATAGAGTTAAGTCCCTATAATGTTCTGTATTTACATAAGACCACTTATATTTAAAAATAATCCATAAGGATGATTTTGTTCAAGGCTTGTGAGCTGAGTTCAATCCTGCAGCACATGCAAAGTTGGAAGGAGATCATATTCTTCTCATAGCTGTTCTTTTGTTTTTGCTTGTTTATAGCTGTGCCACTTACCCCAACTCAACAATAAGCTTTAAAGACTAACAATTTGGTATTATAACATGATTTTAAGACAAAGCCATAAGATTATGATTATAAATGTTTTAGATAGTAAATACACCTTTTGTTTTGAATCTAATGACTAAAAAACAGTATTAGTTTCATGCATTACATTGGTTTACTTTCATCAATGTAGAAATAATGAATCAAACAGGATACAGGATAGGGTAAAAGATAGGACATAGGGCACACAGGGCATTAAAAATGGCTTCTTGAGACTGTGCTATCTGTAGGAACACTTAGGGATTGCTACATCTACACAGTTTTTACAAAGGCACCATTTTTCTATTTTAGAATCACCAATCACCATTTAAAATGCTGATTTTTAAACTTTCTTTTGATACCTAGGCATTTTCAGATAGTTTCTATATAGTATATGCTCACCTCAACTTTCCCCTTGTTTTAGCTTCCTCACTGGCATCAACATCCAAGTAAGACCTTCATACATTCATACCTATCTGTGTGTTTATTATGACTTCAAACACAGCAACATGACTTTTAGCCAAATGGAATATATCACTTAAAATTCATATACTAAAATTTGTTAATACATAAAGGATGGTAAGATTTGTATACAATAGTTATCTGATAATCTACTTTTGTTTGAAAAAGGACATCCATGAAATCTAGACTGGCCTGAAACTCCCTTTTTCTTTCTTTTAAATTTAATTATTATATGTGTTTTGCCTACATTTAGGTTACATGCCAGTAGAGGGCAACCGATCTCATAGGTGATTGTGAGCCACCACGTGGTTTCTGGGAATTGAACTTAGGACCCTTGGAAGAGCAGGCAGTGCTCTTAACCTCTGAGCCATAACTCTTCACGTAACAAAGTCTGTCCTCTTATTTATGACATTTTTGCCTTGGTAATGCTAATTTTTATGCATTAGTATATTGTATTGATTTAAGCTAGGTTTGTGGGGTAGGTTATGACAATAATGGGAATCTAAGTAATTGTTTTTCTAGGCTCAGGCATGTGTTTCTATTGTGCTATACTGCAGGAAGAGATGCACCATTTATAGTGCTGACATGTCAGTATTGGACAAGCAGAAGACACCTCTCACCCCAAAGAGAATAAGTGTTTACTCTGGACCCTAATAAGAGCCATCATGACCCACAAACAAGATCAGGTTACCACAAATTGCACATTCCAATGTCAGCAGTTTCACGAGTGTTTTATAGAAACAGAATAGATCAAATCATAAACCATAACACATTAAAATTATTTGTAGACACAGTAGGTATATAGGCTACAGCAAGGTAAGGATTAATCTATGATTGGCCTCGAATTTTCATGTCAAACTTAGGTGTGTATTGATGGAAGATAGGTGTTTTCTAATTTTTATGGGAAGTAAATTCAAATGCTACTTTTGGGGTTATTTTTGTTGTTGTTGTTTGATTGATTGATTTAGTTTCATTCCTTGTTGCCATTATTATTTTATTTTCCTGGTTGTTTTTCTACATTTGATTCTTAAGTGTTTGAGCTTGATTTTCCTTAAATCATAAGTTCTTGGAGTTGACTGAACTTCTGTGTACAAATAAATGGTTTACTTCAGCAATTTTGCAATCATCATATATTTTAAATTGTTTTGTTCTGTTTACTTTTTTCTACATTATCAGTTTGTTTATCTCTAGTAATTGATGACTTGTTGATTTTCTGTATCTATACTTCTTAAAAAAATCTTTTCCATATTAAATCAACTCCACAGAATTGTTTTCCCCATGTACCCAGTCCTCACTTTTATAGATTCTACCTTTTTGGTGCCTGTTCTTTTCAACCTCAGAGTTTCAATTAGTTTCAGCCTCTACTTCCTATTTATGTGCTGCTATTTTATATTAATAAGTCATAAGATCCACACTTTACGTTTTTCTTTGTTTTATTTTAATATATTTGCAATATCATTTTTGAAAATTTTAAATAATTAAATCTGTTTTAGATAATTTCACAAAGCAGACCCATGCACAATCCTTTCAGACCAATCAACCTTCTCCCCAAAAATCTCTTGCTTACATTCATGACTATTGGTTTTGTTTTATGAACCGTAGAGTGTCATCTGGGCTGTCTGTGTGAACATGAGTTTGGTGTTATATTTGGGAGCTTGGAAGGCTCAGCTGTGGGTTCACAATAAAGGACTCTCCCACACAGGCAGGGGTTCAGAAGTAAGGGACCAGTGTTATGTAGGCCCAATAAGGTCAGCTATATCTTCTCTGAATAATGATTATAATGGTTGTGTTAAGTCTATGCAATGGTATTTCACAGCCATTCATATTACTCTGTGGTCCTCACATGATTACTTTCCCTCCATCTAACAGTCTGTTGTTAAGTTCTCTTTAAGAGAATTACTTTGTCTGCTTTTTAATGCATGTGTGTAAGGCATTTTTGTAGTTCTCTGCATGCCTCAGAATTTTTGGTTGAACCATAGGAATTTTAGGTAGCACAGTGTAGAAACATTGGGGATTTGTTTTCACCTCACCTCCACATTGCTGATTTCAGCTCTTTTCTGTGTGCTGACTTGACTGCCTCAGCAATAGTGGACTCTGCAGAGGGTTAAGTCTTTCGCACACATCTATCTCTTCCTCACCCTCACCCCAGAGACGAGGATTCACTAATATGAGCTATATTTGGCTGCTTCTTTATTTGGCTCTTCCGTTCTATTTCTAGCTGTCTACCTTCATTACACTCAGGCCCAGTTTTATCAGCTGACTGTACAATTGTTTCCAAGTAGACTCTGGGGCATGAATTGAGGAATTTTTGCCGAGCATCCATGAGGCCCATGTTTAAGGCTTGTTCTAACCTCATTGGTGTAGTCTTTAGTTACATTCTTTTTTCTCTGTTTAATTTCCAGTTGATCATCAATCATACTTGCTGTAGCCAGAAAGCCAAATTATCATGATTGCAAGAGATCAGAATCTCACTAGTCTCCTTTGAGAGATGATTTACACCACACACATTCACATTAATTTTTCTGTGGTCTTCATTCATGTACATAAATCCAAAATTTGTCTGGAATCAGCATCTTCTATCTGAAAAATACTTCTCATATACATTACAAATCTGCTTAAACTATTTTTAAATTTTTGGTGTGGAAGTTTTTTTTTTAATTGGTGTAGAATTCTAATTTGTGTGTGTATACGGGTGTGTGTGTGTGTGTGTGTGTGTGTGTGTGTGTGTGTGTGTGTATGAGGAATCTCTCACCACTGGAAATGTAGTGTCTTTGTCCTCTGCTTTGCATACTATGTAATCCCAGCTCCTCTTTTAAAGACAGAAACCTCTCCACATGACGATGGGTAGATGATTCTGTCTTTATCTTTCTTTCTTGGTACAACTTTTATCCACATTGCTTGTATGAGCTGGGTAGTGGAAAAGGCATATATATTCTAGCTTGGAAGTGATATCCTGCACAATTATGTATATGAGAATTATTTAAGAATGTCCATCTCTGAATATGCCTAGATTCGGAGCTTAGAAATCCACATGTCCTTGACTGAGGAAAATTAGATATTCTGGCATTTCTGTAAGTATGGACATATAGAAATCTAGTTAGGTCATAGCTGAAATATTATACCCCCATTTTTTTGTCTTAACATGGCTTTGCCTTTCTTTAAAACAGCCATATGATCTGGGTAGGGGTTTAAAGTTTACTGCCTGTATTGTCCTTGGCTGGTGCCTTAGTTTGAGCTGGACCCCTGGGCCTGAATCTGCCTATCATAATGTTCTACTTGTAGGTTTCTAGGACCCTCTGGATCCTTCTACTTTGCTATTCTCCTATGATTCTCTCATCTAGAGTCCCAATAGGATGTCCTCCCCTCTGTCCCAGTTTCCCGGTAAGTGAAGGCTTTCGTGGGACATGCCCCTTGGGCTAATATGCAGATATAAGTGAGGATATACCATTTGAGTCTTTCTGATTCTAGGTTAACTCACTCATTATGACCATTTCTAGCTCAATCCATTTATCCACAAATTTCGGGAATTCCTCGTTTTTAATAGCTGAATAGTATTTCATAGTGTATATGTACCACAGTTTCTTTATCCATTCTTCTACTGATGGACACTTAGGCTGTTTCCATGTTCTGGCTATTATGAATAAGGTTGCTATGAACATGGTTGAACAAATTTTTTTGTTGTGTGCTGGAGCATCTTCTGGGTATATTCCAAGGAGTGGAATAGCTGGGTCTTGAGGAAGCCCTATTCCCAGTTTTCTGAGATAGCACCAGATAGATTTCCAAAGTGGCTGTACTAGTTTACATTCCCACCAGCAATGAAGGAGTGTTCCTCTCTCCCCACATTCTCGCCAGCATGTGGTTTTGCTTGAATTTTTGATCTTAGCCATTCTGATGGGTGTAAGGTAGAATCTCAGAGTTGTTTTGATTTGCATTTCCCAGATCTAACCAATGGTCAGAACATTCTCCACAGTGTAGTGGAGAATGGGATATGACTTTCTCACGAACTTTGGTGCCTCATATTTGACCATGTCCCCTGGAGGGGGAGACCTGGGGGCACTCAGATGAAGAATAGAAGGTTACCAAGAAGAGACTTGATACCCTATGAGCATATATAGGGGGAGGTAATCCCCCTCAGGAACAGTCATAGGGGAGGGGAATAAGGGGAAAATGGGAGGGAGGGAAGAATGGGAGGATACAAGGGATGGGATAACCATTGAGATGTAACAAGAATAAATTAATAAAAAAATTAAATAAAAATAAATAATTATATAAAAAATAAATAAAACAGCCATATGTCAATTTATTGTACAATTACACTTTTCAGAACTCCAAATGTTCAGACATTTTAATGAATTTTGTTAGTCAAGGTTGTTTCACTGAGAAAAGGTTTCATGGGCATCTAGACACAACCTGTACACAAGCTACATATCTGAAGTAGACTTTTTTCTGTGGAGGAAATTTAATCCAGCAACATGTCTAGTCTGGCAAGGGAGCACAACCAAAGGCCTCCTAGTTCTATGTGATCTGGCTTGAAAGAAGACATGCCGTTAGCACACACTTTTAATTCAAACAAGGAAAATAAAGTTAATTTGTAAAAGGAGGCAGCCATGTTGGAAAGTGATATCTAGTTGAGGGGCATGCAAAGTGATAAATCGGAGAAAGACTGACAGAGTGAGTGAGAGGTAGGGTATGCCTAACTCTCCTGAGAACAGACAGGAAAGAGGAGGGGAGGGTATAGCAGAGAGAGAGAAAAGGCAAAGAGAGAGAGGGAAAGTTGACTCAGTTCAGTCAATTCAGTTGAACAGTCAGTTAGGGGTGAGCATGACGGCCATCGAATTCAGTTTGGTGCAGTTCAGATTTGGGGGTTCAAGAGCAGTTTTCCCAGAAAACACTCCATTGTGAAGCCAAAAGAAGCCAAATTAAATTAGTAAGCATGAAGAGGAGTTTTGGCCAGAGCAGCTTATTCGAAGCAGCCGTTACGGCACCAGCCAAGGACAATACGTGCAGTAAACTTCGAACCACTACCCAGATCTAGCCAATGGAGAGGACATTATTCACAGTTGAGTGGAGAGTAGGGACTTACTTCCACATGAACTCTGGTGCCCCATATTTGACCATGTCCCCTTGATGGGGAGGCCTGGTGGCACTCAAAGGAAGGATAGCAGGCTACCAAGAAGAGACTTGATACCCTATGAGCATATACAGGGGGAGGAGGTCCCCCTCAGTCACAGTCATAGGGGAGGGGAGTAAGGGGAAAATGATAGGGAGGGAGGAATGGGAGGATACAAAGGATGGGATAACAATTAAGATGTAATATGAATAAATTAATAAAATATATTATTTTAAAAAAGGTCAGAAAGAGCTAGGAAGGGTGATTTTATTCAGCAGTAAGTCTCAGCGGCTGAAATATTATAGGTCTATGTAAGGGGACGGATGCTGGAAGCTGAGACACGCAGTGTTTAGGTTAGCAGAAGATTGGAACAGAAACATAAGTCTTTGGGCTTAGCCCACACCATGTGTCCACACAGTATGGGTGAGTCTCTCATCTCATGCACTTGTCTGAGAATATAAAAGTCCCTTTTCTACTTCTCTAATTGATATGGGAAGCTGATTACCTGTTCTAAAGCCACATTCTGGAAGCATGGGCCTGTTCCATGTTTTGAAAAAATTTTTGTGCAATGGGCTTCTCTACCATATAGTTATCAATACACACTTAGATTACGCCTCAGTTACATCTCACTCCTATTAGTAGGGCATTGGCCAGCATTTCAAAAGAAGTTCCTTACTGTTACTGCTAACACCCCTTTCTCTCACTCACGTCTCTGGGGGATTTTTACCAATTACTTCATGTCTAATAGTGGTAATTTAAAAATCACTAGCCTATTTCAAAGGAAACCATTCGTACTGTTAAGCAGCAGTGGATTTGAAGTTTGGTTGTAAAGACGTTTTCAGAGATGTTGTGAATGCCTGGGGCAATGCTCTCAGGGAATTAGCAAGATCACAGCTAAATTCTGAATAGCCAACATGCATAACTATCATGTTTTAGAGATTTTTTGATAGCTGTACAACTCCTGTCATAAACCTTAGCATTAGAATCTGAACATTTTTCTCTTACAATGATTATTCTAGGTAGACTATTTCCGGTGCCAGTAATACAAGTAGCTCAAATTAAAGAAGAAATATTTTTTCTTGGATTTGATCCTTTTAATGACACTGCCTCTCTCAAAGATCCTAATTCTTTCTCTTTTGAATCAATTTGGGAATATCCCTACAAAAAGCTGAGGGGCTGATAAAGTGTGTGTGTGTGTGTGTGTGTGTGTGTGTGTGTGTGTGTGTGTGAGAGAGAGAGAGAGAGAGAGAGAGAGAGAGAGAGAGAGAGAGAGAGAGGAAATAAAGTTGCAATTACTGATAAAATAGCATTGCAAAGTTTGTTCATTCCTAAAAGGAGATTTTTCATGTCTCTGTCAATGGCTTTTAATTAGTAAAGGAATAACAACATAAATAAGAAAAACTGTGCTGGACCTCTCAGTAGTGTAATACTAGCCACCTAAGAAACTGAAGCAGGAGGCTTCCAAGTTCAAGGTCAGTGCTGCCTACCAAGTGTTTAAGGTCAGCCTGAATAATTGAAGAATATACTTTCTGAAAATGAAAATAAAGTAATAAAACATGTCAGCATAAAACCTAGTGTTATAGAACCTTGTTTAAAAGCATAAAGCTATGGGTCGAATCGTCAATACTGGCAGAGGCAAAGCAAAATAAATGTTATTAAAACAGCAATGATAACACCAGCCAAGTAGACATAGTTACTTTCAAAAAAAAAAAAAAAAAAAAAAGAATATTTCAAAGGATTAAAGAAACCACTCAAAAGGATCAACAAAAACCTAGTATACAGGTATTTTGCAACAAGTGGCATTACGACTCAAATTTAAAATACTCTAAGTTTATATTAAAATGCACAATAGGGAATAAAAAAGTGCAAATACTCATTTTTTATTTTTTTGTTTATTAGGCTTTATTTATTTATTTATTTATATAACTCAGGAGAAGAAATATAAGTTCTCATTCTCTTCTTATGGATTGAGAAGAAATCACTTCCCATCCTTTTCAGTTCCTTTTTCCTGCCAGTCTCTATATATTTTGTTTTTGTTTATGAAAATTGCATATATCATGCATTTCCAGGCGTTTTAGTTGGTTTATTGCTGTTAATAAGTAAAATAGATGAACTTCCAGCAGCAAAGGAGCATGAGACCATAATTCAATCAGTCTTGGATATGGGCAAGAAGTTCTGTTGGAGATAGCAAAAAGAAAAGACTGAAACGCAAGTGGGACCACAGATGAATAAAAATGGCTAAAGAAATCTTGAGAAAACAGAAGATTAAATGTGTTTTATACACCTACAATAATTAAACTAGAGCTACACTGGTATAAAGCTCAATGTTATGGGCAGTGGACAAGTCACCATACAAGCTGACTTTGTTTTGCAGCAAATGTTACTGCTCGTTTCCTGTTTCATCACTTCTACGAAGCTGTAGACAAGCAATTGACACACAGCACCTTGGAACTTATGGTAGACATGTAAAGCTAACTCATCTTCAACAAGAATATGAAGGATACCCAGGAGGATAGGAAAACATAATCTTAACAATATAGATGATGATAAAATGAATCTTAAAATATGACACCGATCCTACATAAAAATCATACATAAATCATACACAAAAATCAACTTATGGTGTATGAAACCATCACTGCCATGAGTTCAGGCTCACTGTGGCTTTGTTTTGCTTCTAAGCTATAATCACACAGCCCTTCTCCTAACTTCTGACTCTAACACTCTTTCTGCCCTCTGTGATGTTCTCTGATCTCTAAGGTGATTGTATACATGTGTTCCTTTTCCAGAGATGAGCAATCAAATATCAATTATCCTCAACACCTCTAAAAGGCATATTCTCCACCATTCACTGGGAAGAAGGATTTTTTTTCTGCTTAAGACTGAGAGTAAGTTTTCTATTTTTATTTTTACAAGGCAGATTGAGGTGTGTCAGTTTGATTGTACAACAGTAGAAAGATTATGGGCCTAATGTTTTTGATTGGATTTAAAGCATTAAGTACTGCTTTTTGCTGGTGTGGTTGACTCAAAGCCAACTGGAGAGCAATTCTCTTTACACACTATAGTTATTTAATTAGTGGGCACATCTTGGTATTGAAGTTCATAGTATTTACACTTAATATGATTGTTGCTGCCTTTACTCCCTCAACAGCCTGCGTAGAACTGTCCAGCATTATGAAAGCTGGGCAGCAGGAAGAAAATTTCCAGATTGGTGTCAGCCTGGATTCTACCTATATTTTACCAACATTATTGCTGTATTAGGCAATACAGTCTTGTACTGTAGTTATTATGGGAAACCACAGGAATGTCAAAGGTTATACCTCACGCTGGCATCCCACACTTGGTGCTTGTTAACATAGGCTTCCAGAAGGAGCACTGACTAGCTCTGCAGGATATATTCCCTGTAATGCTTTATTTTAAGTTATATTTTTAATTGGGTTGTGAAATAACAGGTTTTTGTAGGGCTTTTCATAGATGCTGTTTCTTTAACCCTCGCCTCTGACTCCTCATCTCCCTCAGTAACTCCTTCTCTCACTCCTGTTTAATACATTCTCCCTCCAGTGTCTTCTCTGCTTTCTTTTTTACATATTGTCTGCTGTTCTCCTCTCTTAAGATAAAACCCCTTTCAAACAGCCCCTGTGTGCCCCTTTCAAACAGCCCCTGTGTGCCCCTTTCAAACAGCCCCTGTGTGCCCCTTTCAAACAAACAGCCCCTGTGTAGTTTCTCAAATCTTAAAGCACTTAATGTTTAAATACAAATATAATGATTCAAAGTTGCAATACATATATGTGACCTTGCATGTGATATTTGTCTTTCTGAGCTTGGGTTACTCAACACAGTAATTTTGTTCCAATTCCTTCTATTTACCTACTAATTTCACCTTTTTATGCAGAGGAATGAAATTCTCTTGGGTAATATATACAACATTTTCCTTCACTCTGCATCAATCGATACATATCTAGTCTAATTCCGTGTTCTAGCTAGAAGTACAGATGTTCAGGTATCTCTATTGGGTACAGAAGTACAGATGTTCAGGTATCTCTATTGGGTACAGAAGTACAGATGTTCAGGTATCTCTATTGGGTACAGAAGTACAGATGTTCAGGTATCTCTATTGGGTACAGAAGTACAGATGTTCAGGTATCTCTATTGGATACAGAAGTACAGATGTTCAGGTATCTCTATTGGGTACAGAAGTACAGATGTTCAGGTATCTCTATTGGATACAGAAGTACAGATGTTCAGGTATCTCTATTGGATACAGAAGTAAGTACAGATGTTCAGGTATCTCTATTGGATACAGAAGTACAGATGTTCAGGTATCTCTATTGGATACAGAAGTACAGATGTTCAGGTATCTCTATTGGATACAGAAGTACAGATGTTCAGGTATCTCTATGGGATACAGAAGTACAGATGTTCAGGTATCTCTATGGGATACAGAAGTACAGATGTTCAGGTATCTCTCTCTATTGGATACAGAAGTACAGATGTTCAGGTATCTCTATTGGGTACAGAAGTACAGATGTTCAGGTATCTCTATTGGGTACAGAAGTACAGATGTTCAGGTATCTCTATTGGATACAGAAGTACAGATGTTCAGGTATCTCTATGGGATACAGAAGTACAGATGTTCAGGTATCTCTATGGGATACAGAAGTACAGATGTTCAGGTATCTCTCTCTATTGGATACAGAAGTACAGATGTTCAGGTATCTCTATTGGGTACAGAAGTACAGATGTTCAGGTATCTCTATTGGGTACAGAAGTACAGATGTTCAGGTATCTCTATTGGGTACAGAAGTACAGATGTTCAGGTATCTCTATTGGGTACAGAAGTACAGATGTTCAGGTATCTCTATTGGGTACAGAAGTACAGATGTTCAGGTATCTCTATTGGGTACAGAAGTACAGATGTTCAGGTATCTCTATTGGGTACAGAAGTACAGATGTTCAGGTATCTCTATTGGGTACAGAAGTACAGATGTTCAGGTATCTCTATTGGGTACAGAAGTACAGATGTTCAGGTATCTCTATTGGGTACAGAAGTACAGATGTTCAGGTATCTCTATTGGGTACAGAAGTACAGATGTTCAGGTATCTCTATTGGGTACAGAAGTACAGATGTTCAGGTATCTCTATTGGGTACAGAAGTACAGATGTTCAGGTATCTCTATTGGGTACAGAAGTACAGATGTTCAGGTATCTCTATTGGGTACAGAAGTACAGATGTTCAGGTATCTCTATGGGATACAGAAGAAGTACAGATGTTCAGGTATCTCTATTGGATACAGAAGTACAGATGTTCAGGTATCTCTATGGGATACAGAAGTACAGATGTTCAGGTATCTCTATTGGGTACAGAAGTACAGATGTTCAGGTATCTCTATTGGATACAGAAGTACAGATGTTCAGGTATCTCTATTGGATACAGAAGTACAGATGTTCAGGTATCTCTATTGGGTACAGAAGTACAGATGTTCAGGTATCTCTATGGGATACAGAAGTACAGATGTTCAGGTATCTCTATGGGATACAGAAGTACAGATGTTCAGGTATCTCTATGGGATACAGAAGTACAGATGTTCAGGTATCTCTATTGGATACAGAAGTACAGATGTTCAGGTATCTCTATTGGATACAGAAGTACAGATGTTCAGGTATCTCTATTGGATACAGAAGTACAGATGTTCAGGTATCTCTATTGGGTACAGAAGTACAGATGTTCAGGTATCTCTATGGGATAGAGAAGTACAGATGTTCAGGTATCTCTATTGGATACAGAAGTACAGATGTTCAGGTATCTCTATTGGGTACAGAAGTACAGATGTTCAGGTATCTCTATGGGATACAGAAGTACAGATGTTCAGGTATCTCTATTGGATACAGAAGTACAGATGTTCAGGTATCTCTATTGGGTACAGAAGTACAGATGTTCAGGTATCTCTATGGGATACAGAAGTACAGATGTTCAGGTATCTCTATTGGATACAGAAGTACAGATGTTCAGGTATCTCTATTGGATACAGAAGTACAGATGTTCAGGTATCTCTATTGGGTACAGAAGTACAGATGTTCAGGTATCTCTATGGGATACAGAAGTACAGATGTTCAGGTATCTCTATTGGATACAGAAGTACAGATGTTCAGGTATCTCTATTGGATACAGAAGTACAGATGTTCAGGTATCTCTATTGGGTACAGAAGTACAGATGTTCAGGTATCTCTATGGGATACAGAAGTACAGATGTTCAGGTATCTCTATGGGATACAGAAGTACAGATGTTCAGGTATCTCTATTGGATACAGAAGTACAGATGTTCAGGTATCTCTATTGGATACAGAAGTACAGATGTTCAGGTATCTCTATTGGATACAGAAGTACAGATGTTCAGGTATCTCTATTGGATACAGAAGTACAGATGTTCAGGTATCTCTATTGGGTACAGAAGTACAGATGTTCAGGTATCTCTATGGGATACAGAAGTACAGATGTTCAGGTATCTCTATTGGATACAGAAGTACAGATGTTCAGGTATCTCTATTGGGTACAGAAGTACAGATGTTCAGGTATCTCTATGGGATACAGAAGTACAGATGTTCAGGTATCTCTATTGGATACAGAAGTACAGATGTTCAGGTATCTCTATTGGGTACAGAAGTACAGATGTTCAGGTATCTCTATGGGATACAGAAGTACAGATGTTCAGGTATCTCTATGGGATACAGAAGTACAGATGTTCAGGTATCTCTATTGGGTACAGAAGTACAGATGTTCAGGTATCTCTATTGGATACAGAAGTACAGATGTTCAGGTATCTCTATTGGGTACAGAAGTACAGATGTTCAGGTATCTCTATTGGGTACAGAAGTACAGATGTTCAGGTATCTCTATTGGGTACAGAAGTACAGATGTTCAGGTATCTCTATGGGATACAGAAGTACAGATGTTCAGGTATCTCTATTGGATACAGAAGTACAGATGTTCAGGTATCTCTATTGGGTACAGAAGTACAGATGTTCAGGTATCTCTATGGGATACAGAAGTACAGATGTTCAGGTATCTCTATGGGATACAGAAGTACAGATGTTCAGGTATCTCTATTGGGTACAGAAGTACAGATGTTCAGGTATCTCTATTGGATACAGAAGTACAGATGTTCAGGTATCTCTATTGGATACAGAAGTACAGATGTTCAGGTATCTCTATTGGGTACAGAAGTACAGATGTTCAGGTATCTCTATTGGGTACAGAAGTACAGATGTTCAGGTATCTCTATGGGATACAGAAGTACAGATGTTCAGGTATCTCTATTGGATACAGAAGTACAGATGTTCAGGTATCTCTATTGGGTACAGAAGTACAGATGTTCAGGTATCTCTATTGGATACAGAAGTACAGATGTTCAGGTATCTCTATTGGGTACAGAAGTACAGATGTTCAGGTATCTCTATTGGGTACAGAAGTACAGATGTTCAGGTATCTCTATTGGGTACAGAAGTACAGATGTTCAGGTATCTCTATGGGATACAGAAGTACAGATGTTCAGGTATCTCTATTGGGTACAGAAGTACAGATGTTCAGGTATCTCTATTGGGTACAGAAGTACAGATGTTCAGGTATCTCTATTGGGTACAGAAGTACAGATGTTCAGGTATCTCTATGGGATACAGAAGTACAGATGTTCAGGTATCTCTATTGGGTACAGAAGTACAGATGTTCAGGTATCTCTATTGGGTACAGAAGTACAGATGTTCATGTATCTCTATTGGGTACAGAAGTACAGATGTTCAGGTATCTCTATTGGGTACAGAAGTACAGATGTTCATGTATCTCTATGGGAAACAGAAGTACAGATGTTCAGGTATCTCTATTGGGTACAGAAGTACAGATGTTCAGGTATCTCTATTGGGTACAGAAGTACAGATGTTCAGGTATCTCTATTGGGTACAGAAGTACAGATGTTCAGGTATCTCTATTGGATACAGAAGTACAGATGTTCAGGTATCTCTATTGGGTACAGAAGTACAGATGTTCAGGTATCTCTATTGGGTACAGAAGTACAGATGTTCAGGTATCTCTATTGGATACAGAAGTACAGATGTTCAGGTATCTCTATTGGGTACAGAAGTACAGATGTTCAGGTATCTCTATTGGGTACAGAAGTACAGATGTTCAGGTATCTCTATTGGGTACAGAAGTACAGATGTTCAGGTATCTCTATTGGGTACAGAAGTACAGATGTTCAGGTATCTCTATTGGGTACAGAAGTACAGATGTTCAGGTATCTCTATTGGGTACAGAAGTACAGATGTTCAGGTATCTCTATTGGGTACAGAAGTACAGATGTTCAGGTATCTCTATTGGATACAGAAGTACAGATGTTCAGGTATCTCTATTGGATACAGAAGTACAGATGTTCAGGTATCTCTATTGGGTACAGAAGTACAGATGTTCAGGTATCTCTATTGGGTACAGAAGTACAGATGTTCAGGTATCTCTATGGGATACAGAAGTACAGATGTTCAGGTATCTCTATTGGGTACAGAAGTACAGATATTCAGGTATCTCTATTGGGTACAGAAGTACAGATGTTCAGGTATCTCTATTGGGTACAGAAGTACAGATGTTCAGGTATCTCTATTGGATACAGAAGTACAGATGTTCAGGT